>NC_056744.1:509198864-509508864 GCF_019279795.1 Protopterus annectens
GCAAGAATGGGTAGAAGGGAGTCTAATGGTTTGGGGGAGACTTTTCTGAGGGTTTAGTGGGAATTGGGAAGAGTTTAGCTGAATTAGTGGGTATAGAAGGGTTAAAGTGGATGAATGAGTGCTGTGGAGGAAGTGAGGTAAGTGAGGTAAGTGGAAGGGAGGGGCTAAGAGGACTTTACATGAGTGTATAACAGTGTGCAAGTTTGAAATTGGTGTGAACTTTCTGTATTTAGGTTTACATCTGAGGCAATCATTTAGTACTTTGGTGGTCAGGTACGCCTTGAGTTAATAGTAGTGTATATGAGAAAGTGAGTAATAGGCTGTATGGTATTCATTTTTTTCCCAGTAAAATGGTGGAAGAAGGGTCAGGCTTTGGGATATGGGATTATTGCTTTACTGGTTTTCATGGTAGAAGATCCAGGTGCATTAATTTATAGATGTATACTGCTCATACTGACTGCAGAGGGTGTTCATTCTCCAATGGCATTACGTTTTGTAGTTGAAAAATGAGGCAGGTTAATTTGAGTTTTGTGTTGAGGGTTGATTTGTTTATAGTTGGCATTTGGCTTCTTTTTCAGTCAGAGGCATGTGGTAATGTGGGCTTACACATTGCAGTGCTGAAATGCAGAGTTCACTCATCTAACCTGGTCATTGTGAGGTCGTTTTCGGATTTCTATTGTAATTATTTCAGTGGTGGTGGTGTAGTTAGGTCTTCTGCTGCTTGCTTATGTTTAGATGAGCCTGGAATGTTTGTTCAGGTGCTTTCATTGGGCCACAAGGCATGCACAAGTAATGGTTGCTCGCTGCACATGCACAGTGTAGCGTTAACCTTTATGGGGGAGGGCAAATGATTCCTATTGATGTTTGACTACATTGGGGGCCTTCCTGCTCTGCAAGATTTTGCTGTAGGCTTAAATACATATCTGGCTCCAGTTTTGGCTCCCATGTATTAATGGCCGCACCAATATGCGGTTCAGGGAACTGTATTTCCCTTCTATGGACTCCTGCATTTTTCCCCTGCTATTTATTCTATTCATTTAAAAGAACAGAATAGCTTGCCAAAACTTTAAACTTTGTACATTTTGCCAGTAAGTTACATTGATGGCAGCTTCAGAGCTTGAAATACCACTGATTAACAGCAGTCTGAGAGTTAATTTGGGAGGTAAGCACTGTTGTAAATGGAAGCGTGAACTTTTATGCGCATCTACATAATGCTGTATATGGCTAGGCAAGTTTGGTTCTCATGTTCACATAAAGAGTAAATGAAAGCTTTTGTAATTGGGCAAAGGGGAATGGCAGTGTACAACATTGTTAATGTAACATAATACTTGATGCAGAGTGTTTCATTTCAACATGAAATGCATAAAGCAGAATGCCTTCAGTTATTTGTCAGTGGCTAATTTTAGCTTGTAAATCTCCATAGGGCATGGCTTGTTTCATAGCTGGTAATGGCATGATAGGATTTAAGATTAATAATGTTTTATTACATGGAACATTGAAAAACACAGATGTTCTTCTGATTTGGCAAGAGAATAGCCTGACTTACCTTTTGAGGTGGTTAATTTGTTTGATGCACAGAAGGAAAACAAGAAGGAGCAATGAGTAAGGGAAAGTAGTGGCTGGAAGCAATAACTAAATAAATAAATTATAGAAAATAATATGCAGCCAAGCACGGCCCTCAAAAGGGAAATTAAAAGGTAGGCGGGGGGTATTGCATGGTGGGAAAGAAGGTGGGTTTAAAAAGAAGGGGTATGCATAAGGGTTACAGGCTCATGAAGCAAGTATGTCAGGATTTCTAGGCAGAAGTTGGTGAATGGAGCTACTGTGGGTATAGCTGTTTTTTTGGCCTTGTTGGGTGCAGCATCCTGATTACTTCCTTTCTTTTGGCAGATGGCTGGATCACAGAGTTTGAGACAGAGGTGGGTGCCCATCATATTACAAGCAGAAGCCCTTTTTTTTGAGGGCTGCCAACGAGTGAGTTTCCTGTGGCAGAGGTACCCAGTAGGTCCAGAAGTAAGAGGCAGGGACAGGCACCAGAAATCAGGTTGGTGGCCCGGGGAAATGGG
Source organism: Protopterus annectens (assembly GCF_019279795.1). Taxonomy (NCBI): domain Eukaryota; kingdom Metazoa; phylum Chordata; order Ceratodontiformes; family Protopteridae; genus Protopterus; species Protopterus annectens. The sequence goes on from NC_056744.1 coordinate 509,200,931, forward strand.
CATGGCCATTTGGACAATGCCTCAGTTGACATTCCAGTTGTAGGAACTGCACATGGCCAGTTGCAGGTAATGATTCTCTGTTGGGGGTTCAGATGAACATGTCAGACTTGCTGTGGTTTAGGTCTAGCTCTGGGGTAGGTGGAGATGAGGATGCATTTCAGCAGCTCAAGGAAATGGTAAGTGAAGTAGTGTTACAGGAGAGGTTTAGTGAAAGGGGACAGGTTCATAGGGACACATTGAGTGGGGAGGGTAGCTTAGAGCCATCATTAAGGAGTTTAGGGTTGTGTGTAGGTGGGGTGGAATTGCAACAACTAGACGTGAGTTTGGATTTCGGAATCGGAGTGGGTGATTAGCAAGCTACACTGGCCTTGATTCAAGCAAAAGTGGGAGCCTGTTTGACCTCTCACATACCAGCCTTGATTAAAGAAAAGATTTGAAAAAGTGTGTACATAGATATCTTTGAGCTAATTGATGCTGAGGTGTAACAATGCTTGTCAGAATCAGAAGCGACAAACAGCAAAGATCTCCTAGTGATCTTAGTGGCTCTGGGATAGAAGAAAGCAGGTAAGCTGGAAGCAAGAATGTGGGTCAGTGGAAATTAGGTTTCCCTGGCTTAAAAAGGATAAATCCATGGTACTACCCCTGTTGGCTTATTTTCTCATGATTCATAAGGCACCAGCAGGTGGGGAATGCCTGGTTGTGGTAGGATTAGTGGTTCTGTAAGCATAAAGCAGTGGATCAATCAATGCTTTGGGAAATTAGCCATCCTGACATTTGGTTAGCCACTATGATGGATAACTTTAGAAAGGTTAGCAAAGGGGTAAGTTAGGAGGGAGGTGGTTGGGGTATGCTAGGCTTTTAATGTGGGGCATTGCTCATGTGCAGTATTCAGGTTTTCACACACTTGTTCAAATTGTGTGGGTGTACATCCAGCTGTTTATTGTGGCTGATGGGAAGGACCATTTGTCAATGTGGGCTTATTTATGGATGAAAGGGGAGCATTATCTCCTTCATTCCAGGGCTATCAAGCCTTTGTGGGATTGGTAATTTTTGAGATCAGAGGGGAGGAATGTCTGTTTGAGGCCAGAAGGGAAGAGCAGGTGACACATCCACCCATTAATGTGTGGGTTTTGCAGGACATGCTGCAACAATATCCAAATTTGGCGGTTGTACAGATATTAATTAAAGGATTTTCTATTAAGTCCAGGATTAAGAGACAAGGATCAGTCTGTAAAAAATTGTGTTTGGTGCAGGGGTGGAAAGAGATGTTGGAAAAGTTGATGGAGAAGGAAAGGTGTCCGGGCAGGTTGCTTGGCCCATTTGATTTTTCTACCTTTGATAATTTTATGGTGTCACTATTGGGTTTAGTCGCTAAGAAGCCTCACAGTGAATTTTGGATGATTTACCCTTTGTTCTATCCTGATGGGGACTTGGTTAATTGTTTTATTTTTTTAGAGGACATAAAGATTAAGTATGCTTCATTAGACAATGTGATGAAGGTCATTTGTGGTTTTACAGATCCATGGCTGGTAGATGTGGATATTGAAGCTGACTTTTGGTTATTACCAATTCAGGAGGAAGAGTGGGCATGGTTGCTAGGAAAACCTTTTACTTTGACAAGGCTATGCCAATGCAGTTTTCAGTGACCTGTGCCACTTTTGAGAAGCTTAGCACCACTCTCCACTGGATCTGGCAGCAATGAGTGGGATCTCAGAAGGTGGTGCATTACTTGGATGATTTTTTATTAATAGGTGAAGGGCTTGAAGGAGCTATGGAGGGTATGTGGGCATTTTTGATGATGATCAATGAGCCAATGGTTCCATTGGCTGGGCATAAGTTGGAAGGACCTGCTAAGGTGGTGTGTTTTTTTGGGACTGTTAGTGGATGCAGGATGAGGTTTGTTTTGTTTACCACTCGAGAATATAGAGCATTTGAAAAAAAGATTGTTTGGGTGAGGGCCGAGGACAAGGTGTTAATTAGGAATGTCATGTAACTGTTAGGGCTGATGAATTTTACTTGTTGGGCAGTTCATCCTGGTGAGACATTTTGTATGTCAGTGGCTTTCTTGTTGAAAGGGATAAGAAGCAAGCATCATTGGGTGAGGGTTAGTAAGCTTGTTCATGCAAATTTAGCATTGTGATGTTCCTTTTTGGACCAGTTTAATGGTGTTTCATTTTTGCAGTCAGATTAGGTTTGTGGGAGTTGCAATTTTTTACAGATGCACCACGGAGTATTGTAATGGGGACATTTTTTACTGGTGAGTGGTTTGCAGCTCAGTGGTCAGATGATTGGACAGATAAATGGAAGAAAGATGTGGTCTTTTGGAACTGATACCTATTTGGGTGGCATCTGTGGTTCGGCAGGAATGGTTATATGATGAGGGCAATTTTACATTTGAACAATATTGCAGTGGTTTGGGTTTTATAGTCAAAGACAGCAAACTCTAGATTGCTTTTGTTATTATTACAGAAATTGATTTTACAGAGTTTGTTGATGACCTTTTCTTTTACAGGTGTGCCTTTGGAGGCAGTTGGTTGGTACAACAGTCTTAGGCTCTTTCTACAAGGGAGGTGCATGATAGGGCTTTATACATGATTTTGATAAATTTGTTTTGCAGCTGCCTGAGGAAGAGGGAGTTTGGTCAGAGACATTGCTATTGTCGTATTTAGCCCAGGCCTGGGGGCAAGGTAAGGTGGTCCATTTGTTTAAGGTGGATCTGGCTGCTATTAGTATAGTTTCTTGGGTGGCAGGGTTGCCTGATGTGATGAAATCTTGGACAGTAATTTGTATGCTGAAAGGCTGTGGTAGAGTTACTGGTGATAGGGCAGACAGTGGGCAATAATGAGACCGACACTTGGATGTATCATAGGGAATTTAGAGTATCAGAGTTGCTAGGGTAATAGGTTTAGCAGGATGTGATGGCATTGCCTGCATCTCTAGAGATATGTTTGCCTAGATCTAAGATGGATCAGACAGGGAGGGGGATGCAGATTGCTTTGGTAAAAGATAGAAATGAGTTGTGCCTGGTGTGGTGGGATATGAAGAGTTTTCATGCTGGGAATAAACAATATTTGTTTTTTCAACAAAAGGGCAAGGTTGATAACAGGAAATCAGTTTGTATTTATGATGAGAAGGGCCTTTCAGGCTTTTGGTTTTCCGGGAGAGAGGTATTCAACTTATTCTTTTTGTATTAGTAGGGCTTCTGATTTGGCGAGGGAGGTTAGGTCAGTGGAGGTTATCTTCAAATATTATTTTATTTATTTAATTTATTTAACATTTGTTTACTGGGAAAGTCCAACTTGGAATGAGCCAATTTTCAGCGGAGGCCCAGGGAGAAAGGCTCCAGACACGTCTTTGTAACATGGGAGGAAAGCGGAGTACTTGGAGGAAACCCACACAAATGCAGAGAGGACATGCCGACTCTGAGCAGAAGGCACCCCAGCCAAGAATCAAACCAGAGAACCTCTCTCTGTGAGGCGACAGTGCAAACCACTGCACCAATGCACCGTCCAAATGCCTTTTTCTCTTATATTGGATGATCTTCTTCTTTCAGCTTTTCCCAGTTAGGGGTCGGCATAGCGGATCACCTTTACACTCATGACTGGTAGTGGAGTTTTACAGTGTCGAGTTGCCAGCTTCTGGTGCCCAACCTTCCACAGAAGGTGCACACATGCACATACTCATGTCTAGGGCCAATTTAGAGTGTCATCCACCGACAGCATGTCTTTGGGATGTGGGAAGAAACCTACGCGACCACAGGGAGGACATGCAGACTCCACACAGAAGGCACCCCAGCCGAGGATCAAACCAGAGAACCTCTTGCTGTGAGGTGGCAATGTTAACCGCTGCACCACCGTGGCTGCCTTTTCTCTTATATTAGATAATAGGTGGATTTGCCTGTTAATATTTTTTTTTGTTAGGAAAGACAGTTGTCATTTTGGGTCATTCCTGTATTCACTGGGTGGCATAATGGGGTTTACATTGCTTCAGGTGGATAATCATGTGGCCTGGTATCAGAGGCCTCAGATGGCATCAACTTGTGGAGGAGCTGGTGGACATACGGTCACAGACTGATTCCATGAGTGTTAATGGTTCATTTGGCAGGTAATGATTTGGGAATAATTCCAAAACTTCGGTTGGTGTATAGGATATTGAAGGATTTAGCTACCTTGAAGAGGGTATTTTTGGGCATGAGTACTGTGTGGTCTGAAATAGTGCCTCATTTGTCTCGAATGAGTGCTAGCAGTTTTATGGGAATAGAGTGGGCTCAGTGGTTTGTCAATTTTAGGTTGTCAAGGCATTTGGGGAATTTGGGTATTCATACAATTGAACATAGGGGTTTGGATGACAAAGGCCCAGTTTGGTTCAGAGAGGATGGGATCTATCTTGGTGAGTTTGGAGTGAATTTATTTAACCTTCACTTGGCATTGTTTTTGGAAGGCTTACTGAAAATGTTGCAGTAAGTGAGGGGGGACAGCCTGAGTCAGGATGGTGGGTGGAGAAATAGGGAAAGCTTGTCCATCTTCTGTTCCACCTCTGTTGTTGGGTATTGCATTCAAGGAGGTTGGTTGAGGATGGCAGTGAGTGGTTGTACGCTGCTTCGATAAGTGAAAGTAAGTGAGCCGTGGAGGTAACACTGCTTATTTGGGGCCAGGTGAGCAGGTTACAGTGCCCTGGTAATTGCTATATGGATGTTCATACTGTGCTTATTTCACCTAAGTATTTTGTTCAGTAAAGTTGTGATTGATAAAGTTAGTAAAGGTCATCAAATGCCATTTGGTGTGATGTGAGTTATTGAAGGGGATTAGGACATTGGCTTTTCCAAAAATCAAAGTGTTTTTATTGAAGTAAGATGATGATTCCTCTTTCTTTCTAATTTAATAACTTCATATTTTTTAGGAGCATCAACACTTTCAAACAATTTTTGACCAACATTTTATCTTGGATGATGCTTGATTGCCACTTTTGGATTAGCTGTGTTGGATTTTTTTTTTTTTAACCAAGGTAGCTAACATCTTGACCATAACATTTTATATCCATATTTAAGATTAAAAATAAAAAGATTGCACCTGGTTCCATTATTTACTTCACTTTTGGTACCCAAATTATGCTTGCTTCACCCATTGTAAGAGCTGAGAATTTCTTTTAATCACTTTCATTGTATACCCGTACCTGTCGACCTCCACAAATTTTCCCAGACCAGATTATACAGTTCTGTTAGGAATCTGTTCATACTTATAGTGCCAGATGTACATGGGTTCATTTTTGTTGCTTAATTTGGTGCAGTACTATTCCTAATGCAGTTCTACTAATGTCCCTCTGTTCTGTTCTCCTCCTTCATGAATGCCCACAAATCTCCTGTTCATTTCCTTATTCTTTTGCTCTTTGACTTCTTTCTTTAGTCTAAAGGCTAGGGCCTTCTAAGCTTTCCTGACTAGGCCTACCACAAATCCTTTATTTTCATTATTCTCTTTCATTTATCTTTGTTTCCCACAATTCTATTTTGTATTTTATTCATTCTTACTCTTTCCACATCTGACTTAGCACAGATCCCTTTGACCCTCCATTAGAAGTCTTAAGCTCTTTTGTGCATTCTTTCCAGTCCAACTTCATCTTTATGGTTAAACCTGTTTTCCTTACTGCCACATTGATTCCATCTCACCTTGCTACCCTTATTTCTTGCTTATCCAGTGTATTTTCTTCTAAGGAAATATTTACTTGTTCCTCTGCCCTCATTTTGGCTTAATCGTATTTTCTATGTGTTTTTCCTTTTGTCTGAATCAAACTTGATTTTTAATGTCACTGAGGGTGTGGTTTAATAATATTGCTACCACAATTTCTCACTCTTTTCTTAATTCCTTTGATGGTCTCTTAATCGAAAGCAATATTTTCCTCTAGTTTCATTCTCTACTCAAGATGGATGCTTATCCTCTTTATTTTGATATCTTCCACACTCTACAGCTCTCCCTTTTTATTTCCTGTTTGCCTTTAAATTGTTCATGTTAAATCCTTTTTCTTCTCCATCCATTCAATTGTCTACAATGACATTACATTTCCCAGTTATTATTATTCCAATTTCAGCTACTCCTTTACTTTCTCCAAATCATTTGAAAGATCTCTTGAAGTAGCATTCTTCTTCTTCCTTATTTAATTTGTTTTCTATTTCCTCCTCTGTCTTTCCTTCCCTGATTATCCAACAAAGTTCACCCATTTCTGAGTTTTGGTGAATGTATACTTAAATCTCTTTTAAACATTACCGCCACCCTTCTTTTTCTATACCTTCATAAGTGATTGGCTTCTACCTAGCTAACTTTTCTCTGTTAGTTTATGACTTCTACCCTTTTATTTTTTATTATTAGTTTTTCTTTTTTACTTTGCTTTTAAGTTAAACTTTTTGAGGTAAAAAAATAATGAATATATTTTTGAGGTATCTATTCTCAGTTTCTTCAATTTATAGGGATCCCGCTGTTCCACGTGGTTATACTAATCTCCTTTGCCTCCCCATTGGTTGATACTTTGTAAAATGCAGTATAGTGCCAAACTACAGTAGAGAATACTGAATTTAAATATTACGTCCACCAAAATTTATGAGGAAGAGCAGAAAGTAAATATTCAGCTGTCCACACGGTTTGCTCCTGACTGGGACATAAAAAAATAATAGAACTAAGCATGTTTATAAGCTGTAAATCTGTTTAACTATGAAAAGGATATTGAATCAAAGGTTTGCATCTCATTTGAGAGGCTTTCTGTGCCTAGTCTGCTTATCGCCCTATGTTCTACTGGTTTGCTATAGGCGTGCTGCAGTTTCCTTCCACCACACAAAAACATGCATTACGCTTAATGGCAAATCCATATTGTGTCTGTCTTTCTTTGTGAAATGGAAGAAAGGCCTAGCAATCTACTTTCATTACTTACCTGCCTGGTAAACACTGTGGATGGCACTTGCTGTTTATTGGTTTACTATAGTCAGCAGTGATATATAAGCATGGGTGGATGAATGGATTTGCTTTTAACATGTCATACTCATTGAAGAAGATAGTTCTATGCATCTAGTAAAGAGATGGTGATAATGTTTACCAGTAACTAAACACCATAGAGGATCCCTTATTTGGACCATAAACCAGCTTAAAATGCCCCTTAACATTTTTTTAGATTTTTAAACAGTCCCCTTCCAACCCATTCCACTGGCTTTAAATGTATACTGGTATAACTTAGACATTGCATTATCATTGAAATGCACTGTCCCTAATTGTTTAATGTTTAATACATTTTATTTTTGCTTCTCCACATATGCACATTCACTAGCATTGCAATAATGTTGCTATAACATTGTATTTATTATTGAACTGCTGTTCATAAATATCTATATTTTTCTTAGGGTAATGCATACTAATAGCCGTAATATATTGTGTAAGCAGATTTAGGAATATTTTTATGTATCTTAAGTGTATCAGCTTAGGGAACTATCCACAAAAAGCTGAGAAATACCTGGAATTGGAACAGAAATCCAAGCAAAGAACAAACAACTAGGAAGCCAAAGACCACAGCAAATGAATCCATCAATGATAGAAACCACTCCGGTTTACAGTTGTTGTAGAAAGAAACAATCCTTTATTGGTAAAACCACTGAAATCCACTGTTAAGTGCTTTCACCTAAACATAGACTTCTAAAGTGTAAAGTTATCACAAATTACTTAATAAAAATACTGAAAACTATTTTTCCAGGTATTGCAGGGCTTATTTTTATTTTTTATTTTTGTTACATCCAATAGAATTATGTACAGTCAGGTGCTTAACAGCTCAGTTTGTAGCAAAGTAGCCCTAGACTGTGCAAATGTGGGTAATCCATAGGAATACTGACAAAAGCTGAATAAATTCCAAATAAGTACACTGCCCATTAGCAAATGACACTATTCAATGTTCTACAGCAGCCAGAGGCCTACAGATTGCTTAGCGCTCTCCCTTCCCTCACCAGACTAAATGAGAAGCTAGATAACAGAAAAAATCAAACAAATATACAGCTATTGTATAATACCTTACAACAAACGAGAGAAAGGTGTCCTTTGCTACCTCACCTTCTCTATGTAATCTTACACTGTTACTACCTTTCTATTAAATAAAGGTAGTCCTGTTGTCCCACTTGCTGACATCATCAGTTCCTTATATTATTATTTACAATGTGCATAGCAGTGGTTTAGTGAAGGCGCTGTGTGGCATACATTACTGACTAAAGAGAACATTTTGACATTTGCAATTAATGTGTTGAGACAAAGTTCTTGAGATGGACTGCTATCATCTTAGAAAAGTTGTAAATCCTCTTGCATAAAGCCTTCAAAGAATTTTTTTAAATGTTTCTAATTTTTGTTCATCCCCTGTCTTAAGATCCATCCATTATTTAATAAAAAAGTTATTTGTTTTGGCTTAAGACAAAAGGGTTTCTTAATTGTGGATAAAAAACATGCAAAGCTGGGACTACCTCATCTATGATTTGCACTATAGTCTGTTCTAAATGTTAGAATTTTTTTTCTTTTTCTGTTAATTGTGTTTCATGTTAATTCCAAATAATAATTAAATCAAGCCATCTAAAGCTTTAATTGTATTCTATACAGAAAGGCAGAAAAAATTATTTTCATTCTTTGTGTCCTGAGAGATGAACTACAATTCATCTATCTGCCAAAAAAAGTCAAATTTCAGGACTTCAATAAAGAGAGAGGGAGAGTGAAGAGTGAGAGTGATTGAGCGATCCCTGGCAGCAGCAACAGCAAAGAGGTTAGCTTATCTCTTGACCTCTTAGCTCTAGATATCTGGATAAAGCCTAAAATAAACAAGGGACAAAGGGTCAAAATAGGAACATATTTTAAATGTCGCTGTTACAAATTTGTGTTAGCATGCATTTTCTGAAGCAGAGGTGTGCGTGTGTGTGTGTGTGTGTGTGTGTGTGTGTATGTGTGACAGAGAAGTAAGTGTGTGAAATCGACATCAACCACTGGTAGCAGCAGCAGTACAGAGGTTTGCATAGGTCTGGACTTTTCAGCTGAAGAGATCTGGATAAAGCCCAAAATAAAGGGGGGACAAAGGCTCAAAAATAGGAACAGATTTAATTATTGGTCTTATAAAATTACAGACTTGCTTAAATAAAAAGATTCGTGTTAGCATGAATTTTATGAAGAGAATAAATGTTTGAAACTCAAATGTATGTCATTATTTAATAATTTAAATTGCCAGTGACTGACAACAGACCAAATGTTTTAGGAGTAAGGGACCAAAAAAAAATATAAAGTAAATAGCTGGATATTTTTAAAGTGTTATATATTGGATATAAAATGCTCCCTCCAACACCATTAACATATACTACAGCAAGTTTGAAACAGTAGGCGGAGGAACTATTTTACATCAAAAATATATAAAAAATAGTAATAAGCAAATAAAAAATAAGTGAAACACAACAATTTTACAGACAGACAATTCTTGTGCAATAATGCCCTGCAGTGTGGGTGATATTCTCGAAATAATGCCCTTCCAGAGGCATAGGGCATTATTTCCACAATAAGACACAACCTGTTGAGCATTATTGTTTGCTTAAAATGAGAGATTACAGTTCTGATTTTAACATGTTTTAATAACTGATTAAAGGCACATTTTTAAAGAATTAGATGATTTGAAAATTGTAATTATCTTGCACTTGTAGACAGTATGTTAATAATTTATGACAATGCTGAAAACTGCATGGAAGGGAAAAAGGAAAACATACAAACTATGCATTTTTGTAATTGTTAAAGCTTTAGTGTTTCACTGCAGTTCTATAACATTATTTAATACTGACAGACATTATCATCAGCTAAACTACTTAACAATGCAGAGTTAGAAATAGCAGTGTGCAGCATTTTTATTTATTTAAATTGGACACATTTATGTACCTACAGCGTGAAGGCTTTAGAATCTCTAAAGAATAAAACTTCACATGCTGTTTTCTCTGGAGTGATAGCTGCATTCTGTTAAACGTGGTTCTTACCAGTTGAGGAGTTATATACAGATACTGACTCTGAATCAAAGAAAATAACATACCCTACATCTGTGAATCTATGTTTAAATTGACAATTTCCTTGCTAGGCTGGAATGCACTTAAACTGTCACAGTGCATAACACAGAGAAATGTCTTCGAGTATTACTCAGTTGTTGTTTCATATACATCACCTGCAATAGATTACAAACCCAACCACCTTATCCTGGCTAAGTATTTTTGTTCTGTCACTAGCCTTGTATTTCTCAAAGTGAATTAAAAAAAAAACACTCCAAATGTCCCGTAGTAGGTGTTTGTGAAAGATTCAGGTTCTAAATCTCCTGCTGTGTACAAGTCTAAATATGAAAATTTCATACCTACTTTTATGGACTCAAAAGTGCAAATGCAACTATTCACAACACGTAGCAGCACTGAAACACTGAACAGTGTGTGTTACATCTCATAGCTTCATGTCCAAAAATACTAAGAGAAAACACTTTCTTGGTTATATTGATTAATTTTCTTATGCTTCAACTGTAGCAGGAAACAAAAGAAAACACGTTATGTTCTTTGAGATCACTCACCTTTTATTAGCCTGTCCCCGCAGGGTGGAAAAGCATAATAAGGCAATTACACATTTCTAACATTTCCACTAGCCTGTAGTACAAAATAAAAGGCCCTTTGGTGTCTAGTCAGTGATAAATTCTTCTGCAAACAGCATGACACCAAGCCATCAAACAGCTACACGTGTGTGTGTGTGTGTGTGTGTGTGTGTGTGTGTATATATATATATATATATATGTGTATGTATATATATATATATATATATATGTATATATATATATATATATATATATATGTATATATATATATATATATATATATATATATATATATATATATATATGTATATATATATATATATATATATATATAAATATATATATATATATATATGTATATATATATATATGTATATATATATATATATATATATATATATATATATATATATATATATATATATATATATATATATATATGTATATATATATATATATATATATATATAAATATATTTAAAGCTCTAACTCATTTTGTAGAGTATTAAATATTTTGAAAATTTTCCCAACATTTATATTCCTTTAATTTGTGTGCATTGCATTACCATCCCTGTATTCTGCTGCAAGACTGGCAAAAACTGGAATCTGTTAATTAAGCAATAAACCTGATGGAACAGGCATTATTTTGAAGATAATTGAATGTGCTGAGCAAAATGAGGTCCTGAGGAGATACCAAGGGCACTTTTGTGCTCCGACAAGGTCAATTACAAATTTAAATGATGCTTGCATCTGATGACCTGTTTTCTTATGAACTGCTTAAAACCAGACCATGCCAAGGTAAACATTTAAATGAAATAATAATTGCAAATTTAAAAAGATTAATTAATGGTTCCACATACATGCCTGAATATATGACAGTTTTACTACTGAAATTACTTCTGAAGTAGAATGACTTGTAATGATTCTAGCACTGCTACACAGCCTTGGGTGCATATTTTATAACTCTGATAAAAATAAGGTAGTTATCTAATTACTTCTGGGAAGTAATGCTTTCCAAATAAATGCCCTAGTATTTTAGTACAGACTGGATTTTTTTAAATATAGTTTTAGACATAGACATTTGGAGAGTATTACTGCAGGCAGTTAGTTAATTAAGCGTGTAATAAACCAACCAAATGAGCAGCAATCGATGGTTGTGTAAAAAAAAAAAGCAAATCTCAAACCTTTAGACTTGGACTTATGCATGATACAGCAAGAACATGTGCGCGCATGCACACACACACACACACACACACACACACACACTGCACAGCATGCAGAGTCAGTGGGCAGGATTCACGAAGGCTTGCACGGAGTGTAAGAGACGTGTAACACTCCATGCAAGCCTCGCGATCCAGGAACAGGCCGAAACTCTGTGTAAGAGACCAGCTAAAACGTCTCTTACACGGACTGGGCGTGGATATGCTAAATACCTCACTTGCAGCCGAAAGGTATGCAAATAAGGTATATTAGCGATTCATGAAGCAGAAACCAGCCCGTGTAAGAGACGTTTTAGCTGCAGAAATGTACTCAGTTGACAACTGAGTACGTTTCTGCAAAAATCACAACGGAGCCATGTCAGCTCCAAATAAAGGGTGCATATGTGTCAGGCAGCATGCCAATGGCCAAATATGTGGCCATGGTAACCCGATGCAAATATTAAAAAAATATAATTTTTTTTTCCGGCGATCGCCGATGTTTAAATGCAGCACAGCTCCGTGCAAACGGGTTGCGCTGTATAAAACATAAAAATGAAGGTTATAAACCCACAAATGTGGGTTTTATGCAATACATGGAATGACAATGCAGGGACCAGCAGACCAAAAACAACATGGCCACCGTGTAGTGGTTGCTAAGGGGGGAAGCTGAGTCTAAGACATGTAACTAAGCATTAGTAGGCAGTCTCATGTAAATGAGGGTTAGGATACTGAATCCCACAGTCACATAGCAAATGAGCACAGTCTGAGTAGTGTAAGAGATACATAAGGGGGAGGAATAGAGTAGGAGATAGGTGACATCACAGGGGGAATGGTAGAAAGAAATGCAGTTCATTGGAGGTCAGTGTAACATGACAGATGACAGACACAGATCAGGGAAAGAGGAGTGCCACAAGATAAGCATGGGAAAGTCAAGAAATGGAAGGTGTACACTGTTACTTACACTAAAGTTTCTTGCTGGGCGTGCATGCGCACGTGTGTGCACCATGAAGCGCGAGTAGGGCAGTGTGCGCACGTGTAAGGCAGACTGAGCATGTGGGAGCCTGTTGGCAGACTTGTAAGACTGTTTGCACTGGTGTGTGCGCGTTTTAACCCGAATAGGCAGATCCTGAACCGTGTAAGCATGTGTGCGTGCGTGTAAGCCACTGTGAGCACGTTTCTGCTGGTATGCACGCTGCTCCCCCCTGAGGAAACAGAAAGGAAAAAGGAAGCAACAGAATTAGTAGGAAGCTAGCAGAGAATACTGCTGGAGCTAGCAGGTGAAAACAATTAGAAGCAGGCAATTACACAGGCAGAATAGTAACCCAGCCCAGCACTTAAAACTCGGCAAACAGCGGTGCAGGATGTTTCTCTCAAGAGACACTGCGAGACAGGAGTAAGCTATTAGAAGTGAAAACTGTAAAAGCTGAACTCAGAGCAGAAATGTTAGGGGCTGCCATAGCTGTCATAATGAGACATAGGCGACTTGCTGAGGATGGTGACAATGCAGATGGTGCCAGACAACCCACAGTGAGGAGACAGAGAAGAGTGTACAGGCCCAGGGTCACCTACCATGGGTTACATGAGCTGGAGATAGTAGAGCGCTATAGAGTGGACAGAGAGCTCCTGCAGCAAATAGTCGAGCTGTGCAGGCCACGCCTCACACACAGAACCAACAGAGGGGAACCCATCCCAGTGGAAACCAAGGTATGTGTTGGCCTAAGAATACTAGCAACAGGTACCTTCCAAAGACCAACTGGTGATATGATGGGGATATCACAGGCATCAGCCTCCAGGGTACTGCACCAGTTCCTGGATGCCATGTCAGCACATGTCGGTGATCATGTATATTTCCCCAATGCCCGTGAGGTATTGGCCAGCAATATGCGTCTCTTCCAACAAATAGCAGAATACCCTGAGGTAGTGGGTGCAATAGACTGCACGCACATATGCATCAAAGCACCAGCCGGTGAGCAGGTTAGGGCCTACATTAATGGCAAGGGCTTCCCCTCCATGAATTGCCAGGTCGTGTGTGATGCCCAGGGCATAATGAATGTGTGTGCTGGCTGCCCTGTGAGCTACCATGATTCCCACATCTGGCATTTGACAGAGCTGTACCAGACATTTGCCAATGGGGACATCCCACACGGACATGAGATGGGGGATGCAGGTTATGCACTGGAGCCGTGGCTGATGACACCCATCAGAAACGCACACACACCTGAACAGGAACGCCATAATGAGGCACATGCACAAACACGTAATGTAATAGAGCGTGTGTTTGGGCTGCTCAAGTCACGGTTCCGGTGTCTGGACACATCTGGTGGAGCCTTGCAGTACTCACCAACTACATGCACCCAAATTGTCATGGTATGTGCTATGCTACATAATATGATCTTGCAAAAACAGCTGCAGCAGGACCAGCATAGGGCTGGGCCAAACAGCCCCCCACCATTTCCAAGGCCATCACAGGCAGAGCGTGACTCGGAGGAGGAACAACCTGAGCCTGCCCCAGTAGGCAGAAGTATGCATGCCCAGTATGCCCTGGCCTTGGCAAAGAGGCAACGCATAGCACATACACTGGCTCAGTAGGAACCCTGGGAATGATACCCCCTCTGACTCACTAAAATAATAACAGGGATGCCTAAAATGACATGACCTGCTCACAAACATGTACAGGGAGTGTAATATGTGCATCCGACAGAGGCAGCCCTGCAGCACCACCTGAGGCATGAATGCCATGTGTTAAGTAATGTAACACCATGTACTATATGCACACCTGAGGACCCTGACTAACATCCACCCTCACCAAGCATGAAGCCACAAAATGATGATGGGATGATCAATTGCAATAACTGGCTGAAGTAATGCAGTTAGTCAAAGGGGAGCCAATGTGTTTCAGCCTGGGAAGACATGCTGAGCATGACATGATGCACCACCTGCTAGGGGTGGCATGCACCTATCAGTCCATGGATACTGGCAAAGGCTGTCAGTACCCACAGCATGCCCTGAATAGGTAAGTCTCAAAACACAAACCCACCTTCATAGGTACCACAATGGATAGGAACCTAGATGTAATGCTACCCAATGCCAGAAGTCTAAACAGCAAGATGCGTGCAGTGTAAACGCACACAGTATAGAGAATGTTGATATCAGTCCTGTAATAGAAAACTGGGACAAGGCTCACATCAGCACCCTAACACTACCATGTTACACCTCATACTGTGCTGTACAGCCGCAAAACATGGAACAAGCTGCAAAAGGAGGGTGACTAGCAATAAATGTCAAGGATAACCACACCCCCATGTTGGTACCACAACAAGAAGCAGCATGGATTAGCCATGGTCAAATACCAATGGCTACAACCGCTTCCCAGTATATAGCCTGCTGCAGACTACTGTCCTAATACCAGGAACTGCACTTGGCCTATGTTGGAATACATGAATATATCAAGCCCCCCAAACCACATTATATTGCTTGACTAAAATACCCAGACATACACTGGGAGCATTATACTAGCACCAACACAGTAGGAGAAAAGTTCCCAGAATCCATAAACCAAAATGCCCAGGAAAAACGTATCACTTACACAAGAGGGGTAAGCATACTAGATGTGATAATCAGCAACATGTGTACTGGTTGGCAAGATGAGAAGTGTATCCCTCACTGGTAAGACCAGACCATAGAGTAATCACACTGGTTATACACATCCTGACCACAGTCCCTGGCCAGAAAACCACAGTGAAAAACGTGTAAAGCATAGGTTGCACCCCTCCAAACTGATGTGGAATCCACGAAAGGCCCTGTGCAAGTGCAGAATATGGGACACACCGCAGAACCTGTTATACAGGCATTCCATGAACACAGCCAGGAATGCTTGGATTATGCAATCACAAATAACAACAAGACACAATGCCATACACGCAGGCATCTGGCATGCTGGACTTCAGCCATTACCAAACCATGCAAGAGAATGAGGAAGCTACTACATGATAGAGCAAACATAAAAAGGGAAGTAATCACTGATTAGTAGTATGGCAATAAAATATGTCCACACATACAATCCACTAAGGCCAGCCACAACAAGTAGAATCTGTGACTCCAGAGGCAATGTGACACCTGCCCCAAGTACACAGACAACCCACAACTCCCCCCGATAAATACAAATATATGTGAGAGATGCAACCATTTATCCAAACCGGAGGCTGAGCTCGCCCAACTCAGTACTGTCAAAACTAGTCAGGAGGAGAAGGTAACCACATACACCACAAACCCAGTCCCACATAGACCTATCACAACTGTAAACCAAACACACAAAAACATTCCCGGAGGCCCTAATTACAAACACACCACACCAACAGAGGCCTCCAAAGCAGATCCCAAGCAACCACAACCTCCAAACATAGCACATGCAACACATAGTACACAAAGCTGGTGTGCCAAACAGTTACAGGCCAGAAGGAGAAACAACATGCTTGATACAGTTGTAATAGGTGTCTGTATAGGCAGACACACTGCTGTCCTACTCACCAGACTGAACAAGGGAAAGGGTACAGTAAGCTGCCTGTAGGCTGCCACAATATGCCACATAACACAAGTACGCAGGTCACCCCAAAGCAAGCAGAAATATGATGCACTCATTGTCCATGCTGGTGTGAATGACCTGAGATGTACCTCCCTGGACTACATGAAAAGAGACATGGATGAGCTCTCTGAGTATGTACTCCAGGCCGGTATGACACTGGCCGTTTGCAGCATCCAACCCTCACCAAGAATGATGCCACAGTACAAACGCAGAATGATCATCTTTAACAGGTGGCACAGTTACAACTGTCAGTCCAGGAGGGTCTAATGTCTGTCTGCTTGAGATGTCATGCATGACAAGCCATGCTGCTGTTCCAGGGATGGCTTGCACCTGTTACCCCTGGGCGTCTGGATACTGGATAAGGCCTTTGCCACCTCCATAGAGCCATATGTAGGCAAGGCCAAAAAGACTAACCCACCACCCTAGAAAACATAAATGGTAAGAAACATAAGGGTAATGCTGACCAATGCCAGATGTGTAAACTGCAATATGCATGCACCTGAGGCACTTCCCAGTATGGAGAACATCGATGTCTGTGCAGTGACAGAAGCCTGCTGCAAGCCTACTGATAGCACACCAGCACTACCAGGTTATACCACATATCATGCGTTATGGCCCCAACACCTGGACCAAAACATGAAAGGAAGTGGAGTATCCATATGCAGCACAGACACCCATATGGCCAGGTAACTGACAATGCACAAAGCAGCGGAGACCACCCATGTGCACCTAAGTGTAGTCAAAACTGCTGTACAGTCTGTAGTATGTGACAGACCACACTCTCACGCACAGGGACCCCACCCAGACATCCTGAAGACAATGGACAGTATGAATGTCCCACCAAATACCAGACAAGGTACTTACAAATTACCACATAGGTGGTAAACCATTATGCATGTAAGGAGTAATCAGGGACCTAGGGACACAAGTCGACAGTAACCTGTCATGTGACACTCACAATGCCAATGTGGCTAGGAAGACTGTCTATATTGGACACCGTATCATGAAAGGATTCACATCTACATCAACAGAGGTCACTGTGCCCCTGTACTGTTCCCTTATCAGACCCATAATCTAGTATAATGACTCATATGGGATGTACCGTACCTGACACCTGCAGCGGTTAGGAAGACCTCAAAGGTACCCCAACAAGAGGATAAAGGGTGTCAAATATATGTCATATGCTGCCTGGCTGTAGACACCCCAGCTGAATGCAGTCACAGACTGCCTACACAGAGGCATTGTATGTCTGTTGTACAAGGCCATGTCCAACACAGGAGTAATGGACATGCTCCACCACAGGATATCAAAGCCATTGGAGCTGAGAAAGTGACAGATGTCCGCCTCAACACATAATGAAATAGGATGTGCTGGAGGGACAGATACATAACCCAGAGGCTCCCCACACCCAGAAACAGGATCCCAATCCATGTTAGGCAGAGCCCCTCACTGACACCCCTCAACAGGAATATTGCCAAGTAGATGGATGATCATACATGTACACGGGGGGTCTTCACTGTGTCACGTCCAGACAGAGGCACAGTAAAGAAAATCATCAATGGCCATAATAGTCACATAGCAAGGGGCAGCGAAAGACACACACACACTCTGGCTAGGCTTACTAATGCCCTAGGGTGGATAGCCTAGTATGAACCTATGAACCTATGAAGATACAAATTGTACAGGACACTAAGGATAATCACAAGGCTTACTTAACTGATGGTAGGAACCATGTTGGGAATTCACAGATATGCTCCGAATCACACAGATATTACAAACAACATACCAAACACACACACATTTTGCCAACATACAACCTGACGGGTTCAGTGCAAACCCCCCCTTCCCAGAATGCAAAATATCTATCCCAGCAGACTGCTGGTCCCCTGACATTGCAGATGCTGAGGTAACAGCCATCATCTGCAAAGCAAAACACACAGCAGCAAAGGTATGTGATGGTGTCCTGGGCTGAGGCCAACATGGACTCCAAGAATAATGGAATGCCAAATCACACTACTGCCCAATGTCAGCCTTACCACAGGATATGTGCCCAAAGAGCAGTGTACAACAACAGTGGTCCTTCACAACAAAGGTGTTGCCTGAATGGATACTGCAAACTACCACCTCAGGATCCTGACAAGCTTGGTCTGCACAGCTATGGAAAGGATCAGTATGTACCGCAGACATAAAGCTATCGTGGACCTACTGACACCGGACCCTACCCAGTGTGGCTGCCTTAACTGCAGATCCTGCCCCTAAACATGTCTGACACATTTGAAACAGTCATTAAGGTCATTGATGAGGGCAGTGTGGTCCACACAGCGTAGCTGGACCGTGCATATGCTTCCAGACAATACCCTACGAGTTCAGTATGGATATGTTCACCAGCTTAAATATAAACCCCTATGTCAGTAGAGGGGTTGCAAACCAGACCAAGGACAGAACTGACATGGTCAGACATGCTGCATCCATGTCAGACTACAAAGCAGATATGAGTGGCATCCCACAAGGCTTGGTCCTGGGACCTCCCCGTTCTGTATATATGTCCCATAGGTACAGGCCAACATGGAAGGACTGTGACTGAACATGTATGCAGAGGAGTACAAACTGCCCACCATATCCGACCCCCAGCTGACACAAGCAACCCACAAAAGGGCCACATAGAAACAGACAACTGGAGCCATAGCCATGTCAGCAAGCTAATTGCAGAACTGTGTATAGACAACCACCGTGGATATACAGTAAGTGCCCAGAAATTACCACACAGGTGTTAACCCATTACGTACCTAACATGAAATGAGAGACCTGGGGACACAAGGTGATAGATATCCTGCATTGGACAAATATGTGGCTGTAGTGTTCGCAGAAACATACCATATACCCACCCAATCATGAAGGTTGTCAGATGTAGATAAGGGGAGGTCACTGTGGCTCTGCAGTCATCCTTCATCAGTGTCACAATTGAATACAATAGCCCCTGTGGGATATACCTCAGCAGACACCTCCATCAACTGTAAAGTCCACAACAGTACCCCACCAGGAGTACCAAAGAGCATGAACAGATACCATGTGTTGCCTGAGTAAACAAACTGCAGCTCCACACACTGCCATACTGCCCACCCAGAGGCAAGCTGTGCCTGATGTATGAAGCCATGTCCAAGCTGGAATCAGTGAACATGCTGCACCTTGTACAATCTGAATGGCAGTGAGCTATGCACATGAGAGACCTTAACCCCAGCACTGACATACATAGGACAAGCTGTACAGAATGATCCATAACACAGAAGGCACCCCCACTCTTGAGTAAACTCCCAGTACAGGTTAGCCAGAGAGTCACCTATCGACACCCCTCAAGAGGAATCCTGATGAGTGGATGGGAGATGGTAGGTTAACCCTGGGTATCACTGTCATGTCAGAGATAGACAGAGGCACAGTATACTAACCATGACATATGTCATGGCAAACTCCAGTTACAATGTGTCGAAGGACAAACACACTCTGTGACTAGCATCAGAAATGGCCTAGGGAACATCGTTAGTGTTTGCCAATGTCCACCTATGTTCTGGAATACACTACCAATGTTGGACAAGCCTGGTGTTGGTAGTCCATATCTGAACATAATGCAACATGGTCATATGTGCACAACTGGCCCCTACACAGTCTGTTGTGCTCACTATGAAGATGTCAAGCAGTGATAGGACTAAAGCCCAGGATACTGTCCACCACAGTGAAAGTACTGAATCAGTACACTATACGGTACTACAGTGTTAGGTCATTATGAAAGGATGTTGACAACTGTATGCAAAGTATCCCATGCAATCCCTGCAGGCACAGTATAATCCCTGTTGTGGCAGACACAAAGCAGTTGGCCAGTCAGTACACAACATGACACCCAACACACAACCATAAACGTGAGATATTGTTGAAGTTCACACACACCCAAATATGTGGTGGACTTCAGAGTTCAACATATGGAAAGCTCACACTGGGCATGCTCGCACACTTTGATAAATGAGGCATATGTCAGACAACATGCCATGGAAAGGCTGAACTGGGCATGCTCACACACTTAGGACATATCTCCGTTTAGCAGTTGGCCACACATCTGGTATTTGTACGTGTCATTCCAGGAACCAGCCACAACACAGCAATCTGCCCAGTGCACACAGTAAATGACAACAGAGACATAAGTGATATAGTGGATCGCCCTCATATTCAAACATCTTCCACAGATACACAAGTTGTTCATAGGAACAGGGAATGCTATGGCAATAAATACCTGCAAACAGTCTAACAGCACAACAAATATTGTGCATCTGACAATTGAACATATGGGTGTAGAGGTCAATACTAGGCTTGTTGCCCTGGGGAATGACAGCTTAGCCAGAGTGTGCTTGGCATCTGCATCCCCAGGACAGTAGCCTACTGTGCCACTGTAAAGTAGGTCACATAAGGCAACGTGTGAGGCTAGTGAGCTGTGCCTCTGTCAAGCAGGGGCACAGTGGAGATTTCGGGGGTTAAATGTGCTAAGCCACAGCCATGTTGTTGGTGTGTGCTGGAAGAGGGTTGCTGAGGACCTCTAACAGTAAGTGGGCATCAATAACAGACTGAGGGAAGCCCTATCTGCATTGTCTGGACAATTCCACTGTCAACACTGTGTTGTGATGATTATGTGGGAATGAAGTGTCGTGCCGGTACTGTTCACAGATGTCCTCCCTCTGTGGGCTACAGCTTTGCAATGTATTACCTCACTCTGTCTGTTGGATGGCTCATATATGGCTGGTGTACACCTGATGGGTGTTTTGTTGTGGAGCAGTCATGGGTATATGTGGGATGGCATGATCAATGCAAACCTTATACATGCTCATAGAATGCAATTGTCAAGGATTATGCAGAGTGGCCAGTCTAGTCCCCCAGCATGGGTCCTTTGAAGTCATCCACCCCAGTCTTTACAAGTGTAGAGTCTGCTTGTGCTAAATGCAGTTTGTTTGCAGTGACAACCTTGCCTGTGGGTGGGGACGGGATATGGATGTCCAGGGAAAGGTGGGTATGGTCAGATATCAACAATGGTGGTCTACCTTTGGTGTGGAACAGCGAGTACCCATTTTGCAGATGGGCAGGTGCAATATGTATTCCCCCATGTGGCTGTGGTGAGTGGTTCTGCCATAGCACATGGACCCACAAATTGTAGTGGCTGTAGGGTAAAGTGGTAGAGGCCTGAGTAGTTCCCACACACAATTTGCCTGTACTTGATGTTAACTGGAATGGTGTATGTGAACACCTGCATATCCCGGCACTGTTCCCAGGGAAGCAAAGTGTGTGCCCTGGATGTGGGAGTGGTGTTCTGGACTGGTTGTGTTGTGTTACAGGTCCTCTGGTCATGAAGCATGGTATAGAACATAACCTGCCAGTGTGATGTGCATATCTGACCCTGATGTAGGTGGCTGCAAATGCATATATATGCTATCCCCCACCTGACAGGTAGTACTAGATGTACATACCTCTATAGAAATAAAGATGTCAGCACCATATAAATACTGCAGGTGCAGACCAGATGCCCAGTAATTCTGTTAGCGCGCTCTGCTAATGCATCTCCCTCAAGTGTCATAATATAGGTAGGTAGGAGTTTGAACCATGCAAATGCTCTGTGTGTGTGTGTGTGTGTGTGTGTGTGTGTGTGTGGGGGGGGGGGTTGATGTGTGCAAGTCTGTGTGAGGGAGATGTCCCTTTTGGCAACTGTGAAAGCACTCTACAGGATGCACATTCCCCTATCTAAGCACAGATGATGTCAGCACCCTATAAGTACAGCAGGAGAAGGGAGCCCTCCCAATAATGCGAACAGCATTCTCTGCTAATGCGTCTGTCACGAGTGTCATAACATAGTTAGGTAGGGGTTTGAATCCTACAACTGCCCGCTGTGTATGGAGGGGGGTTAGTGTGTGTGCAAGTGTGTGAGGGAGATGTCCCTTTTGGCAACTGTGAAAACACTCTACAGGATGCACATTCCCCTATCTAAGCACTGATGATGTCAGCACCCTATAAGTACAGCAGGAGAAGGGGACTCTCCCAGTAATGCGAATAGCACGCTCTGCTAATGCGTCTGTCATGAGTGTCTTAACATAGTTAGGTAGGGGTTTGAATCCTGCAAATGCCCAGTGGGTGTGGAGGGGGTTAGTGTGTGTGCAAATCTGTGTGAGGGACATGTCCCTTTTGGCAACTGTGAAAACACTGTACAGGATGCACATTCCCCTATCTAAGCACAGATGATGTCAGCACCCTATAAGTACAGCAGGAGAGGAGAAACCTCCCAGTAATTCGAATAGCGCACTCTGCTAATGCGTCTCTCTCAAGTGTCATAACATAGTTAGGTAGAAGTTTGAAACCTGCAAATGGCAAATGTGTGTGTGTTTGGATGTGGGGAGTTTGTGTGTGTGCAATTCTGTATGAAAAACATGTGCTTTGGCAATCAGGAGATCACACTACATGATGCACATTACCCTTTCCAAACACTGATGATGTCAGCACCCTATAAGTACAGCTGGAGAAGAGGAACCTCCTAGTAATTCGAATAGTGCGCTTCGCTAATGCGTCTCTCTCGCATGTCATGACATAGTTAGGTAGAGGTATGAATCCTGCATAATGGCAAGTGTGTGTGTGTGTGGGGGGGGTAGTAGGGTGTGTGTAATTGCAATGCTGGGAGAACAGATCCTTTTGGCAAATACTACAATACACCAGATGCTGCATATTCCCCCAGTAAACACAGGGGATGTCACCACACTATCAGTACAGCCAAACAGGGCTACTTGGCCAGTAATGCCAATAGTGTGCTCCGCTACTGGGTCTATTACCATTGTGAGAGCACAGATAGGTATGTTTTGGAAACCCACAACTGCCACTTGTGGTTGTCACACAATATGACCTTGTGTGGGTCTTTGTGCATAACAATGCATGTCATTGCCTAAACTGACAATGCACACATGATGTATGTGTGTGGCACATACACATAAATACCTGTGACCTGCAGTAGTTACCATGTCTGACACGTGCCTCGAGTGGATAAATGGCATTCGCAATGCATAACAATATGACTGTGTCTTACTGTGCAGAGGCCGCACGTGGTATGTGTCTATACAGTGTGGGTTGTATATGGTAAAATACCTACAGCAGGGGATACACATCTGGTCTGGGCTATATAGTCTACATGTAGTCGATGAACAGGTGCTGCATGTTCCCACCTGTTGTGGGAGTGGTAACATGCTATTCCACTGCAATTCAGTGACCACATGCTGGGAACCTTTCAGCTAGTGTGTTGTAGCTAGAGTAATGCTCACGCACAATGTTTGGCTGGATGCAGTCCAGCCATATAAAGACATTTCTTGAGACTGTCATATTGCCAGTGTCGTTATGGAGGATAGGTGGGTTTCCTGTGTATGGGAGGGTTGTGTGTGCCAGGCTATGAACCAGAAGGCAGTCCAACACACTGTTAGCTGCTCATGAATAGGCCCTGATGCTTTGTGCTGTGTCAACAACCTGGAGGTGTGTGTATCTGTGGTGCCTTGGGATACCACCCCCCTGTCCATGTGTGTTACATGTGTAGGGGACGACAGGCATGGTATGAGGTATAACCTGGCAGTGATGGGTTGCACCTGTGAGCCGTGAATCAGGACTCTGGTACTGCACAGACATTGCAGTTCACTGTGCTGTGGACAGTGTCCAGTGCATGCATCTTGTGGTGTACACTGCTGGTGTTGTGTAGCATCACTGTTGGTGTCCTATCCTGTGTGATACCCATGGAGGTGGCTATGTAATCCGTGTCCTGCAGCAAAAGTCACTATGTGTGTATGGGCTTCGCCAATATACAATGGCCCATGGGTGTCACGTGCAATCTGCCCCTCGCAAATCATTGTGGCTTCCCTAGCATGTAAGCACACATTGACAGCCAGTGAATACCCTATGAATGACATTGGAGATTGAGCAGAATGTAGACATAGAACACCCTTCCTACATATAGTGGTAGCATACCTGGTAAGGGTATGATGGCAACCAAGATCAGGCTCATACTGGCTGCTGTTGCTGGCATACGGCCACGTTGACGCCGCAACCGCCCACCATTGCCCTGGCTAATGGACATGTGGTTGTGGAACTGCTGTAATATGTCCCCACAACTTCTGTCTATGACATCGGTGAAATTACGGATAGCATCCGCGATGTCACGCATACTGTCAGTCATGGCTGTGCGACATGCTCTCAGCTCCCTCAGACACTGTCTGGTATACCATTCCATATGCAACTGTGCTTGCATGACAGCCCATAACAAAGCTGAGGTTGATAGACCTCTTTGGGCATGTCTGCCAGAGGCAATATGCCCATGGATGCTCCCACAAGAACCCATGGGCAACTGTCTGTGTGGTACCATCGCAGGACCCTGTCCATGGCTGCTGTGTAGGGAAGCATGTGCCACAGATACCACATTACCCTGGTCAATGCCCACTATATCCTGTCCATCACCTTGGGACAATGGTGACATAGGATGTACTGGCAGGATGACTGTGCGCAATGATGGGGTTGACAGCTGTATACTGTCAATTGGCTGACCAATGACAGACCCTGACGCACCTTCCTGTGCCATTACACAGATATCATCATTATCAGTACCTGTGGCACCAGATTCAGGTTCCCTGCTGCAGAGCACCAGAACCTGTGGGAGGAAGACAGGAAACACAGTTTACAATGTCTACACAATGTTACCAGTGATGCACTTATGCACACATGCACACGTGGACACATGCACACGTGGACACAGGCACACGTGGACACAGGCACACGTGAACACAGGCACACGTGGACACAGGCACACGTGGACACAGGCACACAGGCACACATGCACACCCCGCAGTATACACACAGAGCACTACTGAGTTACACTAGTATTACTAGCACTATTAGGACTATTATAGGTATTGTTAAAACACACTCACCAGCATGGATGGGCTGCCTTGCTGTAACACCGGAGGGACCTGCAGAAATGAGGAGATTAATGTCAGTGGGCACAACTGTGCCATTGATGCTGCATATGATACAGTGCAGTAGTACACCAGTTGCCTTTCACACGTCAGCTGCTGATATTGCCAATATCACACCTGCACAATTACATACTATGTTGACAGCTACATACCACGGACATACCTTACACATGCATAAACTAACAGTGTGCAGAACAGTCAAGTGTACATATTGCATATTACCTGCACGCTCCATGTCGTGCTGCTGTGTAGATCCAGCCTCCATCATGATGCAGGCGTATTGCTGTTGATGTTCCGGGGCTGTAGCCACAACACTTAGGAGTAGCCCCTCCAGTTTGGTGATGGGGGGATGTGTGGCCACCCCACCTTCTGTGGCAACCTGTTGCCTGTGGATATCCGACGCACGCTGACGGACATTTCTGATTAAATCACTGCAGTGATGTCGTACCTGCTCATATGTCCTATTATGCGTGCCAATGTCATTTACCCTATGGACAAGGTCTTGCCACAGTGCAGCCCTCTCCTGCTGATTCTGGCTGGTGCGGGAAAACAGTATGTCATAATCCCGCACCAGGCTCTGGTGTATCTCCTCATCTTCTGCTGCAGAGTAGGCAGGATTATGCTGATGCACCATGTCCCTGGAAGAGAACACAAACAGGATATCAGCAGACTATGTCAGCAATATATGGCACACATACTATACATGATACTCAACTGTAGTGATATAATACTACTCCCATATGTAGCATGTGTGTGTCTCTTTGTGGATACACAAGTACATGGCCAGATATCAGTGCTCAGCCAACACCTGTGCAACAATACCTGCCACATTCCATACAACATAGTAGCATGCCCCATCGGTCAGCACACTGCGATGGGTCCAATGCACAACCTCACTCTGGGGGTTCATACCAAGGTACTGTATGTGGAACGCCATCCACTAGTGTGATCTGGACACAAGTTACTCGGCCTGGATATACATATCCCACCACCACCAGCACAGTAGACTACTTTGATATGTATGTGATTAGACAGTTATTCACTTGTTAGGACTGAGATGGTATCCATGCAGCCCACTGGGCCAGTGGAAGCCACAACCCACACTGCTGACCCCTTTGCGAATGCTTCCCATGGAAATCCCAAAGATTGCATGGAACATGCACACATTTCTAACCCAGACCCTATGCACAAAGGTTAGGCATCCTGTCCAGTGGACCCCAGCCAAAGGCAGATTGTATAACGATAGAAGGAGGCTACTGCAGGACAGAGCAGATTCACATTAAGGGAAGGCATCTGTGGTCAGCACTGGTAATAAGCTACGGTCTCTCAACATCCACGGCCTACTCTGGGAGGGAAATGGCCACAAACACTATAGATAACCACAAGACCTTCTTTGGTTATGTTACACATATGGATCAAATGCCTCAGATATGTTCTGAGTTACTACACACCTACTTAACATTCACCGAACACACAGATATTGGCAACATTCTTGCAGACTGGTTCGGTGCATGTATCCCCCCTCCTTCTCCCCCGCACTTAGAAATACTTATCACAGCTGAATGTAACCTCCCTATCATCTCACATGTCCAGGTGACAGCCGCCCTCAGCAAAGCAGAACACACTGCATCAATGTGAACTGATGTTATCCCTGGATGTGTGCTACGTGAACTCCAAGAGGACATACAACCGCATATAAGACTGATATTTAACCTTGACCGTACTACGGGATATGTACCTGAACACTGGCATACAGCAACAGTGGTCCCACTCCACTAAGGAGGCACCTCTACTGACCCTGGGAACTACCGCACCATAAGCTTAACCAGCCTGGTCAGCAAAGCTATGGAATGATTCAGTATGGGACGCATATACAGCAATATTGGGTACCTGCAGACACTTGTTCCCAGCCAGTTTGCCTTTGTGATTGGCTGATCCTGCCTTTTGAACCTGGTTGACCTTTCAAAACAGTCACTACAGCCATTGATGAGGGCAACGCAATCCATACAGCCTACCTGGACTTGCCTAAGGCCTTCAACACAGTACTCCACTCAGGCATCATAGACAAGCTCATTAGCTTACATGTTACTACATATGTCACATGATGGGTTGCACACTGGTTGACATAAGAATCCATAATATCGATATTGTAGGAGCCATGTCAGACTCAATGCCAGTCACATGTGTTATCCCACAGGCCTCTGTCCTAGGACCCCTCTTGTTTGGCATTTATTTCTCAGATGTAAAAGCAAACATGTGTGGGTTGTGGATGACAAAGTTCCCAGATGACTGCTAACTAAGCGCCATAGTCGTTACACCAGCTGACACACACATCCTACAGACGGGCCTCACTGCAACGGAAAACTGGTGCCAGGATCATGGCCTAGCACTGAATGACATGTAATGTATAGTCATCCCCTTTGGGTGAAACTACGTGCACACAACATATCACATGGACATACCTATAGATACAGACCTATGACACATATGGAGGGTTCACAGTATGAAGACTATTAACCTGTTACTTTACATTGCCTGTGTTTGTCGCAGCTGGTTGTGTTACCGCTACTACAGCTTCCTGCTGCTGCTGGCATGGCTTGGTACTGTCACTGCTGACAGCTTCAACTCAGTTTGTGTACTGTGTGTTGTTGTTTGTGTTCTTATTTTTTTTTCTTTCTCTCTCTCTCTCTCTCTCTGCCTCCAGACAGTGCAATGAACATATTGCATGTGTGGAGTGTGAGTACAGGATGCTTTTGTAGGTATCTGCTTAAGTCCATGTGATGGCCTCTGCACCAATTGTAAGCCAGCATTTGCTAATTGCATGCAGCTAGTTGTGTACTGATTGCAGTTCTCACTGTGATTTCAGGACAGTGCTATAAAAGCGTATGTGAGATAGGCATTGCCCTTTCAGATTGTAAGGGCGGGGACCATGCTGGTATGCTGTGGACACTGTTCTGTGAGTGTAAAGGTTAGTATTTCTCAAATGATTCAGGCTGTGTTGTAGATTCACATTTCTCCATTCCTCTCTCCTGTTTCCTGTAGTAAGTGTGTATGCACACTGACACCTACAGCTATTTATATATAGATATATATATATATATATATAATATATATATATATATATATATATGTAAATATACATACATTTATATATGTACAATAACTGACATTATTACCTACTAGCTACCAACTAGCATGGCTGTTTCTGTTCACACACTACTATTATGTAAATCCACTAGTTTTGACAGTAAGTATAAATGACATGCTTTGTGTACTACACATCCTATATTCCCTTTACATTCATTCCTACTATTACATGATATATGTATTTTAGCACAATGTTATTGTATAAGAGTCCTGGCTTAGTGGTAGGTCATGCAGACTACTGTTTACAAGGTCCTGGGTTCGGGACTGACAGTGGGATTTTATTTTGCTTTTGAACTGACTACAGGACCTGTCAATCAGAGTGACTAAGGCACTTTTAAGCAGTTGTAACCGGGTTAGCGCTGGTTTGCGCGGAGCTCCCGCATGCGCACTGGCGTTCAGCTCCACGCACACCCGCTTACAACCGCTTAACAGTGCTTACTCTGGCGCACACCCGCGCTATTTTCTTTGAAAGAAATGAAAATGGGGAGACAGGAAAGTGGTGAAAAAGGGGTCACAAAGAGGGTAAAACAGTAAGGAAACAAGCTTGGGTTTTGCAGGAGGGATGTAGGTAAGGCCCATAGCTGCCCATTTCTTCATCAGCAACAGCTGTGCATATGTATGTAATTTGGTGTGACATTTGAAACCTTCCACCCCTGAGAGAGGTGTCAGGACAACAATAATACTTGTTGTACAGCCAATTGTAATTGATAGTTTCCATGTCCAGCAGACGTGTGCGGAATGGGCAGCTATGTATGGGGCGTAATTTTTTGTGGGTACAGAGTGCCCTTTTTTTTTCAGGTGAGAGTGGTATGTCAGGTGAAGGAAGTCAGTATAGCTGGGGAGGTAGGTTGGGTAGGTCAACAGACAAGACAAACAAGACGCATACAGGGGAGGTGTATGACACGTATGGGGGGGTTACACAATTGACGGGGACGGATATTTGGATATCCAGAGCCCATGAGCCCACAGATGGCAACAGTGGAACTAATATCCCCACCCATGGGCAGTTGCCACTGTTCCTTCACTGCCCAGGATGGGGCTGTGCTGGGGGCTGTGTTGGCCGGGCAACAGGCATGCCCATACGTTGTGCCACCTCTGCCTCAAGCTGGCGTAGGGGCCCAAGAACAGAGTCCCGGATCTCCTTACGCACCACAGTCCGGATGCTACGGAGGGTGAGTGGTGGTTCTCCTCTGGCCACACTTGCAGAGGGGGGACGGGCCCCATCCCCTGCAGCACTTCCACCCACAGGTGGCACAGAGCCACCGGAGGAGGGTCCAGACTGGGCACTAGTGCCAGGTGCACTCGCCAGCTGAGGTGGGAGAGGTGGGTCCGCTGGAACCCGCCTTCCTTGTCGTCCTATATTTTGCATTATGTCATGACAGTTTGGGTTAGTAACATACAATACCATTCGCAATTAGTTGTAACAGCATGCATTAGTATTCCCATTAACCAAACACCCAGATATTCACACCATTGAACAGCGAGCATAACACATGCATAATTTGAACAGCAATACACAGTCCAACAACATGCAGGGTTGATAGATGGCAACAGGCCATCAGGTTTGGATGTATGAACAGGGCAGATGCATCAACGTACATGCAAATATTTATGACCCAACAGGACAAATGTCCAGGGGTGTTAATTGTGATTGCACATACCAATTTCACGTGGAATGGATTATATGTGGTTATAGGGTAGGGTGAAGAAAATAATATTAACACCTTCGAATACCAATACATATGCTGTACATTTCTAATAGCTGCAGATATATACACACTACTGTTCTAACTTCAGTTTCCTATATGATAACTACTTCAATTTGGTGATAGGACTGTTACTGCTACATCAATATACATTTTATTGTTCTTCATACACGTTCATATCTGGCTTTGTTCAGCTACATCATCCTGCTACATTTGCTTTATATAGCTATAGACAACTGTGGATGTTTGGTATTTCAGACAATCATACTATCTGCATATTGCAGACTCAGAGCAACATATCCAGATTTTGGGATACACATTCCAGCTGCAGCAACACTTTGAACACATTTCGCAGTTTGGTTCTACTTGTCACATTCATTTCATTCTGTACTGACTGCAGTATACTTTTATTCAGGGGTTATTACTACTTTATTGGTGGATTCATAACTCGTTCTCACACTCTCTCACTTGTTTTCATTTTACTATTCAGGATGGTGCTTACTTCTAGGCTTTATTGACATGTTTTACCTGTAGTTATTACAATCCTTTCCAGCAGTCTCACTTCTGTCATGTTTCAGTATTTCAACAGGGATATATTTCACACGTGATTTGCTCATCTTCTGCAGCTGTACTTTTCAGCCTGCTGCAGGTTGTGTACTATTATATTACAGGTGGGGCATCTTTATTTCAGACTTTATTTCAGACATTTTCATTTTTCTGTTTGGATTACAGACTGCAACACACTTTTGTAATCAAGCAGTACTTGCAAACACTCTTACACTGTTACTTGCACATTTTATTACTTAGTGACTACACTGCACTCTTTTGCTAACTGTCATACTTTTATATTTCTTTAGTTACTGGGAGTGGATTACTGACCTGCCTGGTGGTGCAACCGCACCAGCATATCGCCATAGGCTCTGCGGTTCGCAGAACGGACACCTGCAGCTGTAATATAAATCAAGTAATATTGGAATACACATCTCCATAATATCAGCTAGTTTAATTTCTTACATACATAATTAAATGCAACTTACTCAGTAGTGGGGCGTTGGGCATTTGCCGGGCCTCCTGGATCCAAAGGTTCAATTGGTCCTGCTTAGGTTTCTTCAGGTCCGCATGGTGGTGACGGACCTGTTCACCAGTCCTTGGAATCCCTGTGACACTGGTGAGATCATGAGCCAACCGGTCCCACGCCTCAGCCCTATATACTCCCCACAGGACCTGGCCCTGCATGAGTTGGGCCTCATGATTGTGGACTAGGAGCCAGACCATGTATCTGGACTCCTCAATGCCCCACCTCTGTGCTCGAAAGCAACTACCCTCACCTACTCCTGACATTCTGGCTGCAAGTTAGTTCTACAATCGTTTATGCTGTGTATTCCCACCTATGGGGCTTATATATGCCATTTTTCCCGCACTTATCTGTGATTGGCCATTTTGGAATTGTATCATCTTCACAAAACCTGCTTTGTCATGCTCCACTTTGTATTCATTCCTATATATTTGCTATTACTGCATTTCTAGGTACTGCTGTCATGGTTTAGTACCTTGACTATGGAGCATGGTATCCTGGGTTCGAACCTGGCCACTGCTTTTTATATTTTGACTGTCTAGACAGGCTAGGGGGTGTGTCTGTGTAAAGGCAGTTTTGATACAGCTTGCTCAACGTTGCCCGTCGGTTAGCTTCTTGGCACGGTGCGCAGCTCCGTGCAAACTGGGTACGCTGGTTTATGCTTCATTTGGCTGGTAGCACGCATATTACTCTCAGCTCAGGTAGGGGCACACAGTTTCAGCATGTTAAACCACTGCTCACCTACGGGCACTCATTTTACACCTGTTAAACCACTGCTCACCTACGGGCAGATGCACTCACCTTGTTAAACTGTAGCTAAGCTATAGGCACATCTCACATTTTTTATTGTTTGGTTATCTCACATTTCTTCAAAATAAATGGACTATTTCATTACATTTTACATAAAATATAATTTTATATGTGTACACATTTGTCAGGGACTTGTTTCGTGCATATTTTGCTAAAAATAAAAATTGATGTTGTGGGGGCTCGAACCATGACTGCCTGCTCTTCAGCCGACATCTCTACCGCTACGCTATTGCTTCTTGGCTTACTTTGCATATTTAGTTCTTATATGCTTTTCCACTGAATGCTAACTGTGGCTAAGCTATGGGCATGCCCGCGCAAATGAATGCACTCACGGGCAAACATCTTTATGATTTAAAAAAATATATAACATGTTCATTTATATATTTTATGTTCATAGTCTGTGGGGGCATGTGTTGTGCTGTGTTTATTCACATTTCCATGGCCTCTGTCGTGGGTGTTTACTTTGGGCACTTTTACTCTTTTGGGGGCATGTCCGCTTGCAGGGCTCGGCCTACGGACACGCCCCCTACTGTCTTCCACGGAAAGTGTTAGCCTTAGGTGTGATTCAGCATGCCCTCATGCAAATGCATGACATGCTGACGTCACACCGTTTAACTGCAGCCTCCGTGTAAGCCTTGTATCTCTTACATGGAGGCTTTGTGAATCCTGCCTAGTGTCTAAGCATCAAAAACCTATGATGGTGCACGAGTGTGTATGTTTGTGTTTGCATGTGTGTGTGTGTGTTTGTA
The DNA here is from genome assembly GCF_019279795.1 of Protopterus annectens. Lineage (NCBI taxonomy): Eukaryota > Metazoa > Chordata > Ceratodontiformes > Protopteridae > Protopterus > Protopterus annectens. The sequence goes on from NC_056744.1 coordinate 509,233,824, forward strand.
TGTGTGTGTGTGTTTATGTGTGTCTGTGTGTGTGTGTGTGTGTGTTTGTATGTGTGTACGCGCGAGCGTGCCACAGTATCTTTCAAAGGCAAAACACACACACCAGCAAAGGTTTTGGGGTTAGATACTGAGTGCGCTTACAATGTATGTGTGAATGTGTGTGAATACATTCATGTGAGAGTGTGTGTGCACATCCTGATATGGACTGCCCCCCCATTCAAGCACTATGTGTATTGGGTTCATATCAGTTAGTCAAAACTTCAGCAGTTTGAACACCATATGTTCGAACTCTGAAGTTCGAAAACTAATTATCTTGAAGCAGTGGAACACCAAATTCTTTCCCAGGGAAAGAATTTGGTGGGCCATTTCCGTGGCTTCACGATTTTCAGCACTGCTGTGGAAAGTTACAGGTTGGGTTCAGGTATGTGTGCGATTGTGTGGATGTTAGGGTTAGGGTGCAGGTTAGGTGAGTTAGAGTGCGGGTGAGGTGGGTGTGCGATAGTGACAGACTTCAGGGTTAGGGTGGGATAGGTGAGTTAGGTTTGGGGCACGAGGTCAGGGGAGTGTGCAATAGTGATGGAACTTAGGGTTATGGTTTGGGTTAAGATGAGTGGATAGTTGATGTATGTACAGTTTAGTGTAGGGTTTGATGTAGGATTTTAATTGTATGTGTGTGGATTGTTGTTTTTTTGGTGTGCTTGTGTTGTGTGTGTTTCTTGGAACAGCAATTTTTTTTCCCTGGAAAAAAAATCGCTGTTCTAAGACTTCAATGGCTTTGCAATTCGAGGTTGGAAGTTCGAACATATGGTGTTCGAACTTCTGCCGTTTTGTTGAAGTGATATAGACCCTGTGTGTGTGTGTTACTGCATGGCAGTGTATGTATTTGTGCATATCCTGTGATGGGCTGCAACCCTCCATTCAAGATTACTTTCTTTGCCTGGTGCCTAATGAATGCCAGGATTGCTCATGTACCCTTATGACCCTTACATTGATTAAATGCGTAATCTGGCAATTAAGAGAATCAAGTACTAAACATTTAAACATAATTATGTGCATTGATATAACATAATCAGATATCTAAACTGCATACACACACACATATATATATATATATATATATATATATATATGGTTTACTATTGAAATTGCGAACATCACTTTCGATGCGACAGTCATTGTATTGAGCATAAGGTCGGAAACACAGATGTCGAAGACATTATAATCAATCGAGGAACGGTTTTAACATGGGTCGAGGTAGGGAAGATGGTTGTAGTAGGGAATAATACTGTACACCTACCTCGACCCATGTTAAAACCGTTCTCGATTGATTATAAAGTCTTCGACATCTGTGTTCGACCATGCTGACAGTTGACAGAGTGATGTTCGCAATTTCAATAGTAAACCTATATATATATATATATATATATATATATATATATATATGTGTGTGTGTTGGGGTAAAGTGGTAAAGTATGGGGATTTGTATCAAATACTGATTGATGTTTGAAGTATAACAGGACATTTTTGTGAGAAGAAATAATTTAGGGGGTCATATTACATTAAAAGCACAGCTGATCTCCCAGTTAGAAGTGAAAACTATATCAGTTTTTTTTCCATTCATTTACTAAAGATGGTGTTATTTATACATTTACAAGCTTAAGGATCCGGTCAGTGTTTTTTTTTTAGGGGGAGGTACTGTCAAACCTATACTCCCAGCAAATGACAGCAAGGCAGCATTTATGTTTATCATCTTTGCAATTTTGTACAGTTTGCAACCTTTAGCTCATACTCTCATGTAGTCTCAGATTAAAATTTCAGAATCTTAAGGAGGAAACTTTGGTTTCATTTATGTTGTAACTGAACTGATGATATTCGCATTTGACATCTATAATAGATTTTGCATGTTTTTTTAAGCTGGCTCACTAGCAGCTTAATTGTTGAACAAAAATATCCAACTCACATGACCATAAGCTATTTCTCCTATGTGCAAACTCTTAATCGATTTTCATTTGAGTTAATGTAAATAGCGGACAAGGAAATTTCAGATTTCCTTTAATTTCAGTTGAAGTTTTCTCATAATAGACATTAGTTCAAAAGCAAATGCCTTTTTTACCACTGGACTGATCAGAAGGGTATTAGCTAGTCTTCAAAATTCTCTCACTAAGTCTTAGAAATTAACGCTGGTTATTGGTTTACAGAGGAAATTAAGTTATTAAAAATGCAGTCCACCACTAGAGAAATACAAGTTTTGTAAAATTAAAGCAGCTGTTGGTCAAAGGACATTTCCTTGTGTTACTTGAATTATTTTCCAGGCTGATTGGAACAGACTTTCTGAACTGTTTCTGTGGAACTTTCCTTAAAATGATAAGATGAGGGGTTCCTTTTAGCTGATTCTGTGCATCCTATTTTCTGATATAAGATGAGGAGGTTCCTTTTAACTGATTCTGTGCATCCTATTTGCTGATATAAAATGAGTACAGTGATGAGAGTAACTCATTACAAAAGTAACATGTTACTGTAACATATTACAATTTTGAGTAACTAGTAATATAACACATTACTTTTTTCAAAACAGTAATGAAGTAATAGTAATATATTACTTTTTTTAGTAACTAGTTACTTTTGCATTACTTGGCAAAATCACAAGTCGGGAGACCTGCCGGGGCAGATATCGAGTGACCAAAAAAAAGGGGGTCTTTGCTGCTGAGTGTTTCTGTCCCTTCCACGTTTACTGTATGATGCACTGCTCTTTGTAATACACAACACAAGGTGGGAGGTTGGCATAATGGTTAAGATGTTTGCCTTACAAACACATTGCACAGGGTTCGATTCTCACTTGGGGTAATTGGCTAGGCTTAAAATGGCCAACAAGGGCAGTTAGCCCAGTGCTAGTCTATGAACCTATGAACCCTGCATTAGCTAGAACTGTGCGTCCTTAAGGACACCTCCTTGCAGTACACCATTGCTTTTAGCATACGTAAAGCAAAATGCTGCACCTTTACAGATAGTATGCCAATCTTTAGCTCTCCAACATTACTGGGGACCTCATCACTATGAATATGCCTAGAAATGAAAGTCCCATTGCATCTCCAAAAGAATTGACCTCCAAGGAGACACAATCCACAAGTAATAAAATACAGTTAACAATACCAATTGCCCATTTTCATATTTACCTCCATATGGTGAAAATGGCCCTACATGTCAACAATGATACATTCCTCCTAACTTCCTGAATGCCAGGCTAGAACTCCCAGTCTCCAGATTATATCTAATATCCCCACTACCATATTCAAAGAAACAACCTAAACTATCTCTCAGTCTATAGGTCACAAGCACTATCAATTGAACATAATAGCAGGCGAGGCTGGCTGAGACAGCACTGCCAAGGCATGTTACAAGACCGGATATAATTTGTCTCGTAAGTTTGAGGTACTGTTTATAATATAGGACTTTGTATGAATGGTTGCCAATTTTATTATCAGCATACTACTTTAGGGCTTCTGATTTTGCCTTAGAATTGTAGACTGTCTTAAAATTGTTGATTGTAAAAGGTGGACAGCTGTACACAATGACGCATAATAACCAACAGCTAATCGGCTAATTCATCTCTTCTTATTCTCGAAAATTTTAAAGTCAGTAAAACTGTTATTTAAAATGTCTCCCTGTTATGAGACTTTTATCCCTTATTTTTTTGCTTTGAACCTGCCTCTAACAGTAAAAGGTTGTGGCATAACTATTTACACTACTAGATGCTGCTAGCTTTTCAAATGCCCAAATTGGGACTTTTTTGTATGTGAGACCTTGCAGGACAAAAAATACCCATGGCATCTTTACTCCATGGTGGTAGCATCTTCTCTTTTAAGAACACTGTGTGCATTACACGTGTGCCAACTTGGATGTTAACATGTTCCTCACATTCACGTGGAATTTAAAATAGCCATTCCATTGAAAGAGGAGGTAAGTAAGAATGTGAGGGTGTGTATATGTATGTATGTGTGTGTGTGTGTGTGTGTGTAATATATATATATATATATGTGTGTGTGTGTCTCAACTGTCCAGATTTAGCCTCATAGCTTTGGTCGGAATGTAATAATATTTGTGGTTTTCTGGCAAATAATGGAGGACTGAAGTCACTAAATAATGACATATATGAGATTCAGACTTCATATCATTCAGAAAATACATACGAATACAAATCCTGTTATTTTAGCAACTTTCTAAGTTAAACAAGCAATATTTAAAATGTATCCCTATTTTGGTCCATTGTATCCCCATTATTTCAGACTTTGTCCGGATTTCTTGCACTAAGAGGTTGAGGAGTATACAAACCTCTCAAATGTCCAGATTTTTGCCTTATATTTTGGATCATTCCTTAACATTTGTGGTTTTCCTGCAAATCACTGAGGACTGAAATAATTAAATAATATCAAACATTTGAGTTTCAATTTCTTTTAGAAAATGCATGCCAAGACAAATGTTATTTTAGTAAATTTCTAAGTCTATAATAGTAACATTTAAGCTCTGTCCCCCCATTATTTTGCACTTCAGATTTCTTATGCTAAGAAGATGAGAGGTATGGAGCTATGGTATGTAATGCTCTAGTTGGAGAGTGGGGCAGATTAGTCCATTAACTTGATCAGGCTTGACCCCTATTGGTTACAGGAAACAAGAGTCTGAACCCTTTACATGGACTACCAGACTGCTGAAGTAATTGAGCTTCAATGGAGACTGGAGACAAGAGCCTGAATCCTCTACATCAACTTCCAGACTGCTGACGTGACTGTAAGTTTGAGTTTTAATACATTTTCCAGAATTATGAGTTTCGGTGCATTTTTAAGAGATGAGTTTCATTTCATTTCATGAAATTGTGAGTTTCAATGGAAGATATGTTTACTGCTGCTCATACTAAGTCTGTTTTCAATGTGCATGTAACCGTTTTGTTTAGCAAATGGCAGTTACTGTTTGTGCTGTCGAATTTGAAAGCAGTGTTAGTAGCACAATTGTCTTTGGTGCTGAAAGCTGTGGATTCTACTCCCACACCATGTAGATGGAGTGCTGATATTGCAGTGCCCTTTTGATTGCTGATTATTTGGTGCATTTTAAGGGGGATAGGGATTCTACACTCGAGTGTGTCCTCCTTTGTGTGAGATGCCTTGTAACTACGAACTTGTTGTCAGTCATTTCCTATTGCAGTATTACCAGCTTACCAATGTAGCAGGCAATTAATTCTTCAAGGGCAGGAGGCACTGAATTTGTAGATGAAACATTGAAATGTAAAGTTGTTTTGCCAGTAGCAACCTCTTCATTAGATACAGATGTGTAATTTAATGTGGAATTATTTGGATGGCTTTTACTTCTACAGAGATTGTGTTTACTGAGTGATATTGGTGGATTGTAATGTGACATGTAATATAACGATTGATAAACTATACTTATGTAAAATTAACTCGAGTAACTTGTTACTTAAGTTAGTAACTAGTAATAGTAATATATTACTTTTTTTAGAAAAGTAATAAGTAATAGTAGTATATTACTTTCACTGAAAAGTAACTAGTAATAGTAACTTATTACTTTTATAAGTAACTAGCACAACACTGGATGAGGAGGTTCCTTTTAATTGAGTCTGTGCATCCTATTTGCTGACAGAGTAACGTGTTATTCATTGTTCTCTTTAGGATGAGAAGCAAGGCTGTAAGGCTGTAGGATATTATCCAACTCATAGGTTTATAATAGGCTATCTTCCCTAGAGCATTTATAAGCCTCGCCAGTGTGTGTTTGGCTTTTGCCACCCATTTTAAATTAATTTTGCTATGCCCTTTTTCGACGTCCGTATACTGTGCCTCTGTCTAACAGTGACACAGAAGTGATACCCGGGGTAAACCTACGATCTCCCATCCACTCATCAAGATTCCTCTTGAAGAGAGTCAGTGAGGGACTCTGCCTAACCTGGACTGGGATTTTATTCCAGAATGAAGGGAACCTCTGGGTTATGAATCTGTCCCTCCAGGATGTCCTATTTATTTCAGTGCTGAGGTTCAAGTCTCTCGAGCACGTAGCTCGATGGGATTTGGATTTTCTGAGGTGCAGCATGTCCATTAATTTTGGACATGGCTTTATACATCAGGCACAGATTGCTTCTGAGCAGGCGGTATGCCACTGAGTAGAGCTGGAGTTTCTTTAACCGGGCAGCATATGGCATCTGTTTGAGCCCTTTGATCCTCTTGATGAGGTACTTTTGGGGTCTTTCCAGTTGCTGCAGGTGTCTGGTAAGGTACATCCCAAAAGGGGCATTGTACTCAATTATGGGCCTGATGAGGGATGAGTAAAGAGGCACGATGACCTCGCTTGATCTAGATGTGAATCCCTTCATGATAAGGTGGGCTATATAAAATGTTTTTCTAACCACTTTGGCCACGTGGTTGTCAAATGAGAGATTGCTATCAACTTGGGTCCCCAGGTCCCTAACTATGTGTTGCACATGTTTTGTTTTGGGGTAGTGGTTGGTTGGGTGTCTGCTTTGGAGGTCGCTGCTGCTTAGGCAGATTTTTATTTAGAGCCTCCAAGTATGTTTTTGTGTGTTTATGTGTTTGGTTTGCTGTCGTGGTAGGTCTATGTGAGACTGGAATTGTAGTAAGTGTGCTTTCCTTCTCCTCCTGACTGGTTACGCCAGTACTGAGTTGAGAGAGCGTAGCCTCCAGTTTGACTATATGGTTGCATCTCTCACATGTGTTGGAATTTGTTGGGAGGAGGAGAGGGTTGTCTGTGTACATGAGCCAGTTGTAACATTGCCTCAAGATTCCCAGATTCACCAGCTGGACCGAAGAGGAGGTTGACAACTGACCTTTGGACATGCTAGAATAGTATTGGGAATTCCTTTATAATTGAAAAAAAGGGCCAATGGGGAACAAGGTACTCAAGGGGAGTTTGTGAGGGTGTAGTGCTTTTAATTTTTTAGTGCTGACTTATATAATTGCTTTAGTGAGCAAGTGCCAGGTAACTTAAATGCAAAAACGACAAACAGTAACTGTCTTTCAAGTGAAACAAGGAAATAAGTACAGTAAACAATGCAGATATCACTAGGGATCCACAGAAGTGCTGAAAAGCCGCGTTTTAGGTGGAATTAGCATTTCATGGAAATAACAAGCAAACAAACAACAAGCATACAAACAAAGCTAGATTCAGCAGGCCCGGATCTAGTCTATGCTTCAGAAAACAAGGTGTACCAATTTCAGTAAGAAACAGTTCAAATATGCAGGCACTATAAGCCTTTAACCAGAAATTCCCAGCTCAGAAGGGTAGAGTCCAGCCTCTCCTCCCACAAGAGTGCAGACCACGGACCTTCTTAATGTAAAATAACTGGTCTGAAGCCCAAGTGCTTAAACCAGAACTAATACACTTTTAGAATAACAGACACTGAGCCCTCAATCAGCAGTTCTCAACTTAGAAGGATGTAAGCTACCTGTCCTGCCACCACAGTGCAGGCCACAAACCTTCCTAATGTAAAACAACTGGTCTGAAGCCCAAGTGCTTAATCCAAAAGACTTAGAATGATAGCTACACTTTAATCAAGTTACTACCAAGCAGTAATAAATACAATTGAATACTTTAAAGAATGCCTGGATTAGTGCTCAAGTTATACAAACAAAGCTAGATTCAGCAGGCCTGGATCTAGTCTATGCTACAGCAAACAAGGTGTACCAATTTCAGTAAGAAGCAGTTCAAATGTGCAGGCACTATAAGCCTTTAACCAGAAATTCCCAGCTCAGAAGGGCAGAGTCCAGCCTCTCCTCCCACAAGAGTGCAGACCACGAAACCTCTTAATATAAAATAACTGGCCTGAAGCCCAAGTGCTTAAACCAGAATTAATACACTTTTAGAATAACAGACACTGAGCCCTCAATCAGCAGTTCCCAACTTAGAAGGATGTAAGCTAACTGTTCTGCCACTACAGTGCAGACCACAAACCTTCTTAATGTAAAACATCTGGTTTGAAGCCCATGTGCTTAAACTAAAAGGCTTAGAATGAGTTACACCAAGCAGTAATAAATACAACTGAGTACTATTAAGATGACGCAAAAGCAAAATAAAGTAGGAAGAAACACAAATACAGTAAAAGCAGATACATTTTTTTTTTGAGTGAGCAAATGAGATGGGGCCAGGAGTTACAGAAACAAGTACAAATACAGGCCTTCAAATCAGAAAGTTGAGAGAGATGGAAGACCACCCAAACGGCCAATAACTACAAATTCTGGGCCAGAACCACTCCCTATGTGGTAGACAGGTTACCCAATGCTTACCACTCCCACTGATAAGCTAGAAGGCTTCCCTCCAACACAGAAAGGCTTGGGGGGCTCAGAAGCTTACAAACAGTTCTGGATACAGCAAATCTGTATCTGGAACAGTAATTACAGGAAAGGTAGGAAACAGGCTTACAATTTTTTTTTTTCAGAAAAGTAGCAAAAACAGTAGTAAAAACAATTCACATGCAATGCAAGCTGGCACACTTGAGTATGTAGCAATATTAGTCCACACACAGTTTGAAAAAATGTAATTAAATTAAAAAAGACTAAAAGCAAGTGCATAAAGGGTCTCTTAGGTAGAATGCGGTAAAGAGATGGGACTGGGGGAGTGTCCTAGATCAAATGGGGGCAGGCACTGCAAAAACCACTAAATTTAAACTACGACCAAGAACGGGGGGGGGGGGACAGTTTCAACAGAGATGTGAGGAATCACAGTGCAAATTATAAAACCAGAAAAATATATACTGATCTCTGTATATTTGCAGAACAGTAAGACAACCGATATCTAAGCAACAATTTAGCTCTATAATACAGAATAATACAGAAAAATGTACTCAGCTCTATATATTTGCAGATAGTTTTGTAAGGCTCTCTCTGTGCACAGGCTCCAATTTAAATTTAGTTACAATTTAATCAGGCTACTAACAAGCAGTAATAAAGGCAGCAGAATACATTTCATTGAATACTTTTAAAAGAGGCAAAAGCAAAATAAGGTAAGTAGGAAGAAACACAAATACAGTAAGGCAGATAAAGTGCAAAAAAAATTTTTTTTTTTGAGATGGAGGAAATAGAGCAGATTAAGATACTATAGGGGAATGCCCTTCCCAAGTGCTCTCTCTGTACACTGCAGAGGAGATGGGACTGGTAAGAGTATCCAAAATCAAAATATAATCTCACTGTACTCAGTTGAGTGAGCGAATGAGATATGGGTCCAGGAGGAGTGTGCAAAAAAAGATTTACAGCAGGGGCGGGCAATTCCAAAGCCACCAAGATTAACACCACAACAAGAAACAGTGAGGGTGGGTAAGGAACTACTGCAGAGATTCAGAGAGACCCACAATATTTACTGAATCCAAGACGCACAATAATTACTCGCTCAAATCTTAAATAAGTGCAGAAAATATCAGCTTATGTCCAGTTGATATATGCAGACAAGTCTCAGTAGCCAGCAACTCTATTTAAAATGATTACTAGAAATGTAACCAACACAGATTTTAATCTTAGCAGAAACTCCCAAGCTAATTAACACTAACAAAGGAATTTCAAGCAGTCTAACAACTTTCAGTGAGCTCAGATGGCTAACTACAGAGATTCAGAGACATACACAATATTTACTGAATCCAAGACACACAATAATTACTCACTCAAATCTTAAATAAGTGCAGAAAATATACTTAAATCAGCGTATGTCCAGTTGATATGTGCAGACAAGTCTCAGTAGCCAGCAACTCGATTTAAAATGATTATGATGAAGCACAGCTAAACTGGTGACATAAAGTCAGGTGAGAGCTTCCTGGAGGATTTACTGCATTACATACAAAATAACACAATTTTTGATTACAAAATATGAATCGATATGCAAATTCCATCAATTAATATAAATGTATATAGGCCTAAATGAACTCTAATGCAAGAATTTACTTAGCTTTGAGATCATAATCTAGAGTTAGGTGATATGAACAAATTTCTACACCACAGATATCACTTTTTCCATTACAGTATCTGTGCTTATGGTCTGTATTATTACACAGTAGTGTTGTGTCTAGGCTCCAGAATGTGTAAATTCAGTTGTTTCATGAGCCACAAGATGGGGACTCAATACAAATCCCTTTTTAATATTTCTTTTTCTTCAACATAGTTATACAACTACATGATCATTCCAAAATGAACATCACTGAACTTCCTAACCCCAACAAATCATATAAAGCATGCAAATCTATTCCATATTCTTGGAGTTTTTACAGCAAGTAGTAAAAATCCTAATAGACTGATTAAATAAATGCATTCTAGACTGAAAATTGTTCTGTTTCACACTGCCACATTGCATTCACCTAAAATAAATCAAGATTCAGTTCTTGACGCTACGTGAAGACCAAACAGTACTTTAATTGCTTCGAATAATGCAGTTTTGCAATATAATAAATGAAACCCACATCTTTACCAAAGATAACTAGGCTTCTGCAGTGGCATTGTATTCACATCTTCGCATTCATGAATGCGTGCACACACACACACACACACACACACACACACACACACACACACACACGCACACGCGCACAACAAGGAAATGTGCAGGTACACACATAAGCAAATTCTGTCCTGGCACAGCCTGCAAGGAATGTCAATAGTGTATAACATCAACTGGGATATTACAGTAATCAGTACTACGTGAAAAACCAAACTGTAGTCAGTCAAATTCAAACTATATTGCTATTATTAAAAGTACATTCATATGAAAATAATAGAATTCCAAAACCTCACAGAGAATACATAAAAGTAATGTAATATAAAGCAATATAATACAATATAATTTAATAAGATCGGTCATTCAAAGTAGGAAATGCACTTTGCTAAAATATCTGCTCTCCATGTGCAATCCTCAGCCAAACTCATGAAAACTACATAAGATCCACACAGCTCATATTACGCTTACGTCTCCAAAAATAAACAGATAAAAGACGTATTTAACACTACAAGGTGTTAAAACTAATTTAGAAAGTAATGTACTTATAATTATGAATGGGCATATGCAGTAATAGAAAACTAGAATGCTCTTTCAAAAAAAAAAACATGATGGCAACTTGGTGGTAGCTGTTGGGTTATCTCCCCTCTAGTCTTCACACATTTCGTTGCCAGTGATCTAAGTAAGCAGTAGTAAGCGGTGGCAGTCATGGGCTCTCGTATGCAAAACAAAGATGCTAAAATGCACAGCAGCACTTTAGCATCATGAGTAACAGCATGATTATCTTATTGAAAGTACCAAGCAGCTGAGGCGAAGTTATTTACTATAAGTGTATACATTCATTTTAATTGCTGTGTACTTTACGTCTTTTAACTGGAACGTTATATTTTATAAACAGTACTAGCACTCCATTCCAGTTCACTCCAGACATAATGGCACTGTATTTGTAACTGAGGGTAAATTTTAAGCACCTTTAACAGCATTTCCAACAGAGTTCCACTCAGTCTTATTAAAGGAAACTTTATAACTTACAATTAATTGGCCATCCACGTTGTGTCAATATAATCCAGTGGTCCCATATATATATATATATATATATATATATATATATATATATATATATATATTATACACACACACACACACACACACACACACATTTTTTATTTATATATATATATATATATATATATATATATATATATAGACAGACAGATATCTAGATAGGTAGATAGGGTCTATATCATGGCATCAAAAAGGCTGTTAATCAAACTGCTTTAATATCAAAAATGCCATTCATGGAAGTTGATGGGGGGGCTGTGACCCCCATACCCCCCGCTAATTATATATACCAACTCCCTAATCACACTACAGTGAGGAAATGGCAAATGTTCCAATCTTCACTATACTGTGATCTCATAAAACACACCTCGAAGAACTTCATTTTCGATATTAAAGCCATTTGATTAAAGGCCTTTTCAATGCCATGATATTTTTATGAATATATATATATATATATATATATATATATATATATATATGTGTGTGTGTGTGTATATATATCCCAAGAAAGCTGATCTGGGCAGTACTAATGTGGTTTGAAGTCCCAGAAACATTGGTAAAATTAGTGCAGGCTTTGTACAAGGACCCAAGACTCAAGTACAGTGTTCGGCCTCACAGAGGGGTTCCCAGTGGGACTGGGTGTACATCAGGGTTCAGCTCTGAGCAGACTGCTATTCATACTGGTGATGGACTACATTACCAAACAGGCTGGAGGGGAGGGATCAACAAAGCTGCTGTATTTAGATGATGTGGCAGTGTAGGCAGACTCTGAGCTAGAACTTCAGCAAAGGATAGGAGAATGGAATGCAAATCAGATGGCAAATGGGATTAAACTAAGCACAGATAAGATGGTGGTAATGGCAGCAAATTGGGGAAATCAGAAGAAGCTGAGAATAGAGATAGAAGGAAAGATAGTGGAACAGCTAAACAGCTTCAAGTATCTGGGAGGGGTAGTTGAGGAAAAGGGAAGTCTGAATGAAGAGGTCTAAGCTAGAATCAGAGGGGCTGCAGCCAACTGGCATAGAATATCAGGTGTAGTCTATGACAGAAGAATGCCAAAGAAGCTGAAAAGTAAGGTGTACAAGACAGTGGTGCAACCAGTACTACTGTATGGTACAAAAACCTGGACAGTAAAGGCAGAACAGTTGAAGAAGCTAGAGATGATGGAAATGAAGTGCCTGAGAAAGGTTGAAGGATGCACACTGTGGGACAGGTGAAGAAATAGGACATAACAGTAGAAGCCAAAGTAGTTCCAATTTCAGAAATGATCAAAGAGAACAGGTTATGATGGTTTGGGAAGATCTGCAACAGTCAGGCATAAGTGTTGAAGAAGGCAGGAGTGTGGCAGTGAATCAAGAGTGCTGGCAACATTTAACATGATACCCCGACCCCATGTAGAAAAATGGGAAAAAAGGGGATGATGATGGTGTATGTGTGTATATGTATATGTATATGTATATATATATATATATATATATATATATATATATATACATATATATATATATATATATATGTGTGTGTATATATATATATATATATATATATATATATATGTGTGTGTGTGTGTGTGTGTGTATATATATATATATATATATATATATATATATATATATATATATATATAATTTATATACACACACACACACACACACACACACACACACACACACACACACACACACACACACACAGAGTAGATAGATAGACAGACATTTATAGGACCTAAACCAACAGCCATCTTTACTTGTGGTCTGAAAAATAGATGATTAATGGGAGGAGATATTTATACAGACTAACATGCGACTGCGATCAGAGATGCACTTTGATGTCTGAGGCTAATTTACATATATGCAAAACAAATACATATTTTGATTTTGTGTCACCAAATGTCCACTAGAGTAGCAGACTGACCTTAAATATATGGTGCAGGAACTTCTGCAGTGATACTACTGAAATAGAAAAATATGCATGAAATTTTATACCACAACAGAGGCAAGGGGGATTGAACCTAGAGGCAGCTTTACACTGTGACAATTGTGTCTTAACATCATGATCCATTTGTCTGCCTATAGTTATGCAGGAGGCATGCACAAATGCACTTCTAGCATTGCACAGTCTTATCCATAGCTTTGAACTACATCAGTTCTGATAGATGTATAAAAGTTATGCATTCTTTTTTTAATCTCTACTACTGGTAATATTAAAAGCCAGACATGAAACATATATACTCACCTCAGCACCCACTTAGGTTCCATAGTCTGCTTCTGTTCAGCTGCCTGCTCATTTCAATCTGTTCTGGGACTAGAGATGTAAAAGGGGCAGAGTGTTAATATTTGTGGATGGCAGGTAGTGACTAGCTATTTCTGTATCTCAAATAAATTATACTTATGGTACAGAGGGGTGAATGCTATTTAACTTCTGTGAAGGAGTTCAGGATTGTAACACCTCATATCACCGTAATGGTGAGCACACTGTACCCTCATGTTTGCAGTGCTTGTAGCATGGGTACCAGCCTTGTTCAAACTATTGCAGGCTTTAGCGGTATACTGAGGCTAAGTGTAGCCCTTCTGCAGGAGTCACCAGCTCTAGTCCTTATGAGGCATGTCCGAAAAATTCGGATTCATCCTCATATCACCACTGTGCTCTATAAGGAACCCTGCCCTCTCCCCCTCCATCTCCTTCTCCAGCATAATGTCTCCCCTTGAAGAGTCATAGTCGACAGATGTCACCAAAATCAGTTCTCATGTGTCCCACCTGCTGACCAACAACAGACATTGATGGAAATCTCATTTGTGCGACAGCAGCAAATTCAGAAAACATAGGTACTCTATTATTAGGGTTCTTATGGCAGTTTAAATCATTAAACATGGCAGTCCTACATACCAGTGTATGCCTTTAAGAATACATGGTCTATAGAATTTCTATCTGCAAATGGTCAAATATGGTATGACAATTCCCTCACACCTAAAATCGTAGGCTGACCATGCATCTGTGGATTTTCCTGCGCATCTGTGTATTTTCCTGCAGGGTTTCAGACATGAGTTTGGCATGCAGATTTAGAAACAAAAATGGTCTGAGCCCTAGCTAGCATAATCATTATAGCCAGATGTATGAATCTTCACTATATAAAACAGTCTAAGAAACTTCTCTGTGTGGAAGATTTTCAGTCCATATATTTCTAGTTAATCACTGTATATTAATCAGATCAGGCAATAATAGTAGAAGTAGAGAACGTAAACTCGTCAAGTCAAAAAGTAATAATAGAAAATATATAATTCTACAGCATTAATAAGTATTCAAAAGTAATCCAAGCAAGGCAGGCAGTCTGTTTCCAGGCGAAAATCCTTTATTAAGTACACAGACAAGCGATCCAAGTAAAACAAAAATAGAGTAATAATTTCCTCACAAGCTTTCTAAATATATATATACTTTTTATCAGGCATGGGAGTGGTTTATTGTGCTGTAAAACAAAGTGTTATTGGTACACATGTTAAATTCACATCCCTTCCCCCATCACTGTGACATTCGAGCTGGTCCTGCCCTACCTAGTAGCTGTCATAATAATATATAGCCCTAATGTACTTTAATGGTACATCTTATTTAACCAAATTATTAAGTAGATTATTGAGTCTGTGATTTTATACAAGGCAATATACTACATGGCTGGAAATATATCAACCTTAGTTCATTTTGCGATCAAAAATTATATATACATATACATTTTGAATTTCTATTTTCATAACCTATTGTTAACAAAGATCGCTTTCGTCCTTCTAGACTTCTTCAGGTCTGTGTACAAGAACCCTAAAAACCTATATAATTGTATAATTAGTTAGTATTGTTATTACCATCATTTTGAATAAAGTGGAAAAAAGAGAACCAGAAAAAAATAAAACAAAATATATGTATGATGATGGAAACAAAATATACACTTAAATTTCAAATGATTTAAAATGGTATTTATAACCAATTTGTAGAAAAAAATAAAATAAAATACAATTAGTCATGTAAACAATGTGGCAATTTTCTAAGTTTCAGTGCACTTTTAATTGAACAGTAGTAGTTTAATCCAGGCTTTCTAAAAGAGTTCAGATTTAATTGCCACATGAGTTCATGTTTCTCCAGAATATTCGGGATGTCTCCTTCAAGATCACCCATGTCTATGCGATCCAGGATCTAGAGCTTAAAACCTGTGTGCCTTTTATGAAGAGAAAGCTGTTTGGCTAGTGCATTATTTTTACATCCAGAGCGGATTTCTGTCAGATGACATGAAATCCTTCGCTTGAGTTTATTTACAGTCTTGCCCACATAGAATGCATCACATTCATTGCACTGTGCCCTGTAAATTACCTTTTTAGTGTTACAGTCACCCCCTGCACTGGTTTTAATGATCTTCTTTAAATAAGGGCAATAAAAACTATCACTTTGCTGTATAAATATACAAAATGTACAATTAGTTTCACATCTTTTAATGCTTTTCTCACATGGTCTAGGTTTAAATTCAACAAAACTTCTAATATTCCTGGCCTTCCTATAAACAAATGATGGGGCTTCACCTAAGATGTTAATCAGAAAAGGGTTTCCTGTGACAATGTCCCAGTTTTCTTCAATAATATTTTTGATACTGTGATAATCCAAAGTGCATGTCATTTTATTTTATTTTTTTCTACAAATTAGTTTTAAATACCATTTTAAATCATTTGAAATTTAAGTGAATATTTTGTTTCCATCATCATACATATATATTTTTTTATTTTAATTTTTTTCTGGTTCTCTTTTTTTCCACTTTATTCAAAATGATGGTAATAACAATACTAACTAATTATACAATTATATAGGTTTTTAGGGTTCTTGTACACAGACCTGAAGAAGTCTAGAAGGACAAAGATCTTTGTTAACAATAGGTTATGAAAATAGAAACTGATTTTTACATGCAAAATGTATATGTATATATTTATATATAATTTTTGATCGCAAAATGAACTAAGGTTGATATATTTCCAGCCATGTAGTATATTGCCTTGTATAAAATCACAGACTTAATAATTTACTTAACAATTTGGTTAAATAAGATGTACCATTAAAGTACATTAGGGCTATATATTATTATGACAGCTACTAGGTAGGGCAGGACCAGCTCGAATGTCACACTGATGGGGGAAGGGATGTGAATTTAACATGTGTACCAATAACACTTTGTTTTACAGCACAATAAACCACTCCCATGCCTTGTAAAAAGTATATATATATTTAGAAAGCTTGTGAGGAAATTATTATTCTATTTTTGTTTTACTTGGATCGCTTGTCTGTGTACTTATAGGTTCATAGGTTCATAGGTTCATACTAGGCTATCTGCCTGAGGGCATTTACAAGCCTAGCCCATAGTTTTGTGGCTTACGCCACCCCTTTAGTATGGGGAACTATACCCATTATTTTGCTGTGCCTCTGTCGAGCAGTGACACTGAGGTAATTCCTGGGGTATATCTGCGATCTCCCATCCATTGGTCAAGATTTCTCTTGAACAAGGCCAGCGAGGTGCTCTGCCTCACATATACTGGGATTTTGTTCCACAGCATAGGGAGTCTTTGGGTGATGAATCTATCCCTCCAGCACGTCCTATTAATAGCCGTGTTGAGGTTTAAGTCTCCCGCCCTTGTGGCAGATCTAGATTTTTTGAGGTGAAGCATATTCATCAAATCTGGGTTTGACATGGCCTTGTATGTTACGCAAAGGTCACCTCTGAGCAAGCGGTAAGCGACTGAATAGAGCTGGAGTTCTTTCAGTCGGGCAGCATAGGACAGATGTTTGAGACCCTTTATCCTTTTGGTGAGGAACTTTTGTGGCCTCTCCAGCTGCTGCAAGTGTCGGGTCAGATACATTCCGAATGGGGCATTGTACTCAATCATTGGTCTGATGAGTACTATGACCTCCCTTGATCTAGATGAGAATCCCTTCATGATAAGGTGGGCAATGTAGAAGGTCTTCCTAACTACTTTAGCTACATGGGTGTCGAATGACAGACTACTATCAACCTGGGTCCCCAGGTCCCTGATAACTTCTTCTGTGCTCAGTGGATTGCCACCTATTTGGTAGCTAGGGGTAACCTTGTTTTTCCCGAAGGGTATGACTATGCATTTTTGGCATTTAACTTTAGGCCATGGCTCTGGCACCAGTTATCCGTTTCTGTGAGACCCTTCTGAAGGATATCTGTGTCAGATGTGTTTTCTACTATGGCCCAGTTTGCAGTCATCTGCAAACTTTGTCAGCCATAACCCTCCTGTGTTTGCTTGTACTTCGGAAAAGTAGATGCCAAACAAGAGTGGGCCCAGGACTGAGCCCTGTGGTACACCACTTGTGACAGGCTTTGAGTCTGACATGGCGCCAGCAACTCTGACCCTGTGGGTTCTGTCACCCATCTTGTGATGTATGGGTTAACATTTAAGCTGATGAGTTTTTCAATGATACCCGAGTGGGGTATTGTATCGAAGGCCTTCGCCAGATTGAGGTAGGCTGTATGGACTGCCTTTCCCTCATCAAAGGCTTTGGTGACTGTTTCGAAAAAGTCAACCAAGTTTAGAAGGCATGATCTGCCTTTGACAAAGCCAAACTGGGATGGATCCAAAGTCTGCAAATTCCCTATGTCTTTATTTATGAGGTCCATTATGATCCTCTCCATGGCTTTGCAGATAAGGCTTGTCAAGCTAATGGGCCGGTAATTTCCAAGGTCGGTGGAGGCACCGCCTTTGTGAAGTGGGACCACAGTTGCAGTGCGCCACTCCTGGGTGCGTATCCAGAGGTAAGACTATGATTAAACAGCTGTCCTAGCTGTGGGTTTAATTCCTCGTTGAGTTTGTGGAGCACACAGCCGGGGACACCATCAGGTCCCATGGATGCTGTGTTTTTTGCTTTGGAGAGAGCAGTTCCCACTTGGGCGTTGGGAGATGTTTGGGGGTTGCAATCGCTTGGTATAGATATCTCTCCTTTTGGGGGGGGAGAAGTTTGCACTGAACCTGTCAGCCAGTATGTTGGCAATGTCTGTAGGATCAGTAATCTTCACATCATTTTGAACTAGTTCTGAACATATCTGGGAGTTTCCTCCCAGGTTTCTAACATAGCTAAAGAAGGCCTTATGATTGTCTTTTGAGTCTTTAGCTATTTTTCTCTCAAAATTTGCTTTGGATGATTTTATGAGAGCTCTTAGTTTTTACTTATAGTGATCAAGGGTGTCTTACCTTTTAAGGATTTTGCTCTATCTTGTAGTAGCTTCCTCCTTTTGTTGTAGAGTTTGTTTATGGCTGGGGTCCACCAGACTGGACGCTTGCCTTTGGTACAAAGAGTCTTTGTTTTGCTTGGGATTGCCTTATCCATGCAGTCCTGCAGGTGCTGGTAGAAGGCATTTGTAAGTGATTCAGCGGCTTGAGTACTGTTTTCCGCCAGCTCGGGGGCCTTAAAGGAGACCACACTAGTCTTTAGAAGTGTGAAGTCGGCTTTCGAGAAGTTCTTTACTGTGGTCTTTTTTATTTCAGGTGGGGGTGGGATGAGGACCTCCAGCGAGATTAGTTTGTGATCTGATCTCACCAGTGAGGGGTATACTTCCGGTGTTGAACATTGTGCTCCCATGTTCGTGATGATGAGATCAAGTATGTTTTCTCCTCTTGTGGGGATGGTGACTAGTTGTTCCATGGCATTTGAGTTTATGAATTCCAGGAACTTTTGGGCTAGGGTGTTTGGGCTTGAGTAGTGTTCCCAGTCTATATTAGGGTAATTGAAGTCACCTAGTATGATGGTGTTTGGTGATACATTTATCCCCTCTAGTGTTTTCAGGAAGGCCATGTGAGGTTCCTGAGTTTGTGAGGGTGGCCTGTAACATGCTACAATTTGCAAAGCAGTCTTGCCTATGGTTAATTGCACCTGGATGGTCTCCGATGCATCATGCGTTGCCACCAGTCTTGAGGTGTGGGTGTCCTTGATGAATATGGATACCCCCCCTCCTTTCTTGGTATTGTCTGGGTTTTGGGGCCGGAACGCATGATATGAGGTAAAACCTGATAGTGCTGGGGTGCTCTCAGGAGCCTTGAACCAGGTTTCTGTCACAGCACAGACATCGATGTTCTCCATACTGAGAAGGGCCTCGAGTGCGTGCATTTTGAGATTTAGACTTCTGGCATTGAGCAGCATTACCCTTAGTTTTTATCCTTTTTTGTGTTCTAGGGTGGTAGGTTTAGAATTTGAGCCCTGCCTAAAAAAGGCACTATGGGGGTGGCAAGAGCCTTTGCCAATATCCAGAATCCCAGGGGTGACAGGTGCAAGCTGTCCCTTGTGAAGCAGCGTGGCTTGTCCAGCATGTCATCCCAGGCAGACAGACATTGGATCCCCTTTGAATGACACCAGAGTTTAAGCCAATTGTTAAAGCTGATCATCTTATCTCTGTATTGTGGCATCATTCTTGGTGAAGGTAGGATACTGCTCAAGGTCAGGGTCATACCTGCCTGGGCTACATAATCAGAGAGCTCCTCAATGTCTCTTTTCATGTAGTCCAAGGAGGTACGTCTCCGGTCGTTTACACCAGCGTGGACAATGACTGAGTCGTATTTGTACCTGCTGTTGAGAGACCTGAGTGCTTGCGTTATGTGGCGGATTCTAGCGCCCGACAGGCAGCTTACTGTGACCTTCTCCTTACTCAGTCTGGTGAGCGGGACGTCAGTGTGTCTGACTATGGAGTCACCAATGACTAGTGTGTCTGGCATTGTGTTTTGCCTTAAGGGCTGTGACTGTTTGCCACTCTGACTGTGAGGTCTATGTGTTGCAGGTGTTGTGTTCTGAGGTGGTGGTTGTTTGGATGTCTGCTTTGGTCTCCTTTTAATAAAGGATTTTCGACTGGAAACAGACTGCCTGCCTTGCTTGGATTACTTACGAATACTTATTAATGCTATAGAATTATATATTTTCTATTATTACTTTTTGACTTGCCGAGTTTACGTTCGCTACTTCTACTACTATTGTCTGATCTGATTAATATACAGTGATTAACTAGAAATATATGTACTGAAAATCTTCCACACAGAGAAGTTTCTTGCACTTTTTTTTTTATAGACCCACTACACTTTAGTGGGTTGTTTTGAGACTTCGGGGATACCACGGAGATTACTTGTTTTTTGTTGAATCTTCACTATATAAATGTGAGAAGTGCAGAGCCTCATCCTGATATGGAAGAAAACACTGGTGTAAACATTTTATTCCTGATATGAGTGATGTTGGAGAAAACCTTCTTCTAGATAAGAGATGTGCATATATAAGGTAAGTATTTCTACTTACAAAGCCATTCCTTTGTACAGTGTTGAATTTGCCTGTTCTTTATCCTGCTGGCAATAAGAAAGGGCCGTTTTTTAGTACTTTCTCCATGTGTTGGCCAAAGTGCCTTGAAGGGTAGATTAGAGGGATACTGTACTAACCTGCAGGATTGTTTAACTAGAGATGAGTTACACCCCTGAGGAAATATTTGTATTGATTTGTATTATTTTACTATAGCATGCCTTGCATATATGTCATTAGCCACCATCTTTGTAATACCACCATTTTAATGATCGTGTGATCATGTGCTGAGACTGAGGTGGTACTAAGGTCTCAGTTGCCATGGCTGACAGATCTTTAATGTCCATGCAAATGATCAGCAGTATTGTGACCAGGCAGGAGCTGGGACTGTCAGCAATGTGAATGCAGTGGGTAGTCAGGTCCATGGCTACAAACCTGCCTAAGGTAGGGCCACTAATATGATCTATAGTGCCAAACAAATGGCAGAAACTGTGGCATAGGAATGTTACGTAACAGGATGTAGCCCATTGACTGAACTACCACTGACATTAACAGAGGATTTCCTGGCCTCTGATAAAGGCAATATCATCTCCTCAGGGTCCCACAGCATGGTATCAGATGTCAGGGCAGAGACGGACAGATTCCAGAGAGTTTCCATGGTGGATGCTCCAAGTATGTAGTCCTATTTCATTTTGTCAATAGTTGCAAGCTTTCTTTACTTGTTAGTCACAATAAATTTTAATTAAATCTGTCTGACTTACTGTATACAGGCACATGGGGGTAATCCAACAGGCATGACCATCTGCACAAGTTACAGTCAGGTATATTAGCTTTTATTGTTTGTACATGTAAACATATTAGTTGTATGGCATGTGTAGCTGTGGTATTAGGTCATACTTAACGCTTAATATTTTTTACATTGGTCTGTTTTTCAGGTGATTCTTTGTTGGACACCAGCACTGTGGAACTGTCCCCTGTCTGATATTGGAGGATTTGTAGCCTCTGATGGTTGAAATGATCTGGCACAGTCAGGGGGTGCAGAGTGTGCATTTCACACAGTGTGTGTGACCCCCACATCCCCTACACAGACCACGGGCACAATCTCTATGCCTATGGATACCCAGGCTGTACAAATATCTGAGAGAGGACAAGTTGATTTGGACACTATTGATAAAATCAGGGTGCTGGTCCTCAGTAGACAGCAGTAGCACTCATGGAACATCCACACATGAGAGCTGATAATAGTGCTCATTAGAGGCATGGTTACTGCCCACCCCTCTGAGGTCATTGTGTGCCATTGGCTGCAAGCCTGTGTGAATGAAGGCTACTGGCTCCACAACCATGGCAGAAATAGTGAGGGATCATGTAATGTCTCCTCTGGGTCATTTGGCAGGGATGAGGAGCCATCCTCACAAATGGTCATCTAGTATATTCTCTTGTCTTAGCCAACATGGCTATGGATATATAAGATCCAACTCCTACAGTGTCAGCCCACCCACAGCCGCATCTATTGTGGAAGTGTCCACTCCCATGGGATGGTGTCTCTGTAGTCATGATGGCCATCATGCAGGCACACCTCCTAGCAGATATCAGTTAATGTCATGTGGTACCCCAGCATTTAGATAAGGACATGGTATAGTCAATGCAACTTCTGGCAGAGCCAGCTGTCATGTGAAGGTGCACATACAGGATGCTGAACCCTCTGTCATTCATGCCCTGGGCATGTTTAGTAGGCAGAGCCACAACACTGTACCACTGCTGAGGCTGAGTCCCTGCAGCTGCACACTCACACCACCACAGTCCCAAGCACATCACACATACCCACTGACTCTGGCCTTTCTCAATGCTAACCCACCCCATACCATTTATGACATGTCCCATTAAAGCATGTTTTTGTTTTATACACCTCAGCACTCACTCACATGTATCACTGTGAAACGTGCTCACCTCAGCACTCATACTCACATGTATGTGCTCACCTGCACTCTGTTCTCCACCTGTGCAAATGATGACAAATGTGCACTGCCCTTTGTACATTGTTATTAGGGGAGCCTATGTGTACTGGCCAACCTAATCACTGGAAAGCATGGCATGGTGCTATTTTTGTGTTTATCATTTTTACTGTTGTATATCTGCTTAACTCATGATTGTTATATTGTGAAGCTACATGAAATCTGTTGTATCTTTGCTAATGCTACAGCACACTGCCCACCTCAGTCTGTCATGATCATCCCCTGCTGCTGGCTCCTCCGCTGACTCCACTTATGTCTCAGCTTTGGCTGTCCATTGTTCTGGGAACTGCTAGCCCTGCAAGAGACCACTTTGGTGTAACTGCTTCCTAAGCATAATATTGTGTAACATTGCACATACAGTCAGTATTTTGGTACACATGGCAAAGTCATAATTTGGGCACTATTGGATTTATCCAAAAAGTAAAAGTATGCCTTCAGCAGCCAAAACATATGCTTTTTCTTGTTTGCAAAGTTGTTTCTCTGATCTGTTTGAATATGTAGATTTCTAATGGGTGTGATGAGCCAGGGTCCCAAGGAATATCTGGTATTAACAGCAAGATAGTCCTATAGAAATTCATCCCTTGCAAACTGCTGGTACCAGCCACATATGTGGCATATGTGGGAGTCATGAATACTGCCTAGATGACCAGCATGCACATTGTCTATAATACCCTGTGCATTTCAGACCATTTTCTGGTTGATGGAGTGATATCTTTTGCAGTCCACATACTTCCTACTCATTTTAAAATGTGGGGCCTTTATTTCAATGTGGGAAGAGTGTATGGCTCCATTACCACAGGAAAATGGGGTATCTCATAGAACCCCCACAAGGTATTGCTTACCTCCTTAGGGTACATGGAAGCATGACATCAAGAAACTGCCAAATTAATCTCAAGGCAGAGACCTGAAATTCTCCTACTGTGTCCCCTGTTGGTTACTGAAAGATCTGTCTGGCTAATTTATGTAAAGGCACACATACCTTGTCACTATCTCAGATAGCTACTCCATGACTGCCATAGGGCTTCAGACAAGGGACAATGTATTTTTTTGATTTGCTGGATCATGTTTCTATCAATACAGTACTGGTCCACTTTGCTGGTGTAGTGGTGGCCATGAAATGTTTAGAATGGTTGGGTGACCCTGTGCCTCCAGGGGAGATTTTGCATATCACTTGGCATAGCAGCTGCAATGAGAGCTTCTTGCACATACATATTTACTATAGCTGTGATGACCCCTCTGTCTGAGCACAGCACATGACTGAGTTCAAATATTTGGTTAGTGCATTGTCAATGTGTGTCATTTACATTTTTTCAGTCATGCTTGCATTGCCTCAGTATCATACATAGCACCTCATTAAATGGTCATTAACAAATAACATGGGTGACCCCATTGTTTATCCTAGCCACTTGTGCAAATTTACTTAGCACGATGTGGGTAAAGTTTTGCGCAATAGTTCCGAAGTGCATGTCATTTGGGCTTAGTAAGATTGATGGGCAATATAGTATAAATAATAAGGCGATAGAATGGCTATTGTCTTTTTGGATTTGGAAATATTAATGGGTCATAAGTTATCTTTTGAAAAGCTCACAGTGGCTTTTAGTACCTTGACTAGTAAGACCATTGGGTGTACACTTAAGTTTTTAAAAAGCAGAGATGAGCAGCTGATCAGGGAAATGTATATTAGTCTTATTAGAATAAAAGTACAATCTGTAACTCTAATGTGCTACCCATGGTATAAGGCTGATATCAAAAAATTGAGTGTTTCACCAGCATTTACTGAAACTATAACTCTCCTATGTACACTATGGTGCTGTGAGAAGTTAGAGGCAGAATTTATTTCCATATTTTATTGTAGCCTATGGAGAGACCATCTCATGGTGCAAAAAATATTTAATTACCCATCCCTCTTTGACGGTTTTGGTTTACAGAGATAATAAATCAGTGTAGGTTAAGGAGGATGTTTTGTGGAAATAACATTACTAATAATCATTCTCTTAGAACATGTGGAAGGTATTGAAAATATTATCAAAAAAGCTTAGGGACATAGCAGATATTAATTAACATATTTAGGACAAGGTTTGATAGACCAATACTTTGTTTTTGCTACTTCAGGGTTTGATGGGGGGCAAAATGTCATCATGTGACCCTTGCTTATATTATATTCCTGTCTTGTTTATAATGTGAGTGATTCTTGCCTGGTTAATGGATGAATGGATGGAGTTATTATAAACAGCTAGAAGGCTGTCAGGCACAGGTGGCAAAAAAAAAAGTTGTAGTGTGTGACATTTACTCGGACATAAAAAAGTGATCTTTCGAATTTAAGGCAATAATTGCCACTTCTGTTGTAATATAAAGCATTATTAAGTTTAGGCTGTGCATTTTACAGTGTATTTATTTATGTGTATATACACTACTGGTTATTTGTTTGGTTAAAAAGGAGTGGACATTAGAGAGAAAGCCAGTGCAAGGAAAGGACAATCAGACCGACGTGAATGAGAAAATGAGTGTCACTTCCTTATTACTGGCAAAATATTCTTTTGAATTAGTTATTTATTAATACATATATTTATGAATGTGTTTTGTGTGTATGTACAAAGAGAAAAGATCCTAAATTCAAGGTTATATTTCTATTGAAAAACAAAAATGAGCAAGTAGTGGAAACCAAACTAATAAACAAAAACCACCACCACCTCCAGGCACAAATAAATCCGGTCCAGGCAAAGGTGCAAAACGCTTTATTTCTCCACAAGTAAAGTCAACCAGTATTCTCATAACACGCCACCAAGTAACACCAAGCAAACTTTTGTTTATTATATTTCTATTGAGTGGTAACTGTCTCAAGCACTGCACTGTGCATGTGTTGGAATCGTATGTTATCTTCTTCAGCTTTTTGATTCACCATCTGAAGCACACTTAGGCACTTAATAAAACATTTTTTTTCTTTACGTATGACTTGATCACTGATGTTTTAGTAAATGCTTTGCATCTGCACATCTTTCTATCCAAGCAGATGAGTGAAGGCAAGAGGACATTTGTATTGTGACTTTTAACATACACACTGCCCCCAGGATTTAATAAAATCTATGTAAGCATTGTGCAGATTCTACACAGAATGGTACCATGTCCGTGTACATGGTTCTCCCTCAGCAGCATGCCATTCATATTAATCATGTTGTATTGCCAAGAGAGAGCCAAGGAACACTGTTATTGGGTCAGTGTAGGGAGTGTAGTGTTAACTGTGTCCACAGATGGGTAAGACACTACCTGCACTGTCCAATTGCAGTATATCAGTGTATTTTAATTTAAAAAGCATGGTTGTGTGTCATAGAGTGCAGCAATCCTAAGCATTGCCAAGACACCTGTCAGACATCTAAAAATAGAAACCGGATGTATTTAATTATTTACTTAAATGTCAGGTATGAGAGCAGCTGAAGGGGTTTGCGCAGTATGGCATGTTGCTCAGCAGTGCTTATATGTAGCTCAGAGGTATATGTAAAGGTATACCAGAGTTTCACAGATCCATGTAGCCAGATTGGTTGAGTTATGGCCTCATGAGCAATAGGTCCAGGGTTTGACTACAAGGAATGGAAAATAAGCACTTAATTTTGACATACAAATTATGCCGATTATTTTTAAATTCTGGCCTGCTACTCTCCACTAAGCTCTGCTAAGATCTGCTAAGCACCGCATAAACACAATAACAGCTGAAAATGTTTATGCACTGCTAAGCTCTGCTTAGCTTGTTTGTGCACCACTGAGCACTGCTAAGCATATGGGTTTTTGAGTTTTCGCACTGCTTAGCTGTGCTGGTTTGTGTACTAAGTGATGGACCGCATTTTTAAATATTGCCCAATAGCATATAAGGGTGGGAAAATAGGCTATATTGAATACAGCATAATCCATTGCAGTTCTGACTCTGAAGGATACTATGGTAGGCAATGGTGAGTATTCTCGTTTTCAGGCACAGCGTTGGGGCATCCTGGAGTGCAGGTTCATGGTTGGACTCTTTGTAAAAAAAAAAAAAATGAAGGCCGGCTTCTACAGGGAGGTTACTAGGGCTCAATAGATCTCACCAGTGCAACTGGCATCCCCTGCACAGCTGAGCAGTGTCATCACCACTACAACAACCTGAAGAGACATAAGGTGGATCTCTTGAACACCTTGGTTCCATGAAATTCGGGCAGGAGATATCCCACATGTATGTATGTACTTTTACCTGTGTACCACTTATAGCTAATCTGAATGTCTACTAAACTGGTATGCATAATGGTGTTCTTATCTCTCAACAGCTGCAGACGAGAGGGCTCGCAACCTCAAGGCGCATACTGGGCGCTTGGCCAGGTTGTTCCATGAGTGTGGTGAGTATGGCTGTATTATGCTAACTATAGTCAAATAAGCAAGATAGATGAAAGCATTAACTGCAATTAGGTATATACAGTAAAGATTATATTGCAAAGAATGTGGACTAACAGCTGTACTGCAATAAGTGAATACTGCCAACTGTAGTTCACTATGCAGGGAAGAGTAAAGCATTAACTCTAAGAAAGCATTTACAACAAAGTTTCTAGTGAAATAAGCATGGAATTACAGCTGTATTGCAACACCTGCATAATCACAATTGTTGTGAAATAAAAACTCAAAACTATTCCAGGAACTGCATGAAGGTATTTCCAATAAAGTCTGTTAAGTAATAAGTGTGCTAGTAGAACGGTTTTGTGAGAAATGAACTATGACAACTGTTGTGTAATAAAAACATGGAACAAAACCAGCATTTGCATGAAGGTATAGCCAATAAAGTCTGTTGTGCAATAAATGTAGATTCAGAGCTACATAATGCTCACAACCTCTCTAGTTTCTGGTCAAGGCTAATTCTAGGTCATTATTGTTCACATAATGCTCTGTCATCCACAAACAGCAGGTAAGCAAGGTATATGGGTGAGGTAGCTCACTCCATAATCTGATATTGTTTGACTCCACATATATGTAAACCCAATAACAATTTGTGTACACCTGCACTCTATATAGTAATGTATAGGTTGCCTACTATCTCTGTTATGCTTCTACTTCATGCATGTGTGTTATACTGTCACTGCAGGCTAGTATAAAACTGTAGTAGTACTGCCAAGTCATAGTTTGTTTCCAGGTAAGGTGTAGACAAATAGCATTCCGTCAATAACCAGCAGTGACTCAGGAGCTCAGTTTGTTAAATGCACTATATAAAGTAGATTTTGGTGCACGCAGACCAGGGTTCGAATACAGTGCTAGGTTTCACTACATAACGCTCACAACTTCTCTTTCCACAGGAATTACAGATAAATGGCTGAGTTAGCCCATATAATTACGTGTTGACATGTCACAGGCTGTTTGAATCATTAGCAAGAATGTGGAAATACAGCATAAAAAAGGGAAATAAATATAATAATAAAATGAGATATGTAATGTGCATTCTTGGTATGGCTGTATGCCTGGAGTATCTTTAAAAATGTTGCTGCAGTCAATTCATACATTCCATGCCAATGTCCTCCGCAGTCACTGCTATTGAGTTCTATCCCCATGCTTGACAAGCAAGGCATGATAGTTGTTTAGTTTCTGTAGTGTAAACATACATATCTCTCAAGTGTCGCTCTGTCATGTAATGTAATTAGTAGTGTGTAATCCCTCTGTCACAGGTTTATCATTGACATGCTTACCTAAATAGCAGAGTATCAATACATCAGCCCACAGTACACCTTGGTAGTTATATAGGTCACCATGATGTGCACGTGTTCTGTGTAGTTGTGTACCCACAGTTGTAACTGCTTGCCCCATACTGTCCCATGTGGATAACTTGAATGGTATGTACATGCTATAGCAGCTATATAGGGGCATTGTACACTTAAAGAAAGGACAGACCTGTAGAGTGGATAGAAGTACTGTTGTCAAGTATACAGCCAAACACAGTTCTAATGCACTGTTTTTCTGTCTCCCTACCCATTATATTTATTTATTATTGTTATTCATTGGTTATGGTTTACTATAAACATATGTTGTTACATTAAATTGTATTTTGGGGCCTGTGTTTATTAATGTTCTGTATTGTAATGGCTGCATATTAACATATCTTATTGAATTACCTATTTTGTTGGCCTTATGCCATAACCACTACTGGCATGCTGTTATTATACTGACTGTTCTATTATTTATTGTTGTTTTTAACATAATATGCATTGCTATGTACTCGGGTTATATCCATGGTTATGGCATGCTGCGTTTTGTTCCTAACTAATCTATACTTATTGCTATACCTCCATCACTGCAGTACATCAGGGCAGGCCTGTTTCCAGTGATCCGCCTACCCTACCTTAACTGTCTTTGGCACCAGGTCCTGGCATGTCTGAGACCCAGGCCGGTGGAGCCCCTTCTGCTGTCTCTGCACCACCTGTAGCAATGGGCAGAACTGCCTCCATGGATGGGACCCAGCATCCCCTTGGGAGCGGTGGCTGGGGTGCGGTAATAACCCAGTATCAACTACCGGCTATGGTGAGCAGGATCATTCATAGGAGCTATGAACATCACCTGTGCCAGATTGAGGGGACACTGGCTAACCAGTGCGGCAGGCTGGCCCTTGCACCCAGCCTCCAGCACAGCCACCTTCGGGGCAATGAAGGATCAGTGTTGACTGCTGATGGGTGGGGACCTCAGTCTTACTACTGCCATCTGGAGGCACATGTCTCTCTGATTGCGCAACACCCTCCCCATCCAAGGTGTTTACACCATGTGTCACACACCACCCCTGTTTTCTGTCTTTTCTGTGTTGTCTGTCTGCTACTGCATCCTTCCCTACCCACCTGACCTCCCCACATACTTATGTCCCTTCCCCAACATTCCACTCTTTCCTTAAAAAAAATGGGCACCTGTCCCACAGACACAAGTATCGTCCCATACATAGCTCTCAATTTCTCACAAGTGTCCACTGGACACAACTAATGTGGTCCAATTGGCTTGACAACACATCTATGTTGTCCTCACCCCTCTCTCTGGGGTTTGAGAGTCTAAATTTGTCTACAAAGTCTGTTGAAATGCATAGCTCTTGCTGTACAAGGAATGGATAACTATGGTCCTTTCCTACACCCTTCCTGCACATCCCCTACCTGATGTTCACTATGTTTTCCCCCTGCTTGCCCCCATTTCACCACTTTCCTATTTCCTCTTTTTTCTCTTCTTTATATTTTTTAGTGCGGATTTGCACGGAGCAACGCACTGCACTGTGCTGCTTCACTTAGCTCAGCTTAAATGAGCATAAAGGAGCTCTAATGTCTATGTGTCTATCACAGTGTTACTCTCATGTACAATATAAACACCTGTGCTAAGTCTTGAACCCAGGTCCTTCTCAACTAAAGCACAGTGCATCAACCCACCATGCTACACAGGTTTAAATTATGTGGGTGTTTCCAGCAGTACATATACTGACTGCTACCTACTGTCATTAAGCATGTAAATGATATATAAAAGGAATGGGAAAAATAGGAATGTTCCTTGGACCCTGGTGCAATAATACACCGGTGGAAAGTCAAAGACATACCAATGGATGTACATGAGGCCTGTGATAGCAGGTATATGTGGCCTTTCATCAGCAACTCATGGAAAGACACCTGCTAAGTCAGCTATGTCAAAATACATGTCCATCTGGGACCCTGGCGCAGAAATAAAACCATATAAAGCCACACACATACTCAGGGTTGTAGAAATGTCTCTCAAAGCCTATTTATGTGCACATTTATCTTGCAAATACACATATTTTGGCAGTGTCTCAGTAGCTCAGTCTGTTAAATGCCTTATGTACAGTATGTTTTTGCCACACACAGTCCTGGGTTCGATTATAGTGTTCTGACACTTCAATTACATTAATGTGCATACAGTAAGTAATGACTGTGTCTTGCAGTCTGAATCCCCACAGTTTACTTAATGAACTGCTACCCAGTTTTTCATGATAAAGGACAGCAGGCAGAGACAGAATGCACATATCCATATAGCCTAACTATATATCCCCGACTACTCTGTTAGTCACACTGTTGCATAACAGATGTACCTTACTCACATGCACTGACAGGACTGCACGGAATACCCTTACCCTGGCTCTGCTGTAATGACAGCCATGACACAGCTGCCACAGTTACATGAACAGCTTGCTGTCCAACAAAGTGTTAACAACCCCCCCCCCAATGTATTGTAGGCTGCAGCAGCAACTGCAGACTGTACCATACACAGCTGTATGTAAAGGTAGCTGCTACAGACCTCTACCATACATCCCAACCCCCTAGAGCAAGGGATCCAGACACAGCCATGCTTACTGGGGGGGGGGCGCAAAGGTCCAAAGATATGGACAAGTCATACTTTACAACCTCTTAGAGCTAGAAATCTGGACAAAGCCATAAATAAATGTGGGACAAAGGCCCAAAATAGGGACAAGTTTTAAATATTGTTCTTACAAACTTAGAAAGTTGATAGAAAAAACAGGTTTTACATCAGTATGAATTTTCTGAATGGTGTGAAGTCTGAAACCCAAATGTCTGTCATTATTTTTTAACTTCAATCTGTAATGATTTGCCACTAATTTGCCAGAAAACAAAATTTTATGAAAAACTGGCCAAAAATCTGAAGGACAAATCTGGATATTCTGCGAAAACCTGTACAGTTGAGAGGTATGGGACATGTTTGACAGTTTGGCCCTACAGAGATAGTAATTTGATAGAATAGTAGCTATTGCATTAGCATGCATATTCTGATGGGTATGAAGTGTGGCACTCACATGTCTCTCTCTCCTTAGTGACCTCAACTCACAATTTTTAGCAGTGAACTGCCAGATGACCACAATGTCATGGGACACTAACCAAACATATGAGGCAAAACTGCGGACATACTTCATACATCTCTACAGTGGACAGTATTTGTACCTACCCTCTGTGATGCTTTAGTCTCCACACCTCAGTAATGTCCATCTCAAATGCTAAGAAAGGGGTCAAGACCTACATGAAGGCCTTATATATTGCACTGTGGTGCCACGCCATTGGCTAATGATAATGCAATTCAGCTGTTTTGGATGCATTTAGCAAATCTGAGCCACAGATTGGTGCAGAGGCAATTATCTGGTAATAAGCATTTCCTACAAAAGGCAAGCAACTGCTTATGGGGAGAAGGTCTGTATGTGGTTTTACTCTCACAGACAGTACATGTGCAAAGCATTTGCAAAGGGACATTTTAAAAAAAAAAGAATACATCACTCTACCAGGTATGTACTAGATTTCCCCATAAAACGGGATGCCGATGGGAGAATGGAGGTATGGGGTAAAAAGATTACAACAGTAGGCTTGTATTAGATCTATGATATTGACATGTCAGTGTTACTCTGCTGTCCAACACCTACAGGCATGCCTCACAACTGTCCCTGCTTTGAATCAGATTTCCACTCTGTCTTTGTCAATCCCTCCTACAACGGTCAGCTGTTGTAGTAAAGATAGTGGATTACACGTAAGAATTATTGACACTAAGTAAGGGTTTACAGTCCTGTAACATCAAATGCACTGTAATTTACCACCTCTCAGTCTGTCAATGTCACACATAAATAGTTCTAACGTTATAAATGTCCCTGACTGTCCCTGTTTGGTTGAGAGCTGTGCATAACATACCTCTCAACCTCCTACAGTAGGAAATCAGGACAAAACCATAATTAATGGGGGGGAGGGCCCAAACCCAGTGACAGAGTATACATATGGGCCATACAAAGTAAGAATGCAAATAGACTAACAGATACTACTGTATCTTAAGTGTTTTCTAAGGGGTCTGACATGTGACAGTCAGATTCTGTTGTAATTTTCTAACAGCAACCATCAATGATTGGACAGCAGTTTGTCAGACATCCACAAATTTGTGCAAAAAGGACCACATCTATTAGGCAAACATGTTGACATTCTGCAAGCATCTGTATAGTTGAGCAGTATGATGCCTACAGGGAACCTATAGTACAGCAGGTTTGCATTGCTTTCTGTCATCATGGCACACTGGTGTTGCTGAACTGTCCCCATATAGTTGTAATAGCACACTGTTATTTGTCTGACAGTGGCCGTATGACATATTAGTGGGAATTTGCCTGTAGGGGACACACCACTGTAGACTGCAGTGATGGGTGTAGAGACATATAGCAGAATATGTCACGACAAACAAGGACATTACCCAGTATTGCTACTATCTTGGTGATAGCCACACATATGTAGTGCATTGCCAGACTGTGAGGTGTGATGTGTAAGGGAGCAGTGGAAAGTACAGGCCATTATGGGTGTGCAGGGTCTGTACATAGTGGTTGTCCACATATCTGGTCCTGCAAATTTTCTCCCCTCTTATTGTCTTGCAGGAATGATGTACCAATGGAAACATCCACCATTTTCATCTGCAGAGAATGATGCTATACTGGATGCCCTCAGACACCACCATCACATCCTGCTTTCCAGGGGTCATTACAATCATGAACAGTGGGCAGCACTGTGGGGCAACCTTGTGAGGGCTGTTAATCAGATTGGTCAACAGCACAGAACCTATGAGCAGGTCGGACACTGGGCCACACATATGGTCAAAGATGCATGTCAAATGCTCCTGTTGTCAGGGATCGTGCTGCCACCAGTGAATGGCCTCCAACACAACTACTCTCGGCCACAGAGAAAATCCTGGTAAACCTAGGATCAACCAACAGCTCCCAGGCATACATCACACCATACATCCTGGAGGTGGTTGCCATAGCGTCCACATCAGAGGCACATCCAGGTAAGTTTAATGTGTTCACCAGTATAATACTGTATTAGTTATTGTGGCCGGCTCTACATACCAGTACATGGGTCTCAGGTCTATCTTCATTGGGTGGGGGGTTGGCTTTTACACACAGCTGTTCACAACATACTCAGAATGTCAGCAATATAGCCAGTATCACATTAGCTACTGTACATGTGGATATGTACACATATTAACTTGTAACACTGCAACATTTGATGTGGCTGATAATACTTCTCTGTCACCTTTTCCTAGGTCCATCAGGTGTGGCTGGAGTCCATGGTCCTGTACCTGGGGAGTGTGATACTGTTGTTTTACAAATCATATATACCCTATGAAAGTTAAGGGCTGCCATTTTGCCTTATGCATAACTGTTGCATTTAGCCAGAGTAGAACAGTTGCATGTTCCATTTTGGGTTAGATAACTACAGTGCATAGCCTAGGGAATGACAGGTGTGTATTTGTACAAATATTAACATGCTTGCACTTATAGTTATGAGCAACTACGCAGCCTGCTATACATGAGGCAATTATTCCAAGATGCCTGTTCAAACACAATACAGAGATGGCACATACCTGAGGCAGTGATACTACAACTGGCATATCATTCTCAAGATAGGCGTACTGGATTTTATGTGTAGTTCTATCACATTGTAATATTGCATACCTCACAGGTGTATTATATTGGCAATGTTAACCAGATGTAGGTGACATGCATGTTATAAAGGGCCAGACTTGTCTGTGTATGCTGTTGTGAGTTTGTGTTGTGCATGGGATCAGAGATGAGAAGATATGGAACATGTAATGCAGTTGTGGATTCTCATCTGTATGAGTCTGTGTGGATTACTATACATAATAGTGCAAGTAGTAATATACTGCTTTTGTCTTGCTTAATACAGGTGAACAGGGGGTTGGAGTCTGTCCCCCTCACAACATGATGTCATTGTCTCATCAGACTCTGATGATGACGGTGGCCGTAGTGAGGCACAGGTGGGGTTGTTGGATCTGAATCCATCCCAGAGGTTGACATCCCTCTTCTGCTCCCATTGTCCCTGCACACAATCTGTATGCCCACACATACCCAGTCACCAGAGGCCACAAATATTGGACAGTCAGAGGGTGTTGACATAGTACAGGACAGTGTGAGTGTAGACTCTGGCCATAGCCAGAGAGCTGGTGAGGTCCCACCCAAGCAGTGGCCAGAGAGCTGATGAGGTCCCACACAAACATACTGACATTTGGGCTGGCATGGAGGCACAGGCATGTTCTGAATACAACACCAGATGGATGTTAAGGTGATGAATGCAGCACAGTCTGACATCTGTGACTGCCTCCACTGCATTGGTGATGCCCTGTATCATTTCACTGACGTAGTGAACAGACTGTGGACTGATACAGCATCTGTCTTTGAGTGCATGTTGTCTGTGCTGGAACATCTGGTTGGAGTTGGGAGTCAGACATGTAGATGTAGAGCAGCACCACCTTCTACTGAGAGTCCATGTGGCCATGCACACTCATGCTCCCATAGTGAGAGTACCTCCAGTGCTACAGAGAAGTGGGATGTCCACACCATGATGTAGCAGGCCATGGATATGTGGTCTTGGGTGGTCCTGGGGGGGGACACAGACCAGTAGACAGCAGTCACAATGAAGTGCTAGCACCGCATCTGACCTTGGGCATGGTGGTGCCCATGCTACTCCTGGTGAAGCCAGTTCCCATGTTAATGGCCAGAGATGGTGAACTGTCCAGTGTACCATATATGGCCCACAGCTGTCCACCATACACATGAATAGGGCTAGTACTAACCTTGACTTTGTGTATACACACACACACACACACACACACACACACACACACACACACACACACACACACACACACACACACACCACTGCCACATATAGGTCACCAATAGACACACATGGTAGCTCTCCATGGCCCATCTAACAAGCACCCCTTCCTGACTCACATACATGCTGTCAACTGTTTGGCAGAGCCTAGGCCTCTGGCAACCCACATTACACCCTGTGCATGTGATATCTGTCTCACATCTCTTCCATCCATGCCATTGATGCAGGGACCTGTAAATATGTGTTTGATGCACAGGGTGACTATATTACTTTACATGTGTTTGTGTAGTGCAGTAGTGTTATGCCATGGCAATTGTGGGCAAAAGCAGGTACTTTATGCTGGCATGTGTCATGACTACACATAACATTGTGTATCTTAATTGCCTGATGGTACACTGGTGGTAGTGTTACAGAATGATAGGTGTCATGGACCTGTGTATGTTTTTGTCCAAAGACTCTGAGTGGTCCAACTATGGATATATGGCAGCAATACAGCAACACAGGATGGCAAGGCAGCACATCAGGAATATGGTGTCAGTATGGTATGCAAGTATACATGCATACATGCATGGCTGCCTAAGTGCATATCTGTAGAACAGTGTGTCATCATGCTTTTATACCCTGTGACAAGGTCTGCTACCCCTGATACGTGTCACTTGGGCATTCTGCACATACAACTCTAGATGGTGGTGGATATCTATTATGTGAATGTAGATGAGGGCACGTGTAGCTAGTCACAGGGCCATAAAATGCATAACCATTGGACAGAGGCCATATGAGCATGTGTCTATTGCAAGGGGATATATTTATACACACACACGGATGCTGTGAGATTAGAATCCCTATCCATCTAGTAATACACACTATAGCTTGTAGTACTTATTGTATGCGCCATGGAGTTTATCTGATAACAGAATGTCGCCCAGCACTCTTAAGGTGGATGACATCAGCAGGCCTTGTAAAGGAGGCCAATGTTCAAGCCAGCAGTTAGTCACAGGGACTTAAAATGCATAACTATTGCATAGAGATAAGCCAGATGGGCATGTTTGTAGGGCCACAAGGGGATATATGTATACACACACACACACACACACACACACACACACACACACACACACACACACACACACACAGAAGTTGGATGATGGAAAATTAGAATCCCTACCTATCTACTGTTACACACTACAGCTTGTAGTACTTATCACATGTGCCTTGGAGTTTATCAAATATTTGACTGTCAGCCAGTACCCTTAAGGTGGATGACAT
Organism: Protopterus annectens; assembly: GCF_019279795.1. NCBI lineage: Eukaryota > Metazoa > Chordata > Ceratodontiformes > Protopteridae > Protopterus > Protopterus annectens. Next base: position 509,270,611 of record NC_056744.1, read on the forward strand.
CAGCAGCCTTTGGAGATGATGGAATGTAGAGGCCAGCAGCCAGTCACAGGGCCATAAAATGCATGCCATTGCACAGAGATACCCATGTGGGTATGCCCATGTGAGAAAATATATTACTACATACACACAGAGTTAGATGATGTGAGATTAAAATCCCTGCCCATTTGGTATCACACACTACAGCTTACAGCACTTATCGTATGCAACATGGAGTTCATCTACCATTAGATTGTCAGCCAGTGCTCTTAAAGTGGATGACATCAGCAGGCCTTGTAGAGGATGGAATTTAGAAGCCAGCAGCCAGTCACAGAGCCATAAAATGCATGCCATTTCATGGAGATAGCCCACATGGGTATGTCCATAGTGCTGGGGGGATATATTGATACGCACAGACACAGAGCTGGATGATGTGAGATTAGAACCCCTATCTAAGATTCCACACTACAGCTCACAGTACTTATTGCATGTGCCACAGGTTATGTCTGTTGCATATATTGATGCAGGCACAGTACTTGTGGATTAAACAAAGTGGCCTTGTGTTAGACAGCATGTGTGACCTGCAGGTTGATACTGCTTGGTACTGTTATAGTATCTATTATCCTATTATCTAGTGTCCTAGGGGTGAGATACCTGGGAATATCCCTACTATGTGAGTACACTTGCCATTCTGGCCATGTGTGGCTGTTTGATAGGCGGAAATGTGCCCAGGGACAATATGGCCTGTCCATGGCATGCATTGCAGCCATTGTACATTACACCACTTGCGTACCTCTGTCTGTCTACAGGATGAAAATCTACAGGCACAAGGGTCTGTGGGTGAGTGGTTTATGTACCATTGTGGCCTTGGTCTGGTTCCATCGGACAACTGTTGTGATGTGTAAGTGCAGATAACCACAGCATTCCGGGGTATGTGGGAACATTCATACATCCCCACCCATATCTATATAAATGTGTATAAGAGGGATGTCTCCTTAAATATTGTTGAGTACATTATATAAATGTGTTGTGTAGATGTACATGGAGAGTCTATGTATCATTGTACTTTGTATAGCTATATATACATCTTGTTATCTAATATATCTATATATGCCACATACTGATACACTCATCAAGCATGCGGGGGGTAGAGAGAGACAGATATGTATACATAGCTGTATGTATGTAGAGATATATTTCCACATAGCAGGTCTTTGGGCAGTAGAGGCCACAGACTTGGGCTCATGTTAGCTAAGTGTAGGAGCATGCCCAGTGTAGCTGTCAGTACTTACAAGGTGACTCCAGGCCAGAGTTACCTGTCCGGGATTATGTCTGCTGCAGGCCATTGGCTGCTGCACCTCTTAACACAGTACTGCACTTCCCTGATATTGTCTAAGGCATTCCTCGGTTGTTTGATGACCTTAATATGTGACTCATACCTCACAACTGTACAGAGCTTCACAGACTGTCCAGCATTTTGCCTTATATGTTTGGTGCATTTTACATAACATTGTAGTTTTCTGGCAAATTAGTGGCAAATCAGTGAAGACTGAAGTCAATAAACAATGACAGAAATTTGAGTTTCAGACTCCATACACATCTGGAGATTCATGCTAATGCAAGACCTGTTATTCTAACAACATTCTACATTTGTAAGAGTCAGTATTTAAAACCTGTCCCTATTTGTGGGCCTTTGTCCCACTTTTATTCATGGTTTTGGCCAGATTTCCTGCTCTAAGAGTTTGAGCGGTATGCTGAGACTGGGGTACATGATGTAACACCACACACACGGTGACAGTCTGCATACATCTCCCTGTACAAGTTTTTGCAGAATGTCCAGTATTTCACCCCATATGTCTGCTCTGCTCCTCATACATTTGTGGTTTTCTGGTGCTATACTGTAAACAGCAGTCAGTGAATTGTTGTAACTCCTGAAATATTTCAGTGATGGCCTTTACATCCTGCAGTGAATCTGGCCTGTTTCAGCCTGCTGTTATACTAGCTACCTGCTGGGTTACTCAGAGCATGTATAATGCCTGTCTGTAGGTATGGTCCTTTGTCCCCCCATTTACTCTGGTTTTGTCCAGCTTTGTTATAGTAACAGACTGAGAGGTAAGACAGTCTGTAGAAATACCACCATATGAATACCTCACATGCAAAAGATGTTGGATGCTGCTAGATTTGAACCATCAACACGATCACCCATGCTACTGTCCCTGGCCCAGTCAGCCACACCAGCCACCAGACAGAGAGGTTTCATTTCTCACACTATCAACAACATACAGGAATTGTCTGGTCTACAGGGATATCATTGCAGACTTACTGTTACAGCAGTTGTATGGGAACACTGATGTGTTTGGGATGGGGGACGACCAGCCCATGGTCTGGTGTGACAGACAGTCATGCAACTGTCCTGTGATCCCACTGTTTGACATCTCACTCAAATAATGTCATGCAGTTTCCAGCCATGTGGCCAAGTGGATATCATGGGGCACATACCAGTGAACAGAGTACCTGTTGTCCCAAGTGGCTATTAGAGCTGTACAAGTAGCCCAGTAGCTCAGTGGCACACTATATATAGCCCACTATATTTCCTTGCAAACATGCGGCTGGTCCATACATATGCTACCATGTTGTAGTTTCCCTTACAAGTGGTGTATAGGAGAGTGACTTAACTTGCGAATGCAGCAGGTGGCAGCCCTGTAGTTCTGGGCTACCTCTGTCTGATGCAGGCTGTCCACAGGCAATACATGGTGAGTTACAGGTTGTGTGGTCTGGCTGGCATCATTTTTACTAGTATGTATGAGAGTCAGATTAAGGTGTCAGTCCATAGGGCCCTGACTTGTCAGTGCCTGTGCTACACGTTGACTCTTGGCCAAGGCCATGGCATATTGGGCACACCTATGTCTGCCTACAGGGACATCCTCAGGGGGTTCGTCCTCTGAGTTGGTGCAGCTATGGTGATCTAGGCACTGGTGGGGGACTGTGTATCCCTTCCCTTTACTGATTCTTCTGCAGCTGTTTCCATGGGATGATATTGTGTAGCACAGCACATACTGTAAACATCGGTGCACATATGGCTAAAGAGTACTGCAGGGCTCCACCAGATATATCGAGACACTGGTGGGGGGCTGTGTGTCCCTTCCCTGTGATGGTCCTGCAGCAGCTGTTTTCCCAGGATCATATTGTGTAGCATGGCACATACTATGAACATCTGTACACATATGGCTGAAGAGTACTGCAAGGCTCCACCAGATATATCGAGGCACTAGAACTGTAACTTCAAAAGCCCAAACACATACTCTATGATGTTCCTAGTTTGTGCATTTGCCTCATTATGGCATTCTTCAGTGGGTGTGTGTGCGCATTTCTGAAGTGTGTCATTATCCATGGTTCCAGTGAGCAGCCAGCATCTCCCAGTAAATGGCCGTGTGAGATGTCCCCTTTAGCAAACATCTGGTACAGCCATGATGCATGCCAGATATGGAAGTCTTGATAACTGCCATGGCTCTACAATCTGCAGCTCATGTAGTTCCTGACAGGTTACCCTGGGCCTGAACACTCTTCTCCTTCTCAGTCTAAGCCTATTGTCAGCATCAGCAGCAGCTTCACTGACCTCAGCATCTTGCACATACATATGTAGCAGACCTGCAGCAGCCCCTAGCATTCTCTCAGTTAAAATTTCCAAGTCTGTACTCCAATGGTACAGAGTATGGGGGGAAAATCAGATTATAGTATGTATGCATACTTTATCATGTTCTGCTGTAGGTGTAGCCTGTGTGATTGGCTAGCTATGATGCTTTTAACCTGCCAAGTACATCATTAAGGAGTTTTAATGGACCTAGTTTAAGTGAAATAGGGCTCATCAGTAATTAATACATCACTGGCTTTCTCAGCCATTTTTTTTGACAGCCTTCCTTGCTGAGCAATATAGCGGACCATGCAAACCGCAACCACAAAGATAAACAGACACACCACCATGGAAGGTCACTCTCAGCATGGCAGCACACCATGCAAACATGGGCATACATAATGAAACACTCCTCAGAGGTAAACACATCTTAGCACCCAGTGCACAACCCCCCACCCCCACTCAGTTTATTGGCGCCTGTTTGTGCCATGCGCCTCTGAGCTCCAGTGAGATTACAAGCATACTGACACCCCCCTTTGTTATCAGCTACCTCTTCTGTGGACACCAACATGGTTCTGTGCTTACACGGATGGGATCTGCAGAAACAGATACCCAGTTGTGCTATTCAGTAACCCCAACTCATTTGCATACCGATCCGTGCACAGAACCTGGAGACTACACATTTCCAGCCCCTGCTTCGTTACCAACTACAGCTGTGTAACATTGTACATACTCCACACAGGATTCTATAATGTATTGATGTTATGAACTCACAAACTCTGGTTTTTACTCTTTTTATATATTTTTTTTCATGAAGACATGCTTGCACACTGTGGCAAGGTGCACAAACATACCCAGGGTATTAACAAAAAAACAATTATTTTCCATTATTTTCCATATGGTTTTGGGCTCACAGTGGATCGTTTTGTACATATCTGTGTCCACTATGCTATTTCTGACACTCTTAAGTACACATTTATATAGCCCCTGGTGTCATTTTAACATCTTGTATATAGACTTTTTCCATGTACATTACGGACACCAACACAGAGTCTGCCGGACTGTCTCTCTACTTGCTGGATCACTCCACCACCCTCATTGGCATGCATTTTACCTGCTTATGAGGTGATTTGCTTGCCATAGACACTTCCGTGTTTGCACACTCATGCATGCCCTCATCTCCATTTACTGGATCTCACATCTGTCACAAAACTGAAGAAACAAACTCTTTAAAGACAAAAGGAAACACCAAGGCAAGGAAGCGGAGCTTTTCACAGTTTAATGTAAGCACTTTCGTCTTGAGCAATGTCAAGACTTCATCAGACCATTTTCATGTAAGCAGTGTACCATTATGCCTATATGGAAATTAAGTCGATGTAGGCTTTATTAAATTCCCCCCTATATCTTATGTTCCAGTCTAACATCCTCTGCATCATAATTAGCAGGAAACCTATAAGTAGAATGCCTTTTTAACTTCACCTTTTCAAAGACTCTCTAAAGTCATTAATTCAATCTGAAATGAGATAAGCTATTAACTAAAAGAATTATCAAATGCTATTCTCTCCACAAGAACAGAGACCAAGAGAAGGCTTATTGTAGTAGTTATTCATAAGATGCATGGTTAAAATACATTCCCACTAAATGGAAGATGTGGAATATGAACATATGAATGTACACTATACAAACAAGCGAGGACATTTTTATGTTCATGTCACACTATTTCCATTTATCAAGAATGTATTTTTAATACACACACAACTTTCACAGTATACATCCCAATGATCATTCAAGCAAAGGGCACAAAGTGGTTCTAATTACAGAATATCATTCATTCATTCATTCAGAGAACTGGCACAGTTCGTATGACATCCCTGCTCTCCCCACACAAAACAATACATCTTATCAAGATGCTGGTCTTCATGAGATCCTTTCAGGTATGATGCGCCATTCCACCCCCAGGCTGTGATGAGCACTACTGTCTCAGCCATCCCTACAATAAAAGACCACCAGTTAAACTCAAGTTATCAGTATACTTGGACACACTGCCCTGTACCAGTGCATAGCTGGCATTTAGCATAGATGTATAAAATATCCCAGTTGGCATGTAATCACTGTACTCTCACTGTACAGGCATGGGAATATATAATGCCAGAAATACTTAAGCCTCATAGCCCAAGGTCACAGCATATTGCCCTATCTGTGACCTTTTAGATCTCTTGATTGGCAAGTATACTATTCCTATTCACACATAAATGTCTTAACCATAAACAAAATAAGGAGTTTGACTTATGGTAAATAGATCTGTTTATTTTTTTATTATCTCAGAGGCATGTTTGCTGCTTTATCTTATTTTACAAAGCATGCTTATTTTTTTTAGAAATAACTAAAGCAAACAGAGGCATTTTAATGGTTCTTATACACATTGTGAGGATGCAGAATTATGCTTCTCACTTTCCCAGCATATTCATTCATTTGCACCAGTATGTTTTATTAGCCACTATTAACCTCGTACTGGAATTTGAATAACATTTGACCCATAAGTAATGTGCATGCAACAGAGGCTTGATGCAAATCATTCCCAGGGTTCAGAACAACTAGGCATTATAACTGATGAATACCAGATAACGACTGTTTAACAGCATCTTGTGTAACGCGTTTGCATGCTGAAAATATCTGGAAGTGCATCATATACTAGATCATGAATATTTCTGTATTTTTATTCAAGAAAAGAAAACAAAAATAACAAAATAAAAAAACAGTTTTCCACAGACTGAATGATAAAGCACTCACTAAGTTGTATTACTAAATCCCTAAAAAGCTAAATAATTGAAAGTACTCAAATTGTTTGTGTGTGTGTGTAGATACAGATATAGACAGATACATAGATACACACACACACACACACACACACACACACACACACACACACACACACACACACACACACACACACACAAAACATATTTGTCCAAAGACAAAAAAAAGAAGCTTAAGTAAGCATTTCCATGCACACCTTGGAGGGGAAATCAGCAGTTTAATGTTGGTCTCTGATGTAATACGTGGCACATGCATGAGGAAAACACTACAGCTGTCCAGGTGTTTGTGTTTTGATATTCATGCTGTTTACAGTTTGATGAATAATTAATTGAGTTGAGGCTCCCATCTTTAAAAACGTAGCAGATGTTTGCATACTGCATTATAGTCACTGTTGTATTGAAGCAATTGTTTTCAAACTACTTTGTCATTTACACAGTGGATATTATCTTCCGTAGTCTGCCACGTTTCCCAGATAGTCTCTGCATGCTCAGATTTTTTAAAACAAATTGATCAAGTTTGCCCTGTCTTAATATGAGGAGTGCAAGCTTATGTCTTATGCTTTAAGAATAAAAGTTGATTAAATTCTGAGCATCTGTTAGCTGCTTTTATTTTTGGACAGGAAGTTGATTACTGTGCCCTATGAATACAAAAAAAAAAGTAGCATCTGTTTTCATACACGTATACCTCAATGGAACTGCCTTAAGTCTTTTATATATTGCCTTGGATTATTCTAAAAATGCTTTCTCCCCTTTCCAGAGAAAAATTTATATATCATCTGCTGTTTCTCTGATACTAATAATCCACTGAACGGTTAACCTCCCTCTCTTCGCATCTAAAAGATGCTGCAATTATTTCTCACAAGTCTAATTTTGGAAATGTGGTGGTGTTCTTGACTGTGTTGATTTTCCCGAATTACAGAACTGTTTACACAGGTGGTCTTGTTTAGGTTTCACTTTCACTGTAGTATTATAGCTAAGCTTATATAATGTATGCTTGTATGATTTCCTAACTTTTATAAATATTTCCAGGGATTTTTTTCTCTGTTTCTATAAACTCAAAGGACAATGTCTCAGTTAGTTTACAGCACATTAAATTTTCATCGCTATCTCACTACCAGGATATTAAATGGGACAGCAGTTTATTGCATTCTTGCAATGCTGCTGTTCTTATTAGCATTTGAAAGACCCAGTGCCTGACCGGTATGTCAGTTTGACCAGCTCTCCATCTGTCCTGTAAATGATTTCAGCAGTGATGCTTTGATCAGAAAATCTGTCTGGCTTTGGTGGCAGCTACTGTCTTACCTACTTCATGACCAGTTGACATTTTATTCATAACTGGGAGTGAGTAGGGAGTTGATATAATGGTTACAGTGTTTACCTCACAGTGGAAAGATACATGGGCTGATTCTCACCTTTGACTTGGAAACTGGCAAGGCTCAAAATGGCCCTCAAAGGCAGCTAGCCTACTGCTTAGTTATGAACCTGCTAAAGTGAACAATATCTAACCGAACTCATGGTACATGGATGTTAAAAACTGGGGTATTTGCTACTTGTCGATGCACAGGACTGAATAAATCTACTTTTCAGAGGGATACTATAAACCTGATGAGAGCTTACATTAAGTAACAGTGGTTTTCGACTATTGTTAGACTTTTGTTCCCCTATTGTAGACATTAGATTTAATGAGGTGTTGACGTCCTGCATAAATTTGATATTGAGGTGTTACAGATGTGTTTATTTCAGTGTCAGAATTCACATAGCTGACTAGTACAATTTCAAGACCCTGTAATGTCACTGTAGATATGATATAAGCCCTGTGGATATGATACGACTCCTCAAATGCAGTGATATCAAACAACCTTTTACTGAGCATCATACAAATGGAATGAGAAAGATATTTTCAAAGACCATTTCTCTGTAGGAAGGACAGAAGTTTTCTCCTACCTCCCCATTCTAAGAAGATTATGCCTAGCACCATCTTATTAAATAATACAATATCCAAGAGGACCTTAAATGGGGGACGCAAAGTTCCCCACCACATTCATTATGTGATCTCATAATTTTTTTAAGTTTTGCAATCTGTATGTAATTGAGAATTTTAAAGGATGTCTTTCTAAACCATATTTTACTCTCTCTATCCAGAGGAAATGAAAATATTGAGTTCCAAATGAAATCTTAAAAATCTCTAAATCATCACTGTAAAAATAATCAGATGAATTTCCAAATCCCATTCTCAATGCACAAATTAACATTGCAATTTATAGAAGTCCTTCAAAGCTTTTTCCAACATGAAGTCTTTTCTTTACTTACTGGTTAAGTCATCTGAAACATCTAACAGAGGTCTTCTTCTTTTCTTGTGCTGTACTAAAATCAACATGCTGTTATCTCATGCTGTTGTTTCCCAAATGCATTACTCTGTCTTCCTTCTAATAAATGTCATTTTTCATATATTTATCAGTTCATGGTGTCCTGATAAATATTTTGCATATCTTCTAATTTCATCCTATCCACTTATTTTCACTAGTCAAACGATAGTCCATCGAGCCATTTGCATACAGACTGAATTAAAAGACGGTACACTTAAAGCAAAAAAATAAAAGTAAATTATACAATGACCCCCCCATTAATATTCCAAAATGTGCATGCTGATTGGTCAGCATGCCCGTTTTAAATCAGACTTATACTAATGGAAAAAGGTCCACCTGATAAGTTTTTTTTTTGTTACAGCAACGGAGAATGCAAGATCTCCGTTGCTTTTTAGAAAGTGTCTCTCTATGTTAAAGGAGTTTAACATAGCGAGATAGTTTAAAAAAGCAACAGAGATCTTCCTTTCTCCACTGCTTTTTTTAAAGCTGTCTCGTTATGTTAAAATCCTTTAACATAGCGAGACACTTTCTAAAAAGCAACAGAGATCTTGCTTTCTCTGTTTCCACACACGGCTCTGCTGTACTGTGTAAGCATACACATGCGCAGTACATTAGAACTGCCGCAGAATACCAGACAGCTGCGGAAGGGCAGCACAGAGGCATTATACAATGCCATTATTTAAGAAAAGTATTTTTTTTCTTAAATAATGTCATTGTATAATAGCAATAACCCACTTCTGGGTGTGAGTAATGCTGATTTATCCATGGTTGTCCTTGTTTGGCCACTCGAGCTTCGCCCTTGTGACGAAACCACACCAACCGTGGGTAAATCAGAATTACTCACACCCAGAAGTGGGTTATTGCTTAAATATCATCTGATAAGTTTTTGGCATTTAAGGTTTCATCAGACTGAAATAATCCTGTTTAATACCTTTGTGCATACATACTTTTTTATAATCTGTAGTAGTAATGACAGTAGTTATGTTATATAGTCGCATGATCAATGAATTATTTGGTATCCTTTGCAGAACCCTGGTCCTAAAAATACAAGAATGACTTTATCATATTTCTGAAAGGCTTAGCCCTCCTTTACAATATAGATGAAAGCTGACCACAAATTCACTCAAGAATGTTGGTTGATAAGCAGGTAAATTATTTGCAGGGTATTTGAATAAAATTGCTTAGCAGTTTGACAAGTTTCTTTTTTTCCTCATGACTGTGTTTTCTCAGATTTAGTATATAGAGAGATACAGTGTGTGTGTGTGTGTGTGTGTGTGTTGTATAAGTGCGTGTACATACATAAGTGTGTGTGTAAATGTTCATGTGTGTGTGGGTATGTGCGTCTGTAATGTGCAAATTCTCACATGCGTGTGTGTGTGTGGTGGAGTATGAGTTGGCAGTCGGAGTGAAATTTAGTGATAGTTCTTTCAATCGGTTGCCATACAACTTTCAGTATATACCTACTCAGAATTTTTTCTTATACTTTTTTATGGCTAACATATGTTCCCTAATCTTCTTATCCTCTTAAATAGCAGACTGAGATAGAGCTGCATTACTAACCAGATTTTGAAGATGCGCTTGGTATCAAACAAGTATCTTGCACTAGCTGATGTTCATGCCGTCTTCTGTTTTATGTATTACTATCGATTTATGTGCAACTGATCTATAGTTCTGACAATCTCCATCTTTTAAGAAAAAATCCAGCTACTAGGATATCCCAACTTACAAATATCAGACAATTAAAAGAGAAAACAACTTTAATAAAGAATGAACTTCAATAAAATGACATAAAACCATTAAAACTTTTAAGGAATGAGTTAAGCACCTTTTTTCTTAATTACATAATGGAACTTCTTCAAAACTAAAATCCATAAATAAAGTCCTGGTATAAATAGTTAAAACCAAATAAATAATTACATTATGTGTCCAATATCAACCAATACTGACATTGGATAATAAACACTTAGTCATTAAAAATTAATTGAAAAATTAAGCTTTTAAATGCCTCAACTTTGAGAGAGTTTATGGAAACAGTCATTGATTCCTGGTGGACTTGTTGCATCCAGTCTCAGTTGCCACCTTCACTCACATTCTTCCAAATGTTCACCCACAATTACCCTTCGAATATCATTCTTGATTGTTCAATGACCAAAAATTCAAAATTATGTGTTTTTAAATTCCATGATATGTCTAGTCAAAGCATTTGTAGTTTTTTTTTCCATTTCTGATATCCAGCATGTGTTCACATATCCTATCTCTTAACCTTCTGAATGTTTTTCCAATGTAGAATGTGTTACAGGACTTGCAGCTTGCAAGATACAGTACATTCTTAGATTCACGGTTAAAATGACCATTTAACGTGTTTGAACCTGAGAGAAAAATATTAAGCCCTTCTGATAAATGGGCATTGTGGACAATATCCACATTTGAACATGTCTTTGTTATTACTATTATGGGATACATATTTACATATTTCTCATTTTCCAAGTTGTTTTTAAATGCCTTGCCTTTTTTTTTGTAAACAATAAATAATTTCCCCTCCTATTTTACTCCTTAATAAATTTTCACTCATTAACTAATTCCAATTGTTATTAATATAAATTGCTATGGCTTTACTATTTAAAGAAAATGTCAAAACACATGCATTTTTGTCTGTGAAACTTGTATTTCTAACTAGCGAGGTACCTCTATTCTCAATAACCTTTGCACTCTTGTTAATCAATGGCCTGTAAATACCATTCAATCTCTTTTCATTTACTTCCCACTTAATTTCAGTCATATAACCTGGCTGATAACCTCTTTATAGCTCAACATACATTATTATTATAAAAAGTGTTTAATAATTTTTATCATTAAAAGAAAAATGTGGGACTTGAACCATGATCTACATAGCTTATGTGCTTCATTGTGTGTACCAGGTGTGTTACACACACAGTTGATGCACAGCTCTAATTTATGTGGTCCTTATCATAGAAGCAACTTCCATTAATTTTAAAATATTTATCTGTTTGACAGTCTTGGTGCTAAGCTGCACACCGTGCAAATATTAATATTTAAAAAAAGAAAGTAAAACAACATTACAAAATACATTTTAACACACGTTACAAATTTAAACTGTGGATATGAGCTATCATATTAATGAACCTACAAAACACACTAGAGGTGTCTTACCAGAAACAACTTTACAGCAGGAAAGCAAGTCATATGCATTCAAGCAATTTCCATGTCCTCCACAGTATTAACAAGACATATACACTTGTACATTCTCATTTGTTTGTACATATGTGGCTTACAAATTTAGTGCAATGTGTGAACACACAAGCATTTATGACTGTTTGCACCTATGCAGCTCTGTCTTTTCTTTGTATTGTGTTCGTTCTTCTCGTATCTGTACTGTTCTCTCAGACATGCAGTCAGTCGTGCATTGTCCTTTAAATGTATGATAAAAATACAGGACAGTGAAAGACATTTTGCAGCAAAGGCAAGAGAGTTTGGCTATTAGTGAAGAAAAATTATAAATTTGTGCTTTTCACTTCCATTTAAAAGCTTGCTAAAGTTACTTCTTCACTTAAGTGTATCCTGGGTGACACACCCAATGCAGGTAAGGTAGTCTGAACTGCTGTTGTGTCTTTCTTCAGCCTCCCACTAATCATTCATAGTTTCAATTCATTATCAATCAACAGTGAGGTAGTGCCTACACTGTGTTTGTATCTGCTAGATGAATTCAAAAGTTTGGTATTCAGCAATTTAAATGAGTTCCTACTCCATTTGCATCTTCACCATGCTCAGAGGACCGAATCTACACTATAAAAAGGTAACCATGTAGCTAGGAAACTTGAAGATGAGGACACTTGGGTATTTGAAGAAAATAGAAATTTGCTATTCCTTTTTATTTATTTGCTGAGAAGGCTTCTAATCTTGCTAAGGTATGACTGCATTTTTTCAAGTGAATTCTAGATTTTGTAACATATCAAAGCAAATTATACACACACACACACACACACACACACACACACACATATATATATATATATATATATATATATATACAGTAGAAAATGGAACAGCTTATACTTTACTGTTTGCAAGGGAATTTTGGTAGGCATTTACATTTCTCAGTTTATTAATTTTCATTACAAGTGTTATTTTTAAAATTGCTTTCTTACAACCTTCTATGTTATTTCAGGGAAATACTATGTCAATGACACATGTAGTTATGTTTCTAAGATGGCCCAATCACACCCCCAGGAGAGTGGTGGGCACAGTGAGAGGTGACTGGCATGATGTTTACTGTATGTATGTGCACAGGATGAAAGTTGTAGCCCTTTAAGTGGTGAGCATGTGTGCTATCCATTGCCTCTTGGCCACGGTGAGGGCATATTGTGCAATTCTACATCCACCAACATCAACAGTGGCTGGGACTCCTCACCTGTGTATTGCTGTAGTAACCTTGCCAGTGGTGGTGGGATGTGTGCTCCTTCCCCTTATTTTTTTGTTGCAGGTGTTTTCTCAGGATAGTATTGTGAAGGATAGCACAGACAGTAAACATTGCAGTACAAGTACAAGACTTGTACTGCAGTTCTCTCCCTGATGTATCTATGCACCAGAACCATGATTTCCGCAACCCAAACACATGCTCTATGATAAATCTTGTTTGAGTTTTTGTCTCATTATAGTAATCTGCAGTGAGTGTGAGTGTGCATTTCTAATGGGCATCATCCACCATGGTTCGAGTGCACATACCCTGTATCACCCAATAATGACCTTGTGGGATGTCCCCCCTAGAAAACCTTGCTGATAGAGTTGAAAGTTGTGCCAGATATGAAAGTTGTGGTAATTGCTAGGGTTGCTAGCACACACATTCAGGATGATTCCCTTAGCATTACACATGACTTTGCAGTTAAGTGAGTGGAAGTCCTGTCTGTTTATGTACATTGCTCCCTGTTCTTCTGGTGGTGAACTCAATGTGCGTGCAGTCTATGGCATCCAAGACTTCAGAAAAGCATGATACAAAATAGAAATCTTGCATAGTTGTAGCTCAGTATTCATGTGCATGTGGAAAATGTGTAGTTACTGACAAAGTGGTAGCATAGTACTCAAGAACTGATGGAGGATCCTGGATGCTGATGCCTGTGACATTCCCTGTTGGTCTCTGAAAGGTTCCTGTCGATAATCTAAGTGCTGCACTAGTTTCCACAGGTGTTGGCTCCCCTATATTTGCACTTGCTCTCAATTGAGGATGACAGAGGTTGCAGAGTTCCTGTATTGTGTCTCTGTCCACCCTGTAGTGCTCTACTATTTTCACTTCATTCAGTCCATGAAAACTTAAACAGTATCTTTACACCTTTCTCCTTCTTGACTGAGGTTTATTAGCAGCAGCAACAGGATAGACTTGGGCCTGTTGCACATACACATGCAAGAGAGCAACAGCAGCTCCTAGCATTCTTTCTGTGTAGAGTAGTTTCCATGGCTGTATTCCAATAGATTTGGAATTAGAGGCTAAAACCAGCACTGAGTGTATACAGTTGCTTTATAGCTTGTTGAGTAGCTCCTCCATCTTTGGTTGATTAAAATACAATTCATCATCTTGTGTTGTAATTATTATGGCATGGTGTTTACTGGGTTTGTGCAGCTCTACACAGTGTAGAGACACTTCCTGGATACAAATTGGTGTGCTATTATGTGCGTGTTGCACTCCAACTTGCACATGGTTTTAACAAGCCAAGCCATGTAGGCTTTACTGAATCTACACCAAAATCTTTCACTTACCTTTTTATATAGCATATTTCCTTTTACTATGACTTTATTAATAATTAATCACCATAAAAAAATCTTGATATTCTACTTGCTTACTGCACTATGCCTTTTATACTTTATTAAGTTTAATCTTTTCATTAATTCAGCCTAAGGATTATTATTATGTTTTAAAAAGGAGCTTAAATCCTACCTACTAAACTTGAAATTATGCTGTTACCTTGACCACACATAGACTTGCTCTGTCCTACTGCATGACCTGTTTCATCTCCTAACTTTCTCTGTTGTAACTTCTGCTTAAACTAACCTCCTAAACCCTCAGCTCTACTACTATAGCCCTACTATAGTCCCCTCCTTTCTCTCCACCCTGTCATTATCCACACTATTTATCTCCCACCACTTCCTATCAATGTCTGTGCATTTTCCTTCTTTTGAACAATGATTATCCTTTTATTTTTACACTTATATTTAGACCACCGGTATCAGTGCAACCCTTAATGTTCATAATTTTTTCTTTGTTTTTCTCTTTATAATTAATTTCATATTTGCATTGTTATTTTTAATAGTTTTTGCCCTGTATGTTTATCTTTGCTTGTGCTTGCTGGGGCTCTTTCCCCTTGGGTGTCCATTGAAAATGGGCTGCTTACTATCAGTGCAATGCATATAGCTAATAACATGTTCTTTTTTACAATTATTTTGTATTATGATTGTTATTTAATATTTGTATATTGTCACTTTATCTTTACTTATGTTTTCTGGGGCTTTTCGCCTCGAGTTTCCACTGAAAATGGGTTTGTTTGCAAACTCAGTTGGACTAACCTGGTTAACAAATGTGAAATAAATAAATACATAAATAAATAAATAATAATATTGTATCTTAATATCTTTATACCACATTTTCCTCTCCTTTTCAGTTTCATCAGTTTTATTTTCCATAAAAGTATTTTTCTTAATAATAATGCATTTCATCATGTATACATCCTTTGCCTCTAACATATCCTTTTACCACTTATATTTACATTTTAATGCATTTACCATTACCTTGTCATTCTTTAATTATCCCAAACAAAACTCTATTTAAATTCAGTGAAGCAGCAAATACAGTTGGGTTTATTAATCCTAAACCCGTCTGTATCCATAATACGAGTCCTCTCTCTGCTGGATTCAATCTCAAACCCTATAAACTGATTATAGTATTTTTTTTCATAAATTATTGACAACCTATTGGTACTTGTTAAATACACCATCTTTCCCAGTATAACTGAATTAATCAAATTAACTTTATTAAAATATAACTTATATGTTTACCAAAAACCACAAAGCTCTCTTATGTTATTAATTATCCTTTGCCAATGTTTCTCCCTTATCTTTTTACCTGCAAATCTTATACCCAACACTTCTATTGTTCCTCCCTTATATTTTTACCTGCAAATATTATACCTTACTCACAAATTATTTTTCATCAAAATATATTCATGCCATCTTTAATATAACACCCAGTCGTTTACACTTGTCTTTGCTTTCATAATCAGTATATTATGTGCATAAGTCAACAAAACAGAATATTTTATCCCTTTATTAGTAATATAAGTAGCATCATACATACGTATATTTTCATCTGTAACTAATAAGTAATGCAAATAGTATAATATTCCCAGGGCATCCTTGATGTGTACCATTCTTTATATTTATTTGCTTAATCATATATTCATTACATTTCTTACTTTATTTTTGTCATATGCTGTACAACAAACATTCTTAATTTTCTCACTGTTATATTCTCTCATAGTTATCCACACAACAGTTCATGCTGTATTGTACCATATGCTTTATTAAAGTCTCCTTTCATAAGCTTTCTTTCCTCTTTTTGTGTATAATATCAATAACTTCCATTAATATTACAAAGAATTCCTAGTATCCTTAAACCTGTAATCTATATGTATGTGGCATTTTCCATAATATTTTTCATTTTACTTTCATAATAAATACTGTAATCTGATCTCCATTTTTTGATTTCATTTCATTCTCTTTTTTCCATACAAATTTAAATATACCACTGCATAATCTGCATACAGAAAACCTTCATTTAACCACTCATTCATAACTTTTAAGAAGTATTTTTCCTGCCAATCTGACAAATTCTTATTAAATTGGTATCCTGTTCCATCTGGACCTACAACTTAACTTGTTCAACTATTTTTCTCTAATTTATATAAGGTTACTTAATTTTCTTATTCTTTATTTTCCCTGTCTAACTTTTTTAGTATTCCATTCTTTTTATCTTGAAACATTGTCTTTATATAATTTATTACAATAATCATAATTTGTTCCTGAAACCTTCTTAACTGTCCACTATCATCTTTCATTTCTCTCACTATGCTAGCATTCTCTTTAACAATACTACCCCAGTAAGTTGATACCTCTTCCTGTTTGCCTTGTAAGTAATAAGCTTAAATAATAATTCTTTATTTTTTTCTATTCTTTTCTTAAATTCTCCTTTCTGGCACAACTTATTTTCTATAATTTATTTACAAATATTTTAAAGCGTCTAATGTCCTATAATTTGCTTTTTCTGCTTTTCTTATATATGACTGCCAGTCTTAAAAACATTTCTTATATTTTTCTTTGAAAGAGAACCACCATTCAGATCAGTTTTTTATAACATACTTTAGGGGAAATATGATATATCCATAATTCTATAATTATTTTCTTTCCACTATTATCCTATAATTTCTCATTTATTCTTTGTATTCCTTTTCCCCCGTCTGATATTCTCCTTACTTTCCTTTAACTCTATTGATATGGCTGAATGATCTGTAAAACCTGTTATGAATGTCTCCTCTTCAGCAATATTTAAACTTCATAAAAGACCACATTTTATAACCTCAAATATTTTCTTAACATCATAGCCTCTTTTTCTTTTCTTTTTTTCCTGAAATCACAATTAAAATCTTCTGTCCAAATTATTTTCTTATTTATTACTACATAATCCAGAATTTTATCGAATACATTTTCTCTTTCTTTACTCATGACATAGGCATACAGTGCTATAATTCTACATACCCCTGAGTATGCCATCTGAGATCTACAGTAGTTAATTGTCCCATTATTACCAGTGCTAGTCAATATTTTCACTGACTTCCTACAAAGTGTGAGTATGCCAAAACATGGTTATTTTCCAAAATGTCATATTTTGTCTCTTTCCCAAAGCTTTTCTGTTTGTACTCTCTCTTCTTGTGTCAGAAATCTTACATCTTCTAATATTATTATGTCAGTATCACACTTACATTTAAGATGTCTATTCTTCTACTTGTATGTTAATGCTATTTTCATTTACTTAAAACTACTCTAAAGTTTTCACTATATGTTGTAGCTTATAAGGAATTGTGTACATCTTTAGATAAATTCAAACATTCATCTCAATTACATTATCCATTTCCTTTCTTCTCTTTTAAACTAATTCCTTTAAACTTTCTTTCTCAAACTCTTTTATTGATCAAATTATTTTCCCTTTAACTATTTACCAATTATATCTTCATCACTTATTTCAAAAACTTCTATAATATTATCGGTTTTGTTGTTCTCTTTAATCTTATCTTTATTTTGGCCTGTACTTGCTTCCTTGTTACATCTTTAACTTCAATTGCTACCTTTTCTTCTATTCATATATTTTTGATTGCCTCACTTTTATTCTCTTCTTTATCTTCCTTCCTTTCTTTCTACATTATTTTATTTTATTTATTTCAGTTTGTTAACCGGGAAAGTCCATTGGGCCAAGGTAGCCCGTTTTCAATGGAGACCCAAGGAGAAAAGCTCCAGACAGATAATATACAATGTATTAGTACAGCATATAAGAACAACAGTTTAACAGTCAATATACAGAAGGACAACATTTTACATATCTTGAAATGTATGAGCTGAGTCAATCACTTATAAGATATTTACAAAAACAATAGATTCATGTTCATTTAATACAATACAATTAAGATATTTACAAAAACAATGAATTCATGTTCAATTAATACAACTATATGTATTTAGGCAAAGGAATTTTAGAGAGAGGAATTGAAACTGGGGCAGTGATTGTGAGTAGGATAGAGTAGGTATAGATGTCAGGAATCAGGTAGGATGTGTACAGGAGCATTCCCAGAAGGAGGAGAGGTGAGAGTGGAGTAGGGTTTTAAAGGAGGGTAGGTTTGGGGTGATTCTAATGTGAGGAGAAGAGAGTTCCATAATCTGGCAAGGGAGAATGATAGTAGAAGTTGCCTTGGTGTGTGTAAAGGGTTGTAAAGTTCTAAAAGGTTCTGATTTGTGGATCTAAGTGTTCTATGTGGTTGGTGAAGTTTTAGGGAAGAGGAGAGTGATGGACAGTTAGGTTTGAAAGTCAGCTTGTATGCTGTAGTTAGTTGAATGAAATTTAGGTAGCCTGGGAATTCCAACCACTTTAGAGCATGTAGGGAGTTACAATGGTTAGTAGAGGATTTAGATCCTGTGGCAAACGTTGAAATTTTATTATAGCATGAGGAAAGTTTAGATTTTAGGGATGATTTTAGGTTAGAAAGTAGTGGAGCTCCATACAAAAGGGAGGGTAGGAGGTAGGTGGTATATAGTTGTCTAGAAGACAGAGAAAGGTAGCGTTTGTGTTGATAAAGCATTCCAAATTTTTGATGTGTCTTTTTAATATTGGTTTGTAGGTGGATGTCAAATTTTAGCTGGTCATCGATGAGGACACCCAGAAGTTTAGTATGGGGAACTATTTCAATAGAGGTTTTGTTTAAGCTAAGTATGGAGAATGATGCTTTGTCTACAGCAGTATGTCTAGAAGGGGTAAAGATCATTATTTTGGATTTGGAGGCATTTAGGGCTAAATGATTGTCAAGCATCCAGGACTCAGTGGAGGAGAAAGCCTCTTAAGGTTTATTAGTAAGAGAAGAGTTTTGGCTGAGCAGATGATATTGGAATCTGCGTATTGCACCAGTTTGGCATTGGGGATCTTTTGGTGGAAATCATTGATGAAAATGTTAAATACTAAAGGACTCAAGATAGAGCCTTGGGGGTATGCCTGTTGGGGTGTGAAGGAAGGAGGAAGTGCAATAGTTCAATTTTACAGCTTGTTCTCTGGCTGAGAAATAGCTGGTGAATCATTTGATAGAAGAGGAGGAGAGATTAAGTTGGGAGAGTTTAGAAAGCAGAAGCTCATGAGAGACAGTGTCAAAAGCTTTGGATAAGTCTAGGAGGAGGGTAAAAACTATGTTCCCAGAGTCACGAACAGAATTAATGATTTTGAGGAAGGAAAGGGCAGTGGTGGTGCTATGTCCTGGTCAAAACCCATGTTGGGTAGGAGTTAGGAGTTCGTTGTCCAGTAGGTAGGGTAGTAGTTGGAGGTGAATACATTTTTCGAGTATCTTAGAGATGGGGGATAGGATAGCAATAGGGTGAAAGTTGGAGATTGAACACTGTACCTCTTTTATGGAGGGGGATGATGAAGGCTTTTTTCCAGAGGTATGGTACATAAGACTCCTGAATGGAGCGATTGATTAGGATGCTGATTGGTTACAATCCATCTATAAATGCCCCCTTTTGTTATAACATTTTAATTCACTTTTTTTACTTACTAAATTATTATCCTTCCCACAGTAAAAAAAAACATGCTGGGTTGACTCCAGTATTTTATATTTCCTTATACACTTAGCATACTAGTAATATGAACAATTTTTTCTCTTTCCATTTTCAGTACAATACGACTGCCCCATCCTCCAGTTCATAAACGTTGCTAATGTCCATAATTTCTCTACATAGCTTACTCTTTAAGGTCTCTTTTTCAACTTTAGTTTATAATTGAATACTTATTTTCTTTTTTTTTTCCCTGTGAAACGCTTTAACCACATATGAAATTCCAGGGATTACAGTTCTTTTTCTGTTCATACTTTCAAAAAAAAAGTTTCAATGACAGAACCAGTCTCGGATACAATGTCAAGAAATGTCTCTTTATGAACAAAAATAGAAGCTCTTACCTCATGTGGCTTTACACCTAATGGCACCATAAAATTATCCCAAATATCAAACCTGTCCATTTGTTTTGCTTCTTTATTCTGGATTCTCTAAAATGAATTTCCTTTGATTGTTAACGATACATTTATTCTGTTCCACTCTCACCATATTCCCTGTACTATGTTTAAAAATCTCAGCATACAGTTTCAGAATGACTTCAGATTCATCCAATTGGATTCTTTTCCATAATTTTACCTCAAGAAACATCGTTCCTGCTAGCTTGCTCACTCTGCATTAATAGTTCAACCAAAATATCATTGCATAACCCTCCCAACTGGAGGGCTGTAGTAATGCATCCATCATTCCATAAATCATTTGCTTCTGATGAAGCAAACAAGTTTTGCTGAAATAACTCCTCTGAATCATTATCATTAGGGCCAGAGTAAGCACTCACTTGATGAGTAGGGGAAGTTTTCCAATGCCCTGGTTAAATTTCCTCTAGTAGTATAAATCCCACCTTAGGTCTCCACTGAAAAGAGGCTACTAGCATGGTAGAACTAACCCAGGTAACAAAAAAAGATACATGATTTATGCTTCTGCTAATATGCAAACCTCACCTAACCCTATAAAACATATAAGTTCACCTGCATTCAGTTCCTCCTGGGTTCCAGAACTATATATCAATGTCATAAACAGCCCAGCTATAAGGTTGTCTTATGTTTTAACAAAGTACTCAGACTGTGCAGGACACTAAGAGGTTGATAATGGTAATCATATTTTACTTTAAAACCTGTAACTGTTTATTCGGCATACAGATACAACCATGGTCATGTTAACTGCATTTATTGTGATGTGCAACAAAACTCTAGCATCAACAGTTGCATCAAACAAATAATGATGATTATACAACGACTCCCCATTAATATTCAAAAACGTGCATGCTGATTGGTCAGTGTGCACATTGTAAATCAGAGTTATAGTAATGGAAAAAGGTCCAGTCGCCCGGACTTTTTCAATTACTATAACTCTTTTTTTTTACAGCAACGGAGAACGTAAGATCTCCATTGCTTCACACTGTCTCGCTATGTTAAACAACTTTAACATAGCGAGACAGCTTTAAAAAAAGCAACAGAGATTCTCCGTTGCTTTTTTAAAGCTGTCTCGCTATGTTAAACTCATTTAACATAGCGAGACAGTTTGTAAAAAGCAACAGAGATCTTGCTTTCTCAGTTGCTTTTGCCCACAGCTCTGATGTACTGCATAGGCATACGCATGCGCAGTACATCAGAACAATGCCAGACAGCTGCGGAAGGGCAGCAAGGAGGCATTATACAATGCCATTATTTAAGAAAAGTATTTTTTTTTCATAAGTAATGTTATTGTATAATAGCAATAACCCACTTCTGGGTGTGGGTAATGCTGGATTTACCCACGGTTGGCTTTGTTTGGCCACTCTGGCTTCGTCCTCGTGACCAAACCACACCAACTGTGGGTAAATCCAGCATTACCCACACCCAGGCATGGGTTATTGCTATATTACATCATTCCAACAATGAAATAAGCAGCAATAGTATGAGAAAGATGAGAGAACCAACTCTTACATATTTTCCTCAGTGCATATGACAAAAGAAACTTCTTGTTTAGCTAGCATGTGACAATTTAGATACTGAATACTTAGAGCAGTCAATAAAATAAACCCAATAGATATAACCAAATACAGACAATGTGAGTCATGGAATAATTGTAAAGCAATTGACAAGAGTTGGGAAATAATAAGTACTCAGTTTAGTGCAAAACCAGTTGGCAGGAAAACTGACCATGAAAGATAATGGTAAACACTGGCAGCAAAATTCATAGATGTCCTCAACAATCCATATCAGAGGTGTACAGGGGTGTCTGCAATGCAAATGCAAGACAGCATGATTCATATTTGGAATCAGAGTGTTTGCACTGCTGTGACAACTGTACACATGCAGTGACTTGTACTAGCCTATCTAAACCCCAGATCTGACAGAAGAGTAGCTCTCCATATCTTTGTATAAGAAAGAAAGAAAGGAAACATAGATAACTAGATAATTTCATAGAGTAACTCAAAGTACTACAAAGAAAGTCAGCTATTAAGTGATCTGCATGGTATTCATTATTTTCTCATGGGATTATGCTCCAATAATGAGTTGGTTTAAAACTGCGGGCCTCGTCTCAGTGCCATAATTGGCTAAGACCATCTTGTTGTAAGCCACAGCCTGAAGCTTTGTTAAAATATTTCAAATACCTCAATGGTAGTTAGTGTTTTCAGCAGTATATGATAAGATACATAAAGCCTAGAAAGCAATGGATTTGGACTTATTGCTACTTGGAATACATGAAAATAGATTCCCATCAGCGTGTAGGATGATTTTCTCACAAAATTTATTAGTAACAACCACCAAATATAAGCGCTTTCATCTCACAATGAGACTTCATCAGATACAACTAAAACAGTGCTACATTCACTATATATAGTGTCTTAAAAACCTTAATTAATTAATTATTCAATTATTCACTTTATGAAAAACTTTTTAAAGAAGTAATATTCACTTAATCTACTACAAAACAAACACCAAACAATCCCCAAAAATTCTGGGCCAGTTTAAACAATCTACTCCACCCAGAAAAAAGCTCTCCTATCCCAGATAAGAAGAGCCCAGAGGAAGTAGCATTCCTTTAATTCCTTCTTCATGGACACACAAATCCCCTTGCCAATCGGCTTATCTACAATTGCCCCAGTTCATACTGGGATATTCATGTAAAATACTTAAGTGAACATACTGTATTATATCAACATAGTGTATCTTTATTTGCTTATACATGGAGCTTTTTTCTCCCCTCTGCGCTGAAAATGGACATGTATCCAGTCGGACTCTCCCGGTTAACAAATGTAAAATAAAATAAAATAAATAAATAAATAAATAAAATACAAAATAAATATTTCATACCATAAGCTTTATACACAATATAATATTAATCCAGTACTTAAAAAAAAAAAAATTATATATATATATATATATATATATATATATATATATATATATATACACATGCATATCTACCTTTTCCTTGTATATCAATCATACATTGTGTATTTGTTTAAAAATACTTGGAATACATGCATATGGTCGAAGATACCATCCTTGAATGTTATATCCTCCGAACCCAAATGTCAAAACTCACAGGGGCGAACAGTTGGAATGTCGAGCATAACACCGAATTCGACATTTCTGGTCACTCCACCACCACAATAAGCGTTACCATGGGTCAAGAAGGGGGGATATTAGTCTCGCTGGTGTTCGGTGCTCATGGATTCTGCGTGTGAAAATTCAACATTTAGCAAACTAGGGTTACTGCCTTCGATGTTTAGGACATCGGACAACTAACGTTCACCTAAATGCATGTATTCTTTGCTACTTACATAAGTGCTTTTTCCAGTCATTAGTGATTAATAAAATGACTTCTCATTTCTGGGAACAGTTGGCGATGGTTAGAACAGACTTCATGTTGATATCCTTTTGATTAAGGCATTTGTAATGAAGTCTACAAAGATCTTCAAATTCAATAAATAAGATACAGACAGTGTAATCAGTATATTTTGTTTTAGTACAGAAGTACATGAGCTTCTTCAATTTACTACCCAAGTATATGCTATTAATGAACACTCCAGGCTGCAGATTCCTGCTGAAGAAGGGTTGCTCACAGTGAGACAGAACTTCAGCTTGCTTCTCTTGTTTTGTGGCAGTGATAGCAGCCCCCTCCCCACTCAACCACAATACACACACATGCACACACACACACACACACACACACACACACACACACACACACACACACACACACACACACACTTTATTTTCCCTCAGATCCATTTTAGATGTTTATTCTGTCAATGAGTTCATTAAATTATTCATTCTTTCAATCATTATGTGATTAACTTCTTAACCTGATTTGTGGTTGCTGGAGAGCGAGTCCCGATCCTGTCATAGACAGGATGTCAGTCTATTGCAGGGTCCATCATAAAGTTTTTATTTATTATTCATTTATTATTTGGCTATCTGTTTTTTTTTTAATAAAAGACTCAAATTCAGAAAAGCCAACTGTGTTTTATGTGACACACTTTATATGCGAGATGAAGAAATTTAAAATAAGCATAGGATCATAGGAGGTTACTAGGCTATAGACCTGGAATTTATTTCAAGCCTACTGTGGGTGTTTCATCCCAATGTAATACCAATGATAGTTTAGTCAATGCCCAGGATTTATTTAGTAATGGCTGCTCACGTCTAGGAGAGTTGTGGGAGCTATCTCTGGTAAAAATTTATGGTGCCCCATCCACTCATCCAAGTTCCTTTTGAACAGTGTCATAGAGGTGCTCTGCTTCATGTGAATTGGAAATCTATGCCAAAGATGCAGTAGTTGCTGGGAGACAAATCTGCTCCATCCAGCATGTCCTATTCAAGTTGCAGGCCATATTTAGGGCCCAGGAATGGGTGGCTCTAGTCCCATTTGATTTACAGATGTGCAGAAAATTCATAAGGTTTGGGATAGAGATTACTGTGTAAACCAGGCATAAATCTCCCCTAAGAAGTCTAAATGATACTGAGTATAGTGACAGGGACATTAGTCAGTCTGTGTAAGGCACATGCTGGATGCCGTTGATCATTTTTGTTAGAAAGCTCTGAGGTGTCTCCAATTGCTGCAGGTGCTTTGTGCAGTAAATGCGAAAAGGGGTGTTATACTCAATTATGGGCCTGATTAGTGATGTGTATAGAGGGACTATAACCTCCTTTGGTCTAGAGGTGATGCCTTTGCTAATCAAGCATGCTGCGTAGAAAGCCTTGCTTACTACAGTAGACATATGGTGGTCAAAGTTAAGGTCACAGTCTACTTGTGATCCCAGGTCCCTTACATCATCGGTACATAGGGTATTGTTAATTTGATAGTGTGACTGGACATTGTTTTTACTGAAGGAAAGATGATGCATTTCTTTGCATTTAGTTTGAGACTGACTAAGACACCAGTCGTTGGTCTGCGTAAGACCCTCCTGAAGTATACTGACATCATTTGAGGATTCAATAATTGATCCAGTTTGCAGTCATCCACAAATCTGGTCAGCCACAGCCCTTTAGTTTTGGCCTGAATGTCTGAGACATATGTACCAAACAGCACTGAACCTTGTGGCACCCCGTTGGTGATAGGTCTGCTGGTTCATGTGGAGTCACCCACTTTGGTAATGTGTGACTAGTTTGTGAGCCAGTTGGCAACCCATCTTACAACAAAGGGGTTTACATTCAGTTTGCTAAGTTTACTGGTAATACCTGAGTATGGGATTGTGTCAAAGGCCTTGGTCAAGTCCAAGTATGTTGTGTGCACCGATTTGCCCTCATCAATGGCTCTTGTCACATGTTTGAAGAGGATCTGTCCTTGTTAAAGCTGAATTAGGTTGGATCCAAGGTTTAGAGGTCACTTATGTCTTTATGAGGTACATGGTAATACGTTTCATGGCCTTGCAGAAAAGGCTGGTCAGATGTAAGGGTCTATAATTCCCAGATTCTGTTGCTAAGTCATCTTTGTGGAGGGTAATTCCTGTTGCTGTTCTCCATTCCACAGGAACAAAGCCTGTGGTTAGGATGTGATTGAATAGGATAGTTAATGGTGATGCTAGTTTGTTTTAGTTTGTTTAGAAGACAGCCTCAGATGCTGTCTGGTCCCATATGGGCTGCGTTTTTTGCCTAGGACAAGACTTTCACTGATCTGCTCTTTGGTTATGTAGGGTGGGGAGGGAGTTCGGGGCAAGGTTTGTGTTACGTTTGAAGGGGATAAGGGAGTGAAAATTTCACCAGATCTGTCCACCAGCAGGTTTGCTATCTCTGTGGGATCTGTGTGTGTGATACCATTAGTAACTAGTTCCGCATATGCTTGGATCCTACCATTTAGACTGTGTATATAGCTGTAAAAAGCCTTATGGTTATCCTTAGCTGTGATTGCTAAGTTTTTCTTGAAGTTACCCTTAGAGGATTTGACATGTTGTCTTTTTTGCCTGTTGAGTCTAATAGTCCATTGTTGGGGCCTTGTCTTAGTTTTCTTAGAAACATTTTGCATTTGTTCTAAAGTTTGTTGATGCTGGATGTCCACCAGGGTGGCTTGTTTTTATCTGGGGCTCTGGCTTTGATTCTCTCTGGAACAGCCAAGTCTATACACTTTTACAAGTGATTGTACAGGGCTTTAGTGTAAGCTTTGGTGTAGTTGCGACTTCCTGCTGGGGGTAGGGATTGGAATGCTTTTATACCTTTCACTAGGAGAGTATAGATTGCCTTGGTGAAGTTTCTCAGTCTGACTTCACCCTTTGTGAGTTTTGTTGTTAGTGCCAGTTTGAAGGTAGCTTATTTGTGGTCAGATTTAACTAATGAGGGTCTGACAGTTGCTGTGGAGTATCTGGTTGTTATGTTAGTGAGGACCAGATCTAGTAGGTCTGTCCCTCTTGTTGGGGTTTGAACAATTTGTTCCCAGGCATTTGCGTTAATGAAGTCAAGGAACTTTTGTGCTAGTGAGTTAGGCCTAGAATTGATTTCCCAGTCGATGATGGGATAATTGAAATCCCCCATGACCATAGTGTTTGGCAATATTTGGATTGACTCCAGTTTGGTCAAGTAGCCATCATGTGCATCATGATTCATGGATGGGGATCTATAACTAGCTATGACTTGAATAGGGGTCTTACCCACAATGATCTGAACTTGGAGTAACTCCATGGAGTTGTCCTGTCTAACTAGACAGGAGGGGAATGTATCTGTAATATAGATAGAAATACTGCCTCATTTGGTTCTCACACATTTATTTTGCAGTCTGAAGGCATTGAAGTCATTGTAGCCTTTCAAGGCCACAGTGCTCTCTGAGGCCATAAAGCAGGTTTCTGTGATCGCACAGACATCTACATCCTCCAATGATGAGTGCTTCCAGAGTGTGCAGTTTTTTGTTTAAGCTCCTTGCATTTAACAGCATAACCCTTATTTTTTATGACTGGAAATTTGCACGTCCGCAATTTTGTTTTTGGGACTTTGCCTAAAAAAGGCACTAGGGTAGGGAAGAGCCATTGCCAGCAACTGAAAGCCTAGTGGTGTCAGGTGCAAACTGTCTCTGGAAAAGCAACAAGGTTTGTCAAGCATGTCATCCCAGGCTGACAGAAACTGCACCCCTTTGAATGGCAGCAAAAACTGAACCAATTATTGAAAGTGATAAATTTTTTGTTTATACTGTGGCATCATTCTAGGTGAGGGTAATATGCTGCTCAAGGCTAGGAACATACCTGCCTGGGACACATACTCAGAGATCTCAATCATGTTTCTCTTCATATAGTCCAGTGAGGTACATCTAAAGTCATTCACTCCAACATGGGCTAAGACAGAGTCATAATGCTACTTGTTGCTGAGAAACCTGAGTGGATGCATGATCTGACAAATCCTGACACTGGGCGGTCAGCTGACTGTGACTTTCTCCTTATCTAACCTGGTGACTGGGACATCTGTCTCATTATGGAGTCTTCAGTGACAAGAAAATTAGATTTATGAGTGTTACACCTTGAGGGCTTGATAGGTGAGACACTGGTATTGCTGTGTGTCTTGGATGCTGTGGGAACTGTTAGTTGTAGCAGTCTTGTGTTTTGGAGGTCTGTGGAGTTTCAGTAAGTTTTTTGAAAGAACCTCCACGTATGTTGATTTTTTGTTGGATGCACACTGTGTATGAGATGTGGTACTATGTGCATGAGTAGTGGTGGGTGAGTTGACAACCTCTTTAGTGTTACTGCTTTGAGTGCTAGACAGCAGGGAGTCTAGATCCATCTCTTGCACTCTGTACTAGAGTGGGGTATTAGTAGAGGGGTGTCAGTGTACATTAGGCAATTGCTACAATGTCTCAGAAGACCCAAGTCAGCAAGGGTGGCAGGAGAAACGGGGATTGTTCAACTGTCCATAATGCTAGGTTTGAAGAACTGTTATTGCAAAGGGGGTGCTTTCAGAACTGATCTAGGAGATGCCCTTCAGACTGGTATTACTGACAGGGTTTTGGGCTGGTGGTTTAATAGGTCATAACTCACTAGCACTACTTCTTAGACTGGAAATGCACTAAAGATAAGGGCTACCCTAATGTACTACAGCCATACTTGGGGGAAAACTTATTGAAATTGTCTGTCCAGCTATGACACAGAATTGTGCAACAGCATGTGGTGCTGTGTGATGTGCAAACAAGCAGAAACCTGCTCAAATGCAGGGCTTAAGTACCAGAGCTAAAACTTGTAAAATAAAATAAAAAATAAATAAAAAAGAACCAATGAGGGTGCTTTCTCCAATCCCTAGAGCAATAACCCTTCACTAGACAGGTTCCAGTCAGCACACCTCTCACAAGAGTGCAGAAGGGCCCACCCCTTCCAATCAAATACGGCTTGTAAAACGTACTCCGAATATAACAGGCATTAAAAACATACCCAGATGCAGCAAACCTGTATCTGGACTACACTACATTTACTAGCTACACTAATTTAGGTGGCAAAAATTAAAATGTTTTAAATAGCAGAAAAGCAGTGAGGCACTAGAACTGTTTTAAACAGCAGAAAAACAGCAAGAATACACTAAAGAATGTTTTTAACAGCAAACAAATTAGTTATTTAAAACACTGCTTGGCAAGAAAACAGAACAGATGCTATGCAAACAGTGAAATGTTGTAACAAGTAATATGCAATCAGTGAAAATAGCAAAAAAAAACATGGCAAGCATTGAAAGTGGCAAAATATGATTTAACAGGCACAGTACACCAGCCAAATGCAGTACAAATAGTGCAAATTAGTTTGCAGCATTAAAATACAGATTTAAATAAGCAGAACACAATAAAAAGTGCAGTAAATAGGATAATCAAGCAAAAAAAATAGGTACCCCTATGGTTTATGAGAAACTCAGAAGACACTAGTCATCTGGTATCTCAGCTCAGAGTTGTGTCTGGTAGCTCACCTCAGTTCAGCTTGGTGCATAGGTGCATCAGAAAGATGACATCTTTTAAATAAGTCTATTTTTTACCATTATGAAAACCCAAATATGTGAATCTTTATTTTACATGACTCTACAGTATGTGATTTATGGCTCAGAAACTTACACAGCTGGTATACAGCAAGATACTAAAAAATATTTTCCTTTTTTTATACCTCATAGTATTTCATCTGTTTCTTTCTTTTACTGGATCTAGCCACACCGCTGTGGTGCAGCTGTAGCATTGTCGCCTCACAGCAAGAGGTTCTCCCATTCGATTCTCAGCTGGAACGCCTTCTGTGTGGAGTCTGCATGTCCTCCCTGTGGTCGAGTGGCATTTGAAAGACATGCATAAATGGGCGTGACTTCTTTGAAGGTTGGGCGTTGGGCTGGCACCTCAGCACCATAAAAATCTACTGCTAATCATTAGCAGACCGGAGTTCCGCTGTGGTGACCCCTAACTGGGAAAAGACGAAAGAAGAAAAACTGGATCTACTGTCATTTTCATTGTCTTTACTGTGAGGTATGCAATACAAGCTGTATTTCATCTTGCATGCTATTGGGTTACTGTAGTAAAAATGATAATCCCCATGATTCAATAAAATCAACGTAGGCTCCATGTAGAGCCTACATGGAATGCACCTGTGTACATGGCCACGGTTTTTCCTTGGCAGCGCTCCATGAATATTAATCATAGTGAGGTGTCGAGGAAGAGCATAGCAACAGGGATATTAAATCCATGTAGGCAGTTGTGTAGTGGCTATCCCATGGTTGTGGATTGTCCAGGGAGTTCCTGGACAGATGTTATGTATAGGGTAAGACATCCCTATAATCTACCCTGATAGTGTTCAAATGTGTGTGACTAAACATTTAATGTTTTAATCTCCTTTTTTTAATGCCCGTTTGTGAGGTGCAGTGCTGAAGCAACAGTACCAAGCTACACTCAAATTTATACAGCTGACATCTAAAAAAATGAAACTGTATGTAATTAATTATTATATCTTTTTTTTTATTGTTGGTTTGCATGGTGCACGAAGAGTGCAGCAAAGCTGATCTGCACTTACACATACAGAGGTGACAACTGCCAGACATCTAAAAATAGAAACTGTATGTAATTACTTATTTATGGCTGGTTATGTTTAAGGTCAGTCCATTTGTGCTGTGTGGCGCGGTGCTTAGCAACACTAACAGGTAGCTTAGCAGTATATGTGAAAGTATACTAGTTTAAATATTATCCAAGTAACTAAATGGGTAGAGTAATAGTCTAAAGCTTAGTAGATCCTGTTTTCGAGTCCCTAGCATCCATGCCTGTTTGTAATGTAAGTGAATGTTTTGCTTAATTTAAAAACAAATGTGTTACATTTAGAAGAGGTGCACGGTGTGAAGCACTGCTTAAATATGGTTAACGGCTACTACCATTTGCACATTGCTAAGCTTCACTAAAACATGTGATGCTAAGTGAATTTGGGTGATGCTAAGCAATGCGGCACTTTTTGAATGTTGTAGTATGATGTGTAAGGGGAGGAAAACAGCCTATAATAAGGCCAATAGACAGGAATTCTGCAACATTTGTTGGATTCATTTGTAACTGTTGGTATGCCAGGAGGTGCTGGAGAGAGTGCACGCTTTTGGGTGCAGAGGTGAGCAGAAGTCCAGGGTGTTTGTTGGGCTCCTGGTACAGAATTATGAATGTAGGCTGTCATAAGGTGATTACCAGGGCTCAGAATGTAAGGCTAGTATCGGTTGGCCAGGGATCTTACCAGTGCTACCAGTATCCTGGGCACTGGTGAGCAGTGTCATCACCACCTTGACAACCCGAACCAATGGAATTGGGGAACTTTGGACATCTGAGTCCAAGAGACCAGGGATGGGCATGCCCCACAGATATGTAAGTATTTCTGCCACTACTTTACTAAAATACAAGCTGAATCTGTGCAAAACTGATGTGTAATGGTGTGCTTCTCTTCCAGCAGCTGCAGCTGAGAGGGCTCACAACATCCAGTCACATGCCAGACGCCTGGCCAGGATGCACCTGAGTGTGGTAAGTAAGGCTATTTTATGATAACTGTTGTGCAATAAACAATAAGCAATAAAAATGTAGTGCAATACACAATAACCAATAATACCAATAACAGTAAACAATAAAATGTAAAGTAGGATTAACAGTGTCATAACTAAATGTGTCTAAATCTTTGCACTAAGGCTGTATTCATTCCATGTCTGTTCTAATGTCACTGTAGTCAACTGTAAAACTGAAATAACTGTAGAATGCAAAACTAATTGCCTAATAAATGCATTGCACAACCCACAGTACAGTTCAAGGCTGTTTCCAGTCCACTTTCAGTCACATAATGCTCTCTTTTCTTCCCACTCTAGGAATAAAGTATAAGGGTGAGTTAGCCCACGTTATGGGCAGATATCTTGTGTATACTGCACAGCTACTTAGCAGCAATACCAATAAAGTGTAAAGCAGAATTGTGGTGTCATAACTAAATGTGTCTAAATACTTGCAACTAGGGCTGTATTCAATGCATGTCTGTTCTAAGTTGCTGCAGTCAGTTGTTACATTATTTGCAGATGTCCCCTGCAGTTACAGCTTTTGGGTTTTATTCCCATGCCTGCTAACTAAGACATGATGGCTGCTAGTCTATTTAATGTACACAAACATATCTCTCAACTGTCATGATTTTTCGTAATGTAAATACAACCATTCAATCTGTCTGGAGATATGTGATTACCTGGACTGCAATATATTTTCAAATCCATTTACAGAACACCTTGGTAGTCATGTATGTGCACATTATGTCAAACAGTTCCACGTAGTTGTGTACCTGCATTTGTTAGTGCTTGGCCCATACTGTCCCATGCTAACAGCTTGAGAAGTATGTATGTGCTACATCATCTATAGAAGAATTGTAGTCACTGTACTCTCAACTGACAATGAAGACCTGTAAAATTATGCATTAGCAGTATTTTTATGAATATCATCTGCGACGTCACTAATGGTGTGCTTTTCTATCTCTACCTACCACTTTTCTTTAGTTTATTATTGTACTTATTGTTATGGTTTAATATTAATATATTCTATTAAACTAACTGTTTTGTTGGCCTTATGGGTTATTTCATACTGGCTTGCTGTTAACATACTTACTGTTATGTTATTTAATGCTGTGTTCTACAAAATATACCTTAATATGTATTTTGGATTAATCAATGTTATGTTCCATTATTTAATACTAACATTATTAATAACCTTATCTTATTGTTATAACAAATTTTCTACAGATTGTCAAGGTAGGCCGGTTCTCGGTGATGCACATACTTTGCCTAATCCAGCCAGGACACCTAGGCTCAGCACGTCTGGGACCCAGACATGTGATGCCCCCTCTGCTGCACCTGGAATACCTGCAGCATTAGTTAGTTCCACCCCTCAGGACTGGGCTTGCCCCACTGCTGGGAGCGGTGGTGGAGGGGGAGTTATTGCCTGTGAGGAACTGCCAGGTTTGGTGCACCGGATTGTGTACCATGGATATGGATGCCACCTGCGTTGACCACCCAGGTGGGGCAGGCTCACCCCAGAGCCCAGTCTCCACCACTGCCACACCCAGGGCAGTGATGGAGCAGTGCTGACAGTCCCATGGGTGGGGACATGAGTCACACTGCTACCTTGTGGAGGCACATGAGACTGCGATTCCACAACATCCCCCCATTCTAGGTGTTCACCCCCTCTTGTGTCACATACCACCCCTGTCTGCTATCTTGTCTGTCTGCAAAAGCTTCCTTACCTACCCAACGTACCTCCGCCACACATACCTATGTCCCTTCCCCAACATTCCATTCACCTTAAAAAAAACAATGGGCACCTGTGCCCCCCCCCCAAAAAAAATATTGCCCCATACATAGCTCTCCATTTTGCATATGTATCCACTGGACACTTTATTTGGCCCGATTGGCTTGACAATGCAGTTATGTTTTCCTCACCCCTCTCAATAGGGGTGTGAGAGTCCAAATTCATCTGCAAATTCTGTCAAAGTGCACAGTTGTTGCTCTACAAGAAGTGAATAGCTATGGTTCTTTCCTACACCCTTTCTGCACGTACCTATCTGCCTTTCACTATGTTTTTCCCACTGCTTGCATGCCATTTCACAACTATCCTATCTCCCGATTTTTCTTTTCTTTAAAGATTTTTTGGATGACACTACATGATGTGGTGCATCGCCCAGTGTTGCTAAGCTCAGCTAAATGGAGCTATATTGATATGTGTTTTTAAATGATGATAAACACCTGTACCCTAGTTTGAACCAAAGACCATCGCACCTGCAGACCACTGCATTAATGTGCCATGCCACACAGCTGTTAAACTAAACAGGTGGTTTAAGCAAAATATAGTAACTGCAAGTTGCACTCATTAAATGAATTCAAGCAGAGCTGCGCATTGCTTCATGTCACACAAACTTGCTCAAAGAGTAATGGAAAAAACGAGAGGATAACTTGGAGTCTGGTGCAACAGTATACCAGTAGAAAGCCAGACATGGAATAATGGATGTAAGTACAATCTCTAATAACAGGTAAATGTTCACGTTTACCAGCAATATTTAGAAATACATCTGCTAAAGCAGTAATAGCAACATAGATATTCAACTGGGACTGTGTTGGAGAAATACAGCCATATAAAGCCATTCACATAATGATGGCTATAAAAAAGTATGTCACAGCCTGTATGTGTGCACTTATCTTGAAAAACACACTTGCCATAACAGTGACTTTGTAGCTCAGTCTGTTAAATGCTGTGCAAACAGTAAGTTTTGCCACACACAGTTCTGGGTTGAAATCCAGTGTTGTGTAGCACTTAAATTACATTATTGTAAAACCAGCAATTAATGACTTAAGTCACGCACTCTTTATCCACACAATGCATTCCAAAGGAAATATCTGCTGTTAACTGATGGAAGTCACAGCCCTGCAGATAGGAACACACTTGACATATTCCTATAGCAACACTATAAGTGCATAAAATGTCAGGTCATGCATTAATATGCATTCACAGAGGATGTTAACTTAGGTAATACAAACGAGACCCACTAATATCAGAGTTCTGCACATAATCCTTTCAAACTCACAGTGCAGATTAGCACAGCTGCACAACTGACATACTCATATGAAGCCCCTGCTAGTAGCAAGAACTGCCAGCATAGACATTCCAGATAAGTACCACACTATAACACATGGCCTGACAGTTGTTGCCCAAATGGTTGACTTATGTTATATATACCCACTATGTTGCTCAAAGACACAACAAACATGTTGTCTAGTACTCTGTTAGTGATCCTGTTGTCTAACATACTTACCTTAAACACATGTCTTAATTGGAGTGGAATGGGTAGCCTCACTATGATTCTGCCTCTACAACAAGGGTAACACAGCTCCAACAGTTACTCTTACAACTTGTTGTCCTCCAAAGTATTCACACTCTCTGCCTATGCCAGTAGCACACACATCTTTATGTAAAAGTAGCTGCTACAGACCTACCCTCTGTGATCAGATAGTTTCCTGACCCCAGTAATGTCCAGCACAACACATCAGAAAGGGCTTCTAATCTATATGAAGGCCTTGTCTTGTTCGGTGATTGCATGTCATTGCCTGATGATACTGCAAGTCAGCTTTGTTGGCTGCAATTATTTATTTATTTACTTATTTCACATTTGTTAACTGCATTGGTCCAGCTGAGCACAGACCCATTTTCAGTGTAGACCCAAGGCTAAAAGCTCCAACAAAATCTACAGAAAGTTCAGTTATAACATTTTCACCAACATTTTCAGAAAACTTTGGTATTATAAACAATTAAACAATAGCAACAAAGTTCAGTAAATGAAAAACAGAGAAAGTAACAAGTATAAAGAGACTTAGGAAAGTTGGTACATTATTTACAGTATAAACAAAGAGGCCTTGTTACAAATAATACACGAGAAAGATAATCATTGTTATCTGATTTGTCACATGCTTAAGGCAATAACAGCAAGGAAGAGGTAGATGCAGATTAAGTAGGGTCCTGACAAGGGCATATCCATGAGCTACAGAAGCTACTTTTTAATTGTATTTTAAAGCTGTTTGTGTTAGGGATACTACATAAGTTGAAAGGGAGGTTGTTCCAGAAGTTAGACACTGTGGATTTACATAGAATTTTGCCATTTGTTTTGTTGGATTTATATGTTTGTAGAAGAAATCTGTTAGTACTTTGTAGTGGGCATGTAGGGATATAGTAAGTTACAATACTAGAGAAGGAGGGACAGGCAGTGGGTTTGTTGAGTAGAAAGTGAGTTAGTTGGAGTTGTGAGAGTCTAAGATGGTGGGGAAGTTCCATCCAGTGCAGGTTTTTAGAGCAATACAGTGGTGCGAGTAATGGGTAGATTAGCTGCAAATTTAGCAACTTTATTGTAAGTCTGCTTAAGTTTGGTAAGGAGAGAGGACTGGAGATTTGTAAGAACTGGAGATGCTTATAGAAGGGTTGGTAGTAAGTAGGCTTGGGTCAAGGAGGGTCTAGAGTCTGTAGTTAGGAATTTCTTGTTACGATATAGGAGGCCTAGTTTTTTTTTTTTTTTTTTTTGATGGACTGTTGTATGGGTAAATCAAATTTAAGTCGATCTATTGTCATTCCAAGTAAATTTGTGTGGTGTTCTACTGTAATGATGGTTTTGTTAGAGGAGGAAATTGTGAAAGATTGTTTGAGATGATCACTTGATGTAGGGAGAAAGAGGAGATGTTTAGTCTTTTTTGGATTCAAAATGAGTTGATTTTTATTTAACCAATGTTCTACACAAGTTAAATATTCATTTGTGAGTGACTGAAGTTGTGACAGTGTGGAATTGTCCGCATAATTTATGAGGGTAAAATGAGAAGTTGAGGTATAGAGGTCGGATCTATTTCAGAACACCGAAAGTTCATACTTTCAAATGTTCTTACATCAACCCCTATTCAGAGAATGATGAAAATAGTGAAATGACAGATAACCTAATTTTTTCCTAGGAAAAGAATTCGGTTGTCTGTTTCTGTCGTTTTGCTATTTTCAGCACTGTGGTGGAAAGTTACTGGTCGGGTTCAGGCAAGTATGCGATTGGGCATGGGTTAGGTGAGTTAGGGTTAGGGCGCGAGGGAGGTGAGTGTGCGATAGTGATGGACCTTAGGGTTAGGGTTTGGGTTAAGGTAAGTGGATAGTTAGTGGTGTTTGTACAGTTTAGTGTAGGGTTAGCTGTAAGATTTTGGGTGTATGTGTGTGGATTTGCTGTTTGTTTGGTGTGTTTGTGTTGTGTGTATGGGTTTTGGAACAGCAAATTTTTTCCCTAGGAAAAAATTTGCTATTCTGAATGTTCAATGTTGTCAGCATTCGCTGATTAGGGGTCGATGTAAGAACATTCGAAATTGTGAACTTTCGGTGTTCTGATATAGACCAATAGAGGTCACTGGTGAAGATATTAAAAAGAAGGGATCCCATCAACACCATCATCCATGCTAACTCCCCTAATCCACTATGCCACACAAACTGCCAAGTAGAGAAGATTCATTCACAACACAATCAGTAGGATACATATGTATGTTGTCATTCCTGCATTAAGTGAAACATACAATTGTATGATCAATTTCTGTGTTACTGCCCTGTGACTGCCTGGCCTGCTGACATATATTGATGAGTTACTGTTAAAGCAGTTATATGGGAACACTGCTGTATTAGGGGTGGGGGAACAACACTATATGCTCTGCTTGGATACACAGAAGTCCAAATATCATGTGACCCCACTGTTTAACATCTCCCTTGACTGATGTAGTGAAGATTCCAACCATGGGGCCTAGTGAATATTAAGGAACACATACTAGTGGACTGGGTATCTGTAGTCCCATGTGGATGTTACTTCTGTCCAAATAGCCCATTATATTTACTTGCATTAATGCAGCAAATCAGTACCTACAATACCATTTCATAATAATCCTTTCATGTACTGTGTAGGTTAGAGACTTACCTTGTGAATGCAGCAGTTGACAAAACTGTATGTCAGGGCTGACTCTGTCTGATGCAAGCAGTACACAGCCGATACATGGATAGGTACAGGTTTTGTGGGTTGCCTGACATCAATTTTAATGTATGTGTAGGAGTAAGGTGTCAGCCCCTAGGTTGTCAGTGAATGTGCTATGTGTTGTTTCTTAGCCAAAGCCAGAGCATACTGAACACACGTCTGTCTACAGGGACATCAACGGGGTTCCTCCTCAGAGTCCTCCTGTGCCAGTGGCTGTGGTGACATAGGCACTAGTGTGGGGCTGTGTGTATCCCTGCTGCAGCTGTTTCCACAGGATCATATTGTGTAGCATAACACATACTGTGAACATATGTGCACATTTAGCTGGGGAGTACTGCAGGGCTCCACCAGATATATCTAGGCATCAGAACTGTGACTTCAGAAGCCAAAACACGTACTCTGATGTTGATAATTTGTGAGTGTGCCTCATTACGGCATTCTTCCATGGGTGTGTGTATTTCTGATGTGTCATCAACCATGGTTCCAGGGCATAGCCTGCATCCCCAAGTAAATGGCCGTGTCGGATGTCCCCCTAGCAAACAGATATGGGAGTCATGATAACTGCCAGGGCTGCCAGCATAGACACTCAGAATAATCCTCTGGGCATTGCACATGACCTGCCATTTGATAGTGATACCCCTTGTAGTTAGCATAGATTCTACCCTCCTCACCAGGTGGTGCCTTAATCTTTACATGAGTGCAATCTATGGTTCCCAGTATTTCAGGGTAGCGTGCTACATGGTAGAAGTGTTGCATATTGCTGGCCCTCGCCTCAACAGTGAGGGGGAAAAGAAATGTGTAGTACCCCTGGATGCAGATGCCTGGGAGACCCCCATCATGTCCTTAGTTGGTCTATGGAAAGTACCTTTA
The DNA here is from genome assembly GCF_019279795.1 of Protopterus annectens. Taxonomy (NCBI): domain Eukaryota; kingdom Metazoa; phylum Chordata; order Ceratodontiformes; family Protopteridae; genus Protopterus; species Protopterus annectens. Next base: position 509,309,125 of record NC_056744.1, read on the forward strand.
GCTAGTATTCTAAGGGCTACACATACCTTTGTTTCCACTGAGATGGGTTCCCCTCTGTTGGCTCTGGGTCTGAGTTGAGGGCAGCAGAGCTCAGTGAGTTCCTGAAGTATGTCCCTATCACCCCTGTAGCACTGTACAATCTCCAGCTCATGTATCTCCTAGAAGGTTACCCTGGGCCTAAACACTCTTCTATTTTTATGTCTAGGCCTATTGTCAGCAGTTCCAGTAGCACTGACTTCGGTATCTAGCACATGCAGATGTAGCAGCAGCATCATCAGCACTGACTTCAGTATCTAGCACATGCAGATGTAGCATACCTGTAGCATCAGCACTGACCTCAGTCTCTAGCACATACAGATGTAGCAGCAGCAGCATCAGCACTGACCTCAGTATCTAGCACATACAGCTGTAGCAGACCTGCAGCAGCACTGACCTCAGTATCTAGCACATACAGATGGAGCAGACCTTCAGCAGCACTGACCTCAGTATCTAGCACATACAGATGGAGCAGACCTGCAGCAGCAGCAACACTGACCTCAGTATCTAGCACATACAGATGTAGCAGACCTGCAGCAGCACTGACCTCAGTATCTAGCACATACAGATGGAGCAGACCTGCAGCAGCACTGACCTCAGTATCTAGCACATATAGATGGAGCAGACCTGCAGCAGCACTGACCTCAGTATCTAGCACATACAGATGGAGCAGACCTGCAGCAGCAGCAACACTGACCTCAGTATCTAGCACATACAGATGTAGCAGACCTGCAGCAGCACTGACCTCAGTATCTAGCACATACAGATGGAGCAGACCTGCAGCAGCAGCAACACTGACCTCAGTATCTAGCACATAGCAGAGCTGCATCAGTATCAACACTGACCTCAGTATCTAGCACATACAGATGGAGCAGAGCTGCATCAGTATCAACACTGACCTCACTATCTAGCACATACAGATGTAGCAGAGCTGCATCAGTATCAACACTGACCTCAGTATCTAGCACATAAAGATGTAGCAGAGCTGCATCAACATCAACACTGACCTCAGTATCTAGCACATACAGATGTAGCAGAGCTGCATCAGCATCAACACTGACCTCCGTATCCAGCACATACAGATGTAGCAGAGTTGCATCAGTATCAACACTGACCTCAGTATCTAGCACATACAGATGTAGCAGAGCTGCATCATCATCAACACTGACCTCAGTATCTAGCACATACAGATGTAGCAGACCTGCAGCAAGCCCCTAACATTATCTCAGATAACATTCCCAAGTCTGTACTTTAATGATGCAGAGTACTGGGGGAAAATCAGAATGTAGGGTTTATGCATTGTTTTTACAGTTCTACTGTAGGTGTAGGATGTGTGATTGGTTAACTGTGATGCATTCCACCTGCCTACAATATGATTAACATAATTTAATGGCCCTATTTCAGTGCACAATGCCTCGCACAACGCAGAGGCGCACAGCATAGCTTAAACAAGTCAAACCTTCTAATTGTATACATCCTGTTTTCAGTCATGCTCAGCAAGGTGGTGCACCATTCAAACAAGTGCACCAAAGCTTAAAAGAGTTTAGAAGTTAGTGGACACCCCCTCCTGATTTCAGCTACATCCTGTGTAAACATCAACATGGGTCCAAGAGCCTACACGAAGGGGATATGCAGACACGATTACTCCTGTCTGATATTCAGTAGCTCAACCTAATTCCCTGTAATAATCATATTAAAATTTGTTTCCAATTTTTTTCTCTAAAGCATGTTTGCACACTGAGACATGCAGTGCAAACATGCTGAGATTATTTAAAAAAAATGTAATGCAACTTATGTCCTTTACTCTTTCTGACATACATGACAATAGTTTTACTCATAAATGTATGTGGTATTAAATTTTCAGGAGCTTTATGTCCATATATCTACAGTTTTACACCCCCTTTTATCTGTCTAGACTTCTGTACATGGAATTTTTCAGCGCACACTAATGACACTGACACGGGGTCTGAACAGATGCCTTTCTGCTTGCTGGATCACTCCACCTGCCTCATTTGCATGAGATTCACCTGCTTATGAAGTGATATGCATGCCAAGGAAGTTTCCATGTTTGTATGTGTGCATGTGCCACTCAGCAGCACTTAATGAAACTCAGTGTGTTTGCGCCCATGGACGCATCATGGTGCAATGCCTACATGGAAAAAAAAGCATGTAGACTTTATAAAATTCCCCCGAATGTCTTATAATTTGCAAATGATACCAGCACAGAGGATACTGATGTGTGAAAGGTGAGTTACTAAACAACGTGTGTGTGTGTGTGTGTGTGTTTTGGGAGGGGGCATAATCCTGCATTAAAGAATTTATTACATGGGATATCAGAAATAATAATATACAGGTATAACATTTCTACTTGGTTTATTACAGAAATGCACCATAGTTAATATAGTTTCTAGAAAGGAACATGCATTCCAAGGTTAATTTATATTAGACCAGTGGGTCTATATTATATATTCGAAGCTTCAAAATTTCGAATCTCATATGTTCAACAACATATGAGCAAAACTTGAAACCTCAAATATATAATAAAAAAGTAAAAAAAAAAAAAAATTACCTTAATGCTCTGAGCAGGGGGGCAAGCCCCCCCCCTGCACCCCCTACTTAAATATACCAACTCTGAGACTAGAAAAGGGAAATTTTCCCATTCTGCATGTACGTAGCCTTTGCCTTCAAACCTTTCAAAGTTCGATCATATGGTATCGACCATATGACATTTGAACTTTGAAACATTCGGCAATTTAATAGGGACCCAGACCAGCTACTGCTAATCAATCTGTAACTATTTTTATGTTTTCCCAGAGCTACCTTCATTCTATAGGTTCATAGGTAGACATTAAGCTAATGAACACCACGGCCTTTATAAGCCTAGACATGCAACCCATCTGAAGAGTACGCCTATGTATCATGGGCATTTATTAGGAGGGAGAATATCAGTTTGAAAGTTTCTAGAGGTTATGGGTAGGGGGGTATGTTAGTTTGGACATTACTGCCTCTGTGCTACTGTTTACATTTGGTAACAAAGTTTAGCAAGACCTTGGGCATAGACGGGATTAATTCTCATTTCTATTTGTCTTCCATTAGATTTATAACAAGAAAACAAACATAGGTTGTGCAATAAACTTGTTATAGAACTACAAAGCAGGCAAGTAGAAGTAACAAACATGGTTCTGTCTGAGCTACCTGGTCACATATTGTAATTTCAATATTATCTCTATGAACTGTGAATATTATTTAAACTGTCTGTATGATATGATTTACTGTAGGTGGCAGAAAGCAAAAAAAAAAAAATGCAAAGTATATACCATTTAGTTCAAACTGTGGAGACAGGTCTGCAAGTAGAAATCTAGTGCATTGGGTTTCTCTAGAGAACCCCACCCCCGCAAAAAACTAACCAGTCATGGACAGTGCAATTTAAAAGTGTACCAGCCAGTGATAAAGAAACAACAGTCTTAGCAAATAGAAAGACACTAGCACTAATAAAACTTGAAAAATGGAATCACATAAAATAAAACGAGTAATACCAATGTTAGCAAAATTATTATATCTAGATTATAATCTATAAACTGAAAAATATTTTTATTAAATGAAGATATCCAACTTCAAATATTGATTACTTTTACACACAAGTGTTGAGCAAAAGAGATGGGGAGATACAGCCTTATTTTTATAAAGGGCCTTCAGACTGCAAATTCTGAACGTGATGTGAAAGGAGATAACCAATTAGTCATTTTACTAATATGATCCTACACTATTCCTTAGATGACCAAGATATTCGGAGACTTCTATACAGGAACTGGTCTGTTCTGCAATGTGATGAAGACCACAAAACCTGGTTTAATCAACATCTTACATTTACTTTCAAAAACAAGTTTAATATAAAAACATTTAAAAAAAACCTAAGAGGTCATCTAAAAATGGATCTTTTAGAACGTCCAAATATGGCCATTGCCACCAATGTTTCTTCACTGATACAGACCTAAAAAAATGGATGTTTGGAGGTAGGTACAACTGTTTTCTCAACAAGGTGGTTTATCTTGCTAAGTGTAGTTCCTGTCCTACTTTTTATATTGGCAAAACCAATAATACATTAAACAAAAGAATCTACCAGCATGTATACAGTATTACTAAGAGGGACAGGAAAAGTGCCCTAGTCAGACGTGTCTACTTGTGTTAACTTAATTAAAATGTTTTGTGCTAACTGACTCATCATTATATACTGGGGATTGGCAGAACAGATATTTGCATTGTGAGACATTTTGGCAGCTTCGGCTGGATGTCAGTAACTACCCTAGTCTGTTATTGTGTCTTTCGGCTTTTCCTGGTTAGGGGTCACCACAGTGGAACTCTGGTCCGCTAATGATTGGCAGTAAATTTTTACATGCTGAGTTCAGCTCTGATGCACAACCTTCAACGAAGGTACGCCCATTCACGCATGTCTCCACACAGAAGACGCTCTAGCTGAGAATCGAACAGGACAATGTCATACTGTGAGGCGACAACGCTACCGCAGCACCACCACTGCAGTCAGTAACTACTAGCCTAGTCTAAATGAAGCAATTTCATTTTACGGTGAGCTAAAGTATAGAGCATCTAGAGTATAATAACTTTGCTAACATTGGTATTACTTGTTGTTTAATTTTACGTGATTCCATTTTTCAAGTTTTATTAGTGGTAGTGTCTTTCTATTTGGACTGTCCACAATTGGTTAGTTTATGGGGACGTGTTACTTTAGAGGTTTTTGTGTGGGCAATGTTTCTTCCTCATTTATTGTTCTGATGATGTCTACTTTAGATGATCGCTTAACCATGCTGTGTTTTAATAATTAATTAAAGTACATTTGGAGTTTCGAGCTACTTGGTCATTTGCTGGATTTATGTATATGTACGAATCTTAGAGTGGGTGCAGTGTATTCATGATGAGGATTTCAGTGTGGCATGAACTGAGATATTGGACCTTGTGATGTACTACTATACCCACTGTGCCAACTGTATGTCATTCCCATCTACTTATAATTCTCAGTAATGGTAAACTTTTAATCATTATTTTCAGTCATTTTGTTACACTGAACATGAATTGTAATGATAACTACACGTCTGTGCAGATGATAATATTTAGAGTAGAAAGGATTTATATGTGAAGGACTGCAAATTATCTAGGACAAGAAATGAGACGTGCAGAAACATTGTACTGGAATGTAATGTACGCGGGCACGGAGGAGCACATGCAGTGGGCTCCAGGGACTCGGTAAGCAATTTGTATGGACACTGGAGCAATAACTAGTTTGGAAATGGGCTTAAGATTAAGATATCAAGTGATGTGAAGCAAGTTTTCTAGCTATGTAGATCTATACCTAATGTGTGTGTGTGTGTGTGTGTATATATGTATATATATATATATATATATATATATATATATATTTATATATATATATATATATATATATATATATATATATATATATATATATATATATATATATATATATATATATATATATATATATATATATATATATATATATATATATATATATATATATATCAATGTGTATATATATATATATATATATATATATATATATATATATATATATATATATACACACACACATATGGATCTATGTTGATAGATCGAATGTACGTTTCAGTGAAATGTACATGACAGAACTCACTTTTGCAAAAATGCATTTTATCGAAAATGCACTATCGCAAAAAAAAAAAAGAAAACACGCCAAAAAATCTAAACATCTGAAAGGTAAACCATATTACACTGAAAATATAAACATCAACATGCTACTACGTATGTGCAGAGAAACAACACTGACCCATGTAAATATAAAGTTTACAAAATAAAACATAAAAAATATAATTGTTTACAGAGGCAAAGTCCCCCTGTGCCATCCACACCCTGTGCTAATTGTAGATACTAACTCTGAGATCTCACAGTCCCTGGGAAAGGGAAGATGCCCCTACCTGGGGATTGTTGATCTTGCACTCCTATTCACCATCTGTATATTTAAATGCAATTGAGGAAACAGATGTCAACCAAACTCCCTGCCAACCAAACCAATGGAACTAATTATATATCTATATATATATATATATATATATATATATATATAAAATGTGTGTGTGTGTGTGTGTGTGTGTGTGTGTGTTTATGTATGCGTGTGTTTGGATTCTTGTCATTTATATAGAATGAATATATATATATATATATATATATATATATATATATATATATATATATATATATATATATATGGATCTATTGATTGACTGATTGATAGGTATGGCTATAGGTTTACATACATACAAATATATGTGTAAAGCAAATAAAATGATATAACTTACTGGATAAACATCCTAACACACACAAATAGTCCAACAAATATAAAAGTGTATAGGATGAAACAAGGCAGATAAATCATTAAGGAATTTTATTAGTAGGTAAGCTCTTTCACACCCATTCAAATGTGCCTCATCAGACCATTTTAAAAACACCCAAGAGATCCTTGTATAGTAAAAGATCATCTATTACAGCATTAATTTAATGAATCACAGAAATGCATCATGAATAAGTAATAATAAATGTATAAATACAGTCCTAAAATCATAAAATGTAATAAAATAAAAGCTATCAGATCATAGCCAATTAATAAAGCAACATTAATCATCGATACATAAAGACATAAAAGATGCCTAAAAATCATGATTAGTCTCTCTATCAAGGAGTGCTTTAGCTAGACATGTTATTGATAGAGGGGTTGATCATTCCTTTGTCTTTTTGGTTTAGTATTACTAACACCAATCCACATTGGGGTGACCTTAAAAATTTTCTGGAGCAGTGTGAAACCAAGTGGATTATTAGACTACATGCAGACAGGCCCCCTGGACCTAATGTGAATGTACCCTTAAAACCATATTTACTAGCACGTCCAATTAGATAGATTCATGATTTTTAGACATCTTTTATGTTTTATGTATCTATGATTAATGTTGCTTTATTGATTGTCTACGATCTGATAGCTTTTATTTTATTTTACTAAATGTTGTGTTTAATAAGTTAACAGTTATTATTACTTATATTATTGCCTTATTACTTATTCATAATGCTTATCTCTGATTGGTTAAATTAATGATGTAATTGATGATCTTTTACTATAGAAGGATCCCTTTGGTGTTTTTAAAATGGTCTGATTAAGCACATTTGAATGGATGTGAATGAGCTTGCCTACTAATAATATACCTTAATGATTTATCTGCCTTGTTTCGTCCTATACACTTTTTATTTATTTGGGGATACAAATGTGTGTTCCTGTCATGAAAGTGAAGTGGAACTACTTGAATCTGCAGCAGAACAACAACTCTGAACAGCACTCTTCTGATTTAAACTTGTTTTTTCCATGGGGGCAAGCCAACCCCTCCCCCAAACTTATACCTACCAAGATCTCCATACCTCAGAGAAAAGGAATATTCTGAGAAATGACATCTTGGACTTCATATTTGTAAGTCTGCCTTTCAGCCATTCAGTCTCCTTGTTTCAGAACTTGTTCTAACAGGTCCAAACATTTCATGTGGTTACCAGAAAGGGCTAATGCCATTTTGTGGATAAGATTTCTTTATTGTGATAATAGCTGCCTTTGATGTAGCGTTATGAATCCTGGAAGATCTTCATGAAGATGCATAACAATAAAGGAAAACCAGAAAAAAAAGAAGCTGTAAAATGGGTCAGGAATGTATGCAAATGTGGTAAAAATACACAGCAAATTAAAACCACATTAGCATACAAAAATGTGTTTTGCAATATATTTTGGAGCGAACACTGTATTTACTCTTTATTTACCCATCATTTTATTTGCAGGGTCCACATTCTTGAGAAACTAGTAACACTGTTGCAGATCTAAGCAACAGGCTTTCTATTCAGACAGCTGCTGTCACCTTTTTATTCATGCTGTTTATATTTATTAGCTGTTATTTTTCTCTTGTTTTAAAATATTGCCAGATGGCTGCATTAAAAATGTTATTTTAAGATTTTTTATTAAAGCAAGTCAAATAAAAATGGGCATGATAAAAGCTTACTATCAGTAGTATGCTCTTTCAGCAGTATGATGAAAGGTTGTGTTTGTTTTTACCACACTGAATATTTATTTTTCATTCTATGGATATGGTGTGCCATTTTGCACATTTGCACCAGAGAAAATGATATAGTGCTTTACATATAAATTAGTTGAAGGTCATAAATTGTTCTTTTTCTTTTTTTAATTACCTTCTGGACTCTGAAGGATTACAGTGAGTACTCCAGGATGATTGACAGGATTCAATTTATTTTATAAGATACATGAAGCTGCAGATTCATATGCATTTAAGTTTTTATATAAACCAATTTCAGTCCTTGTAATACAGTTGTCTGCACTAACAGAAGCAGTGAAACTGAAAGCTATGGCAGTTCTTTACTCAGTGGAATGCATTTTTTGTATGTGGGGAAAAATATACATAATTTGTGTAAAATATGAGCTTGTAGACATGAAATCTGTTTCTTGATAAACTGCTTGAGAAAAACTATTTTTATGCATATATGGGGGACTAGTCTAAAATTGCTATGGATACATTCCATAGTTGCATTTTTTGAGTTTTATAGTAATCTAATTCTGCTTTTGACCCATTTTCCTTAAAGTATATCCTTTTCCAAATAGTTACATTATTCTTATTTTTAAGATTGTGCCCATCATTTTATCATTATTTATTTTTAATATCACTATATTTATCTATTAATGATTAGTGATCAGCGGTATGGTTTTATGCCAGGAAAGAGCACTACAGATGTGATGTTTGCTTGAGAGTATTGATGGAGAAGTACAGAGAAGGTCAGAAGGAGTTGCATTGTGTCTTTTTGGACTTAGAGAAAGCATATGACAGGGTGCCTAGAGAGGAGTTGTGGTATTGTATGAGGAAGTCAGGAGTGCCAGAGAAGTACCTAAGAGTGGTACAGGATCTGTACAATGGTTGTGTGACAGTGGTGAGGTCTGCAGTGGGAGTGACAGATGCGTTTAAGGTTCAGGTGGGATTACATCAAGGATCAGTTCTGAGCCCTTTTTTATTTGCAGTGGTGATGGACAGGTTGACAGACGAGATCAGACAGGAGTCCCCGTGGACTATGATGTTTGCAGATGATCTTGTGATCTGTAGTGAGAGTAGAGAACAGTTGGAGATATGCTCTAGAGAGAAGAGTAATGCGTAGGACAAAGACAGAATATGTGTGTGACTGACAGGGAGGATAAGAGGAATGGTGAGGATGCAGGGAGTAGAAGTGGCGAAGGTGGATGAGTTTAAATACTTGGGATCAACAGTTCAGAGTAATGGTGAGTGTGGAAGAGTGTACAGGCAGGATGGAGTGGGTGGAGAAGAGTTTCAGGAGCGATTTGTGACAGACGGTTACCAGTAAGAGTGAAAGGGAAGGTCTACAAGAGTGTAGTGAGACCAGCTATGTTGTACAGGTTGGAGGCAGTGGCAATGACAAAAAGGCAGGAGTCAGAGCTGGATGTGGCAGAGTTAAAGATGTTAAGATTTGCACTGGGTGTGACTAGGGTGGACAGGATTAGAAATAAGTATATTAGAGGGTCAGCCCAGGTTGGAATGTGTGGAGACAAACCCAGACAGGTGAGTTTATGTTGGTTTGGAGATGTGCTGAGGAGGGATGCTCAGTATGTTGGGAAAAGGATGCTAAGGATGGAGCTGCCAGGTAACAGGAAAAGAGGAAGGCCTAAGATAAGGTTTATGGATGTGGTGAGAGAGGACATGCGAGTGGCTGGTGTGACAGACAGAGCAAGATACAGAGGACAGGAAGAAATGGAAACAGATGATCTGTTGTGGCGACCCCTAATGGGAACAGCCAAAAGAGAAAAAATATATATATTTCTGTATTAATCATGTAAATAAGCTGGTCATTATGACCCTTATTAGCCAGGATTCAGGCCACAAGGGCATATATGGCAATTTAGGGTAGCAAATCAATCTGCAAATTCTTGGGAGTAAACCAGACTAAAGTCAAACAGGTAAGGGAAGAACGTGCAGACTTTGCATCAACTGTAACCAGACTTAATTTTGGATGTTGCAGCTGGGTTCTTAAAATCTTAAACAATGCACCACTGTATTGCACTTTCTGTCCTTTCTTTTTTTTCTTTTTCTTTATTTCTTTATTTATTTCTCTTTTTCTTTTCCTTTCATCTCTTTTCAGTACAGTATAAAAAAGGAGAACTTCCCTTTCTGCCATGGTCTGCTGACTTCATAGTAATTTAGTATAAAACCATTTGTTTTTTTGGAGTCTAGCAGTGCAGGGAACAGTACCTCAACACAACTAAGCTAGCCGAGGCAGTTGGCGCAGGTAGGGCAAGGGTTGTGCAGGCAACACTGACAGGTTGTGACCCTGAAATTATGGGTGTCTATGCGGCCATCTGTGGAGGTATGGATGGCCGAGCCACAGTGGTTGGTATACCTCTCTGTGTTGTTGATTATTAATTGGCATCAGCGAGTTATGCAAACAATAGATTGTTAGTGAGTTATAACCCCCCCAAAAAGGCAGATATATGTTTCGGAGTAACAAATAGAGATAATTAGATGGCATGTCAGATCATTGTATTCATTCAATAAAGTTTTATTGGCAATACATAAACAATTGTGATTTTTTTAGTATTGTACACCTTTGCCATATCCATAAATGATAGAAAGGCATTAATGTGTCATAACATAAACACAACTCAATGTTATAGCAAACAGAATCCTTTATTTCCTTTTGATACATAGGCAATATGCATTCAAATTTAATCATTTCCATTATGATAATGAGATTCTTCCCGATAAATTTATTACTGCCAATATTTTATAAATACCTATCGAGTAATGAAAAGTAATTGTTGCTTTTGCATACTGAACCCATGCACATTTAATCCGGTGTTCTCATTGCCTATTTTAAAAAGCAACAGCTATTGGGGAAAGCATGCCTGCTTGACATAAAGGTTGAGTTATGTCTGATGAAGTTGCTACTGACTGAAGGAAAGAAATGAGTTTTATGTCTTGAATTTGGACCCGAGTCATACTCATGCCATTCCTGTCTGAGGTGAGTTAATCTCTCCTGTTGCACCTCATGGTTTGCAACTATTTCCTCTGCACATGTCCAGTACAAAAATAAAAGATATATATATATATATATATATATATAAACGGAAAATGGTCTAACAGGTAGTCCAAGCAGGCTAAAGACCGAACCACAGGAAATCTTAACGCAAGTTTATTTCAGTAACAGCAAGCGTTTTCGCTACTGTGAAACAGTACCTTCCTTAGAATCAAACAAGTTGGCGCCAAAACACAAGCTGATTTTAAAAGTGGAGTGATGTCATCAGGATCCATCACTTCCACAAATTTTAAAGTACGTTCACTAATAAAACATTTTTAATATAAAACAAGTAGAAAAAAATGTAAAAAGGTGTGTAAGAATGCTTACACTAACAAAGATTATCATGCATTATTTACAAATCAATACACAAGTATCAAGAAGTTCAGGCAAATCAGTTAACTCACAGAGTGTACAGTACTTAGTGATCTCAAATAGTACTAATAGTTCCTAAAAGGGGTAATCAAGTACAAAAAAGCAGGAACTTAGCAAAAAAATTATAATATGTGTATGACTATCTATTAAAAATCAAGAAATGTAAAACCATGTGTTTACACAAACCATCAAAAAATTCAAACACTTGGACCTAAAACTAGTTAAATAGCTTATCTTAAAAGCCCTAGTATATAGGACTCTGTAGTAGAATAAAGTTATTAAACTATTAAAGTGTTAAAATAACCCATACTGCATACCAATAATAAGCAAAAGTTATAAATGAAAATTACGACCTTAAATGAGGGCCCAATAAAGACACCACAGTGTTCTTTATAAGAAGCCCTTATGGTGAAAAACCTCTATTATTAATCTACTACAAGATGACAGTGGAATAAGAATTACCTCTGAAAGCTTTTAAGTTTTAAAATGCAAGAAATATTGCAATTTTCGTTTAAACCGGGCACGCTGAATGCGTCCAGTTTTAATTGCCATTCTAATTCACGTGTTTCAAGAATTAACGAAAATGGGCCACCCTTTATAGTGTACGGGACATGATCTATCGCCATAAAATGAAAACTGTGACCTAAGTTGTTACAAGGCATTTTCATTTTTCTGCTTCCTATTGGCATAGATATGTTGGTAAATTCTTTCCTTAAGCTTGCGGTCTGTTTTGCCAACATAAAAAGCCGGACAACAGTCGCAAAATGCCAAGTAGACAACGGATTTAGTTTCACAGTTGATTCTATGGTTTATGCAATACTTTCTACCTCTAACAGTAAAGGTGTTACCTGTTTGAAGGTGGTTATACCAATTACAAAAAACATGCATGAATGTCCCTTTCTGTCTAGTGAAAGATTCATTCTCCTTGTATCTCTCAAGAAGACATTTAAGGTTGTTGCCCCTTCTGTAGACAACCAAAGGGTTATCACCCAATAAAGTACCAGTTCTTACATATGACAGACCATATCTGATAAGAAGTAGTACAAAATGTAGTGATAAAGCTGGTCTGATATCTACTAGGTTCTTCAGGGAGTAATGAATCATGAATAGATTTAGAAGTGGAAATGGTATTAGTTTGAACAGTACTTAAACTATTACTAGTAGTGGGTGACAAATCTTTATGAAGAAGGGGCCTATAAAGGCCTGCAAGTCTTTTAGATTGGACTTCTTGTAACAGTTCTTCAATTAAAGGCAGTGGGTAGTCACGGTTGCTAAACATTTCACTCAAAAAAGAGCACTCTTGTTCAAAATGTAAGTCCGTGCTACACATCTTAGCTGCCCTTATAAGTTGACCCTTTACAATGGAATGCTTCTGTCTATAAGGATGAAAGCTAGTGAAGTGGAGAAACGAATTACAGTATGTGGGTTTCCTAAAAATAGATGAAACAAAAGTTCCACATACTATGTCCTTTTCTAGCTTAACATCAAGGTAGTCAATGGTTTCAGTGGAAAATTGGTGTGTAAACCTAAAAAAGGAGGTAGTGTTGTTCAAGTATTCTGTAAATACCAGTGCTGTTTTCTCATCACCCCTGAAAGGGATATAAATGTCATCCAGGTATCTAGTGTAGTAAATGAGCTGATGTTGAAATTCCTTATTGTTTAAAACAAATTGTTTTTCCCAAAATGCAACAAACATGTTAGCTACACTAGCACCACAGGGGGAACCCATTGCAATACCTGGTTTTTGCAAATAATATTGTTGGTCAAATAGAAAAAAATTAGATGATAAGATGATGTCCAGAATTTCTGTAACAACATCAATCTCTTGCTTAGTTGCTCCTAAGTCGGCCATCATGAGAGCTATCCATTCAGTTGCCTCAGTGTGTGGAATTGAGGTGTAAAGGTCAACAATGTTGATGGTAAGAAAGTTACAAGAACAGTCAAAAATGGCATTATTGATGTCCCTGAGGAAGGACCAAGAGTCCTTACAAATCACAGGTATGTTTGTAATATATTTAGAAAGGATATTGTCAACTAAACAGGCACAGGGATGTGTCATTGACAATCGACCATCAACCAAGGCCCTCATAGGTGGATTATGTAGATTTTTGTGGATTTTGGGAATCCCAAAAATCACGGGTACCTTGGGTGAGGCTATGTCAATGAAATTGTAGGTGTCTAAGTCAATCTTCCCACTTAAAAACAAATCTCTAAAGTAACCCCTAGTTCTAGAATAAGCCTTGTTCATTTCATTAAGTGGTGAACGAGTGTACGCTGGGCTGTCCAGGACAAGTAACATTTTTTCTTTGTACTCATAGTTGTCAAAAATGACTAAACCGCCCCCTTTGTCAGGCTTTAATACTCTGACAGGTAGACTGCATAGAGTATTCAATGCAGAAATTTGTTCTTTAGAAGTGTTTATCTTCTTTTGTTCACCCCCATGTTGGTGGGTTCCAACCAAATGCCTTAAGTCAAGTTCACAAATACTTTCAAACAGGTGGAGGTCAGGCTGTAGGGGTGGGTTAAATATACTAGATAGTTTTAAAGTGGAAGACACATTTGTGCCAGTGTTAGAAAACAAAAGATCTAAATTAAGCTTTTGCACAAAACATTTAAGATCAATTATAGTTTTAGCCAAGTTACAGTGCTGGCTAGGCACAAATGTGTTACCAAAAGCCAATAAATCAATCAAACAAGGGTCTAGGCTGATACTTGAGAAATTATAAATTTTAAAATCACCCTTACTGTTGGATACAATGTCTAAATGGGTGTCAGTTAAGTTTTCTAAGCAGTCATTAGAATGGAAATCTAGTAGTTGTTCCGGTTCTTGTTGTAACGACCTTGACGTCGGTTGTTGCGTTGTCCTAAAAAATCACCCCTATTCGAGTTGTTGTTATTAAAGTTACTTTCACGTGCCTGGTAGGTTGTCTGGTTAGTTTTGTTGTAATTATTTGCTCTAATTCTGTTACTTCATCGAGGAAGTTGGACAAATACTTCTTCAGTATTGTCATCAGCAAAGTCTAAATTAGAGTCCAACAAAACCACAGGCTGACCTACGTTATTTTGGGATGATAGTGTAGAGGGCTTAGGATCCAAACGGGTGTTAACTATTTGCAAGTTAGGATAAGCTTTGTCCTGTTGGTAAAAAAATCTGTCCCTGGCCAGTTTCTTAGACTTATTAGCTTTAAGTTTAACTAGTAAGGCATCAATACTAGTAAAGATACAAGAGTAGTCATACTTGTATCTTATAAAGTCTAAGTCCAGTTTAATAAGTTTGTCCAAGTCATTAATCTCTGTAGTGAGAGAGGTAATATGAGTAGAATAGTGCTTCATCATAAGTTCTAAGAGTTGTGCACCTTGCTTCTCAAATAAAGTTTTTAGGTCTAACAAGAAAACTGCGTCCAAAAATAACCCCATAGGAGAAAAGTTGTTACGAAGTCCTTTGGGTATAATACTGTCATGAAGACATTGTTGGAAATAAGCTACTTCCAACTGTAGCTTTTTTAATTTAACTAGTTTGTTATCAAAAACTTTAAGTTTATCTGCTATAGAATCTAAATTAGAGTTAACAGCACTAACCCCTGCTGCCGGTGGTTCCTGAAGGCGGTGGTGCGAAAATGTTAACGTTGGCAGGCTCGCGATCCACTCGTTCAGTGAAGGGACCCCAATAAGCGCTGGGTTAGCGTTGCCATTAACCTCGTTAGGTGCTGGGTTAGCGTTGCCTAGTGATGCATTAACTGAAGAGTTACCAACACCTCCTGTAGAAGTAAGTAATCCATCAGGGGAACTAAGCACTGGATGCGCTGGTGTTCCACTTAAAAGAACAGGTTGTCCTACTAGTACTCCACTTGAAGGAATCAGTTGTCCCCCCCCACACCCCTGAATGTGGACGGGCTGTGCCCCCCCAACTATATATACTAACTCCAGGATCACACTACAGTGGGGAAAGTTATATGCCCTTTTCCCCCACTGTAGTGCAATCCTGGAGTTAGTATATATAGTTGGGGTGTGGGGGGTACAGCCCCTCACAGTGGGGGTGGGGGCATAGCCCCCCACCTTATCTGGTTTTAGATCGTCCATTTTAAAATTCAGTATGTTGAAATTTAGCATTGTAAGATTTCAGTAATATGGGTTTCAGTCAAGTGATTTTTCAGTATTTTGAAATTTCAGTCTTATGGTCTCAGTCAAATGAGTTTCAGTCATATGAAGTTTCTATCATCTGATGGGGATCCATACATATATATAGATTCTATATGGATATAGATATGGATAGAGAGAGAGAGAGACAGATAGATATAGATAGGTCATTTGTGATTGTAAGTATATGACATTGTCGTCTTGATGGTTTTATGTTCGTCGTTATTGGCTTCAGGATTTGAAAGGTAATCTATATATAGAAATATATGTGTGTGTGTCTACGAAGGCATAATGAATACCTGCACTGGCTGGATAGATGATTAATGCCATATCCAAGGCAGGTTGTGGGTCAGTATATCTACACCACTGAGGGGCATTTTGAAGCCTAAATTCAGCCTCCCATTGACTTCGGATGTCCTGTTATTGCTTCATAAGGTCAGTATAGAGGTGACAACAGTGTTCCTTGGTCTGTGGAAGGCCAGTTGAACAGGGAACATCCTTGGCTAAGCTATTCTGAGCCTCAATCTTATATTGATACATGGTATAATCCCCCTGCAGCAGCCTATGACTGTAGCAGTTCACAAGGAGTGCAAACAATATACTGGAATCTTCAACACCCCACCTTTGTAATCAAAATTTAGCATCATTCTATCTCCCACCAGACATCTATCCAAATAGAAGCTCAGTTCAGATCTCTTGTATAACTGATTGTGTACAAAGATACACAGCCTTGCCACCTGCATTTGTACAATTGAGAGCAGATGGATTCCTTAGCAGACGCATTGGCACTACTGAGATCACACAGCAGTAAAGGTATGAGGCATGGTATTGGTCTTTGCCATGTGTGTTGCTCAGCCTATTCACACAGGTTCCAATGTTCAATAATGTATTGCTTAATGGCATGGATTTTAGTCCTTATAGTACTGAAGGAGAAAGAGAATGAATTGTGACATATTGCATGTTGAGGTTTACACAATGTTATAATAGTATTGTACCAGCTGGGAACTGATCCCACAGGATAATGCATGCAAAAATTGAAACTTAGCTTATTAACTGACATTGTCACAGGAGGACTACTTTTCAAGTATAGAAATCAGACATATACTAATTTTAGAATAAATGAAGATATACTTCGGAAAGGCGTGAATGCATGTGTTTTATTAGTTTTGAGAATGCATTCCTATGTAAAACTCATTATTTCTGTTTGTAAATATTTTTCAGATGGATGCAGTGGAATGAACTTACTAACAGATTGGGGTATGTTGCATACAACCTTTACAAGACAAATTGTGCTAAACACATAGTTGGAATATGAGATGAGTTGTGATGCTTATAGCAAATGAATTGTGCAATCATACGTATGCAAGTGAATTTTATATTACATATCGTCATGTGTGAATGTACATTAGCTTGTGGTTAAATGTGAAACATAAATGATATATGCTAAACATAAACGTTTACTTATGAAAGGGTAACTGATAAATTGCCAGCAATAAATATGTCTAACATTATTATTGTGTTAGAGTTACAGTCCCAAACAAAATTTTGAGAGAGCTGGGTTTCTTACTCCCTTTGTAAAAGCAACTTATAGCTGGATTTGAACCCTTAACCTGCTGTGTTCTTTATTTTATCTTATGGCATTTACATTTTGTGCCACAGATATAGGTTTGTTCCAAGTGGAATTTCTCCACTCAGTACTGTCCAGAGTACTGAGGAAAGTGCACCATTGCCAGGTGTGTTTGCCCGACATAAGGTAGCCTAAATTAAATTTCCCCCCTTTTCCTTCAGTGGTGAGCTGTGTTTGTACACTGCCAAGTGGAGTGCAAATGCAAATTAAAATAAAAAAAAATCATATTTTGATTAATTGCAATGAAATCTTTAAACAGGATTCAAACAGTGCATCATATGCCATATTTCATGGGTTGAGGTAGGTGTTCATTATTCTGAACTACAAACATCTGCCTAAACCCATATTTCTTTCAATTCACTTCAAGTTGCACCTTGTACTATAAAGAAAGTTACGTGAAAGGTGTACTTTCTTCACTGACTATTTTCCAGTGTGCTGCCATTCATGTAATGCTGCCAGGCATGTTTGTGCTATATAAGGCAGCCTAAACTAAAATTTTCACTTTTTTTTTCTAAAGTAGTAGATTGTGCTTACATGCTGCCAAGCAAAGAGCAGATGCATATTAAAACTAATTTAAAAAAATAATGTACATAAGAGCAGATGAAAATTAAAACTAATTTAAAAAAATGTGTATAAATATATATATATATATATATATATATATATATATATATATATGAGGGAGAGAGAGAGAATAACTGCAATGTGATCTTGGCACAGGATTCGTATAGTGTCTGCTGTGACTTATTTCACTTAATTCCTTCATTTATACCTTGTGCTACAGAGGTGGATATCTGTCAGGTGCATTCTCTGTAATAAGCACTACCCATGTTGAGGAGACCATGCACTGACACTAGGTATATATACTCTACATAAGGCAGCCTAACAAAAAAGTTCACTGTTTTCCTCAAGTAGTGAACCATTTTTGCCCACTACTGAGCAGAGCAAATGGCAAAGGTATTAGAAAAAAATATATAAGAGAACAAAGCTGATAATAAATTAAATGCAATCAGTCTGTATACATAGCAATAACCAAGGCAAGGGGTGCATTCAAGTGACAACAGTCATCCTTCTCACATCTCAGTGTAACATCAGAAATTACTTTTTGGAACACTAGTAACAAACAACAGGGCACACCTAGAGAAGAGCCGAAGTAAAACCCAAAATACTCAGGCTTGTCCCAGCGCATGTTGAAAAGGATGTTAAATGTAAAAAGCAACAAATCTCAAAGCAACAGTTGTCATAACATATTCTGATGAAGCCCTGTTTGTTTGGGACAAAAGTGCTCAATTTTTGGTGCATCAAAAGTGCATTAAAGGTGTTTTGATCAACAAGAGCACTCTGATTTTGTGACTTGGATTTTAATACTATTGCTTTGTTGTTTTTCTTTTTACAGTTAACATCCTTTCCAGCATGTCCCAGGACAACCCTGAGTATTTTTTTTGTAACTATGTGGGACACATTATCCATCTTATAGTTCATGACAACTATGGAAAAAATGGACACACAAAGGCTCAGATGTTATTAGCAGTACTGATATTTGATTTTTAAACACTATGGTATCACAAAATGTGATGAAATATGTATTCAGACCACTATCTGTAAAATTATCATTTAATTGGATTTGAAACATACATCAGCTATCCATTTTCTCTAACCTCACTGCACTTACACTTTGTGTCACAGAAAAAGTTACCTGACAGGTGTATTTTCTTCAGTGGGTACTATCCAGATTGCTGATGGCCACAACATGCTGCCAGGATGGTTTGCACTACATAAGGCAGTACAAATTGTGAAAGTTCACGCAGAAAGCAATATTTATCAGTGGCATTAACAACATTTGTGGAATAACAACTTGAAGGAACTTGCAACAAACAGAGCCACGCATTACATTGATAAATTCAGCCTTCACACATCTCCTTCCCACATCAGTACTGTCAAGTATGTCTCACAATATCAGGACTTTAGCTAATGTCATAGGAATGGAATAGAACACAAGGAACAGAAGGAATGGTTTCATTGTTCATAAAGCACAAGCAATTAATATTGACATAATTTGGAATGATGTATCTGTCTGTCACTTCTGGTCAATACAGACTTTACTTAAGTTTCCCACATCAGCATATTCATACTCCAAAATGACTTAGCATGATCTCCCTCTGTTAAATGATCTCTAAACATATTTTTAACCCTGCATCATCTGTGCTATTTCTCTAAGATCCATACATTAACATATTACGCTGCAGAGACAGAAGTGTGACTACTTGAATTTCTTAACTCATTACTGTCCAGAATGCTGAGGAAAATACCAAATTGCAAGTCTTCTTTGCAGTACTGATGGTAGTCCAACTAAAATTTGCCAGTTTTTACCTTTGGCAGTGAAATGCTATTCACTGCTACTGACCACTGCCAGTCAGTGTAGATCAATGCCAAATGGAGTGCAAATGATAAAAAAAGAAATCAATTGGGAGTCAAATACTTGAAATGTATATTTCAGATGTTTAATCAGCCTTGTTATCCTGCAACAGAAGCCTGAATGGATTTAAACCCTTAAACACCAGTAGCAAGAACAATCATTGAAGAGTATTTCCCAAATTTGTTGCAGGCAAAGATATATATTTGCAAGGAGAAAAAAGTGTTTTGATGTATTGGTAATGTGGTATTGTACCAAGTCATACTGAAATTGCAACAGAAGCAAGTTATGAAAGTTGTTCTTATTTGACAATAAATGTCTGGATGAATGTCATATTTCCAATAATGTTTAACAAAGACTGCAAGCATTGAAGGTGTATTCTTTTTTTTTTTTACTGTGCCTCTTTCCATTATCTATACTTTCTTCATAGCAATTCTATCTCTGCTTTATTTCATATGATATCTAACTCTAAGTAAAATACTCCCATGAATATCAGCAACATTTCTTACTAAGGGGCAGTAATTATAATCATTAAAGCCAGAATTTCAATATGTTAATGTTCATCTTCTAAATCTGTCAATATACTTTCAGACTTTTTGTCAAGTCTCTTTTCCCTGACATGATCTCAGTAGGTGTACATCAAAGGTGGGAGACTGTGAAACCCTGATTTTTCTTGCAGTCAGAGTAATCCTAGGGACCTGCAAACTATCAGCAGTGACACGTTTCAGTGCTTGTCCTTACAGTGCTAGGGCATGGTCATGTAATTGTATAGCTCCTTACACCATGCTTTCATTCCTTATACTTATTGCAGTTTGCAGTTTGTAGTATTCAGGAAAGCTAATGATTTGACACCTCATTTGCATACTCACAGTGCTCACTCTGCACTATATAAAGGTGATCATGTACCTAATGCTCTTGTATCTAGGGAGACTGTTATGATCCAGTGAACTGAATACTGCTAAATAAGCAAAGCTTTTGTAGAATTGTCTAATTTCTGCACTGCAGTATTGTCAAGATATGTTGGTATATTTTTTTTAAATAATGCTTTTAGTGTAACATTAAATTATAATCTACACTGTGGCTGCTCTCTCTTTCTCTCTCTCTCTGTATGTATATATATATATATATATATATATATGTGTGTGTGTATTATAATTGGTTTTCTTTATCCCTTTTGTTTGTCATAGCCATGTCTGTATTACAAAAACTTTTACATGAAGGTCTCACATTGTTACCTGTGTTAGCAGAAAGAAAAATGTGTTACATTTGTTGACTTTTACCTGACTATTATATACAGCAGTGGAGATGGTGCTTATAATGGTTGCCTGACATTTCTAACATTACAGGTGAAATTCTGTTATTAATGCTACAGTGTATTACACAGTTAAACCTGTGTTATCTGCATTACAGAACTGTGATACACTGGTGTCAATATTTGATGTAGAATTTGGGTGGGGCTGTCTTAATGTGTAAGTAGTCATAGGGAGCACTAACTTTTAAACTGGTGTGCGCATGGTGGATGTGTACATTCAGACATAAATAAGTTCATATCCATTCTGTCTATGTATTATATACTTAAACATGTGTCTGTTCTGTGTATCATCTCATACAAGGATATAGCACCCAAGATCTGTGTCTGTTCTGTGTATCATCTCATACAAGGATATAGCACCCAAGATCTGTACCCTGGCAGATACAATATACTAATGCAGAAAATGAAGTCATTGTCCAAGCTTTGCATCACCATGGAGTTTTTCTGTTAGGGAGAGGTACAGGTGACCAATCTGCCTAAAACAGAATGTGGTAGCAATTGGTTGGCAAGATCAATGCTGTTGAAGGACATGGTAGAACATACTTCCACATACAACACTGAGTAAGTGACATGATAACCTCTGGCCACCATAGGATGACTGCAATTGCCCAGGAGATGGTTACACTTTGTGGTCCTGCTACTTGAGCACCACTAACTGAAGCAGAGGAGTTCTTGTCCACTTTGAGATCCAGATATCTTGGCAGAAGGATCACACAGAATCATTGATGATGGTGCATATGTGTATGACAAACCCAGAGTGCACAAGCAGACCTTCCAGGTATGCAAAATGCAAGTGTCATTTTTACAGCTTTATATATGTATATCTTAGATGACTGACATATACAGAGCCAACAATAACTGTCAATCAGATGACATCATCATAGAGAAATAGAAGAGGATGTTTGCATGGAGCGAATCCAACTGTTCACTGCATTTTTGTACGAGTACATGTTTATTCTGCACTTGTGAAAGGGGATTGTTCTCTCTTCTTGCTTCATTTGCATTAATATCAGTCTTCTTTTCTTTCCCTTCTTCACATGCAGACGCTTCTAGATAGCAGGCAGCCAGCCCACCATTGTATGGTAAGCACAGATATTTAGACACAGTCAGTATGCCTACACATACCCATGGTATGGAGACCTCTGATATAAAACAGGTAGATGGTGACACAGTTTATTGGGGTAGTATAGTTACTACAGTTGCAGAGCTGGTAACTTCTACCCATAGCCAGTATGAGGGCATGGTGCTATACAGGAGGGTCAGTAAAAGTGTTCAGAGGAAAACTGCTGTCTACCCTCTAACTCCATGAAATATGTGGGCAACTTCTTGGACAGGATGAATGACATACTGAGGTGGACAGTGTCTGTAATGGAACATCTGTTGAGGAGGACAGGCATTCATGTGGCTGAAGAGCCACTACATCTGCTGGTGTTAGCAGATGTGGCCATGCAAGATCCTACTCCTGAAGTGACATAACATACGCTACTCCACCACTAATTGCAGTGTCCACACCCAGACATAGTAGGCAATGGGGCTATAGTCCTGGACGTAGTCATGAGGACATCTTGTCCAGCAGACATCACTTACATTCAGGTAGCAATCTGATGTTTTGCCAGTGCAGTTGAAGTAACAGTGCAACTCCTGGCAGAGGTGCTTCTTGTGGTCGAGGGTGAAATTGCTGAACTGACTGCTCTATCACACATGGCCAAGATACCAGAATGTAGTGCTAGCACACTGCTTGATCATAATCATGAAGACACACACACACATATTGAAAATCAAAATTTCACTTGCCCATACCACACACACACACACCACACTCTCAAAGTCAGGAATCCCACTCGGCTCCTGAAAACATTGGAGAACATGAAGATCTCTCCAAACACCATTATATTGGGTGACTTCAACTACCCAAACATTGACTGGGAGCACTACTCAAGCCCCAGCACCTTAGCCCAAAGGTTCCTGGAAATTATAAACTCAAATGCTATGGAACAACTAGTCACCACTCCCACAAGAGGGGACAACATACTAGACCTGATCATTACCAACATGGGGACTCTCTGCTCCACGCCAGTAGTATATCCCTCATTGGTAAGATCAGACTATAAATTAATTTCACTGGATGTCCACATCCCGACCCCACCCCCAGCCCAGAAAACCACAGTGAAAAACTTCTCAAAAGTGAACTTCTCACTTCTCAAAACCGAAGTGGAATCCTTCAAGGCCCCACGGCCAGTGGAAACTATGGCCCAAACTGCAGAATCCTATATAAACGCATTCTACGGACATCTCCAGGAATGCATGGATCATGCTATCCCAAACAAAACCAAGACCCAATCATCCAAAGGCAGGCGTCCAGTCTGGTGGACCCCTGCCATAAATAAACTGTACAACAGAATGGGGAAGCTACTACATGATGGAGCAAAATCCCTAATAGGGAAGGCATCTCTGATCAGTACTAGAAAAAAATTACTATCCCTCATAAAATCCTCCAAGGCCAGCTTCGAGAGAAAAATTGCACAGGACACCAAAGACAATCAAGTCTTTTTTCAGTTATGTTAGGAACCTGGGATGCAACTCCCAGACTTGTTCTGAGTTGATTCTAAACGACAAAAAATACACTGAACCCACAGACATTGCCAATATCCTGGCAGACAGGTTCAGTGCAAACTCCCCCCCCCTCCCCCCCACCCCAAATGAGCAAGTATCTATCTCGGCAGAGGGCTGCCTCCCAAACATCTCTGATGCTCAGGTGAAGGCTGCCCTCTCCAAAGCAAAAAACACTGCTTCCATGGGACCAGATGGCATCCCAGGTTGCATCCTACATGAACTCCAAGAGGAACTAATCCCTCAAATAAAACAGCTATACAATCTGAGCCTCACTACAGGATATGTGCCCACAGAATGGCGTACAGCAACAGTGGTCCCACTCCACAAAGGTGGAGCCTCTACGGACCCTGGAAACTATCGCCCCATAAGCCTGACTAGCTTAGTCTGCAAGGCTATGGAGAGGATCATCATGGAGCTCATAAACAAAGACATTGGGGGCCTACAGACACTAGATCCTACCCAGTTCGGCTTTGTCAAGGACAGATCCTGCCTTTTGAACCTGGTTGACTTCTTCGAAACAGTCACCAAAGCCATAGATGAAGGGAAGGTAGTCCACACAGCCTATCTGGACCTTGCAAAGGCATTTGACACAATACCCCACTCGGGCATCATAGATAAGCTATCCAGCTTAAATATAAACCCCTATGTCACAAGATGGGTCGCAAACTGGCTCCAAGACAGAACCCACAGAGTGAGAGTTGCTGGAGCCATGTCAGACTCGAAATCGGTCACAAGTGGCGTCCCACAGGGTTCTGTCCTGGGACCACTCTTGTTCGGTAAATACTTTTCCGAGGTACAGGCAAACGTGGGAGGACTATGGCTCACCAAGTTCGCAGACGACTGCAAACTTGGCGCCATAATCGACTCTCCAGCTGACACAAACATCCTTCAAAAAGGTCTCACAGAGACAGATAACTGGTGCCAGCGCCATGGTTTAAAGCTAAATGCCAAAAAATGTATAGTCATACCCTTTGGCAAAAACAATGTGCCCACAAATTACCACATAGGCGGAAACCCATTAAGTACTGAGAAAGTTATTAGGGACCTGGGGACCCAAGTTGATAGCAATCTCCCCTTTGAGAACCACATTGCCAAAGCAGTTAGAAAGACCTTCTACATAGCCCACCTTATCATGAAGGGTTTCACATCTAGATCAAGAGAGGTAATCGTGCCCCTTTATTCTTCCCTCATCAGGCCCATCATAGAATACAATGCCCCTTTTGGGATGTACCTTACCCGACACCTGCAGCAATTAGAAAGACCCCAAAAGTATCTCACCAAGAGGATCAAGGGTCTCAAACAGATGTCATATGCTGCTTGGTTAAAAAAAACTCCAGCTCTACTCAGTTGCATACAGCCTACTTCGAGGCGATCTTTGCCTGACATACAAAGCTATGTCAAATCCAGAATTAATGGACATGCTCCACCTCAGTAAATCTAAATCCCTTAGAGCCACACGCTTGAGGGACTTGAACCTCAGGACAGAAATAAATAGAACTTGCTGGAGGGACAGGTTCATAACCCAGAGGCTCCATTCACTCAGGAATAGAATTCCAGTTCATGTGAGGCAGAGCACCTCACTGAATCTCTTCAAGAAAAATCTCGAGAGGTGGATGGGGAATTGTAGGTTTGTCCCAGTGATTACTTCCATGTCACTATTAGACAGAGGCACAGTAAACTAAACCTTAAAAAGGGCACAGTATACTCAAATCAAGGGGTAGCATAAGCCATACAGGATCGGGCTAGGCTCTAGTATGAACCTATGAACCACAAAATTTCACCTGCCCATACTACTTCATACACATGCAAACTATCCATACAGTACTGGTGAGTTTTCTACATCTGTTATTACAGGCCCATGAACACTGCACACACTGACAGATATACGTGTTTCTTACGTGTATGCACTCACTTCTTTGGTGTCACCCTTGCTCTATTACCATTCCCCACCGCCATTGATGATGACTGTGTCCCGCCCTTTGTACATGTATTTGTGACTTAAGATTCCCTATATATCTGATGCAAACACTGGATAGCTAATGCTTGCTTATTCACACAGTTGCACTTATCAATATGTAGAGCAGAAGAAAAGTTGTTTATTACTTTTCCCTACTCTTTTTTGAATGGTTGCTTCTATAATTATCTATCATTGTATTTCAGTTATTGTTATTAATGCAGTGGAAGCATTAGGTACTCCAATCTTACTTATTGGTATAGTTGTGCGAATGAGGGTATAATTGACCTGTTCCATGTTTTATAGACGGTGCTCAATTGAAATGTTTGATGCACACTATTTGTTCTAATACATAACTTTATCATGTGAAAATCTGGCAGAGGAGACACTACTGACATAACTGTACACCTCAGACATATACTCTGCTTAGAGACACATACATATTTCCATATGAGAGTAATCATTTATATAACTTATTTTTTTACACATTCCACACTTACCTTGCCATTACTACATGTACAAATTGCATCCTTGGTGGTTGTCCCTGTCTGATGCTATGAGAACACAGCCATTACATGGTTAAGTAAAGATTGTGAAATCTGATGGCTATTAATTTCCCTATCTTTATGGGCATGGAATCTTAGGCTTTGACCTACATAATCATTGTGTGTGCTACCCTTTGCAACTTAGCCAGAGCCAGGACAGACACTGCATGCCTTCATCTGCTAGAACCATCTGCAGCTGCTAGTTCTCCCTCAAACTATTCATCAGTACCAGCTGCTAGGCCCACCTGTGGTCCTTGAAACTATTGCCCTGTTTCTTGTTGCCCCTGTTGAAGCCATTTCCTGGGAATTATATTTGCAACATGGCACAGACTGTAAGCATTTGTGCAGAGGTGGCTGGGTCGTATTGCAGTATATGTCCTGATGGATCTAGACACCAGAACCATGCTTTAAGCAATTCAAACATATGTTGTGTGATATTCTTAGTTTGAGCATGGGTCTTGTATCATTGCTCAGTGGGATTGTGAGGGTTTCTAATGTCTTTCATTAGCCAGAGCTCAAGTGCATAACCTGCATTCCAGTCTAGATGGCCTTGAATGAAATTCACCACTAGCAAATCTGTTCTGCAGCCAGCAGGTGTTCCATATATGTGTGAGTCATGGAAACTGCATGTGCACAGACATTGTACAGATCTCTTGCGCATTACATACAAACTGACAGTTTATAGAGTAGAAACTTTTAATTTTACTATACCTCCTTCCTGATTCCCAAGGTGGGGCTTTTATTCCTATGTGTGTGCAATCTACTGCCCCAACACTTAGGAAGTGTGCCACTGCATAGAATTTCTGAATGGTTCTTGCTCTGTCCTGTGGTGTTTGTGGGAAATAGATATGCACCCTTACATGTAGTAGCATTGCATTTAAAACATTATGCAATATTCTTGAGGCTGATTCTTTTTGACACCCCTATTATATCCCCTGTGAGTCTCTGAAAAGTACCAGTAGCTAGTTTATGTAATGCTAAACATACCTTTGTTTCCACGGGATGGCTTCGCCATGATTTCCCTGGGGCTAAAGGTGGGGGCAGCGTCAGTTGCATATTTCCTCTAGTGTTTCCCTATCCACAAAGCAATGTGGTCTAAACACCCTACTTCTCCTTGCTTAAGGTTTGGCAGCAGCAGCACCCTAATTTAGAGACCGTTGTACATACAACATTGTAATAGCAGCAGCAGCCCCTGACATGTTTTATTTATTTTATAAAACACTCAAACAATAGTCAAAAATGAACAACGTAGACCGGAAACTTACCTCCTTGGACTGGAACCCAAGTCCTTTTATTCAGCAGCAAATAGGTTCAAAACAAATAGCAAACAGATTTCATCAATAAAACGCACTGGATAACAGCATACATTCTTCTATATTGAAACAGTGGAAAATGCAAAATAGCAAAACAGTCAGTCTTAAAAATAACAAGCTGCAACAAAATATTCTCTTAGCGCCTCGGCTTCAGCAGCCTTTACAGAGGAATGAATATTTGAAAAAACACATCTTATATACAAAACACTGACATCAATCAATTAGTTACACCCATATTAAAAAATTAATCAATTAAATAAAAACTTTTATGCTTAAACTAAACAATTTCATATAAAACTTTTCCAATGACACTCTTTGTATAACCCTGCTGGTTGTAATGTATTATATTTTAATATAAAAATTGATTCTTTTTTTCTGAGTAAATATTTTTTTCTTTCTTCAGTCAGAAAACTAAAATTTATTTGTTCCAAGACACAAATCTGCTAATTGCTAACATCTTCACCATGTTTCTTATTAAAGTGCTCCACTACAGGGCTTATTATTTTAATGTTTCTAATATCTCTTACATGCTCTTTTACTCTTTCACCCAAACTTCTCTTAGTTTCACCAATATAGAAACTATTACAAGCACATTTAATAGCATACACTACACCTGCACTTTTGCAAGTATAATTTCATCTTATATGAAATAATTTTCCATTAATTTTATCAAATGTACCTACTATGTACTGACATATTTTGCATTTGCCACAGGGTACTGTGCCATATTTTGCTGTTATGCATGTTACTGTTTCTAACGGTCTTTTATAAAAACTATGTACCAAGAAGTCCTTTAGACTTCTCCCCCTTTGATAGGAAAATTTAAGCTTCATCTCTGCAAGTGAAGGAACTTCTCTTTTAATAATATTCCACAGATACTCTAACAATCCTTATAGCTTTTTTAAGAATAATGTATATTTGGAAACAAAAATCATATTTTGTTCCAAATCTCATTCCTTTTCCTTAGCTACAAAATAATTGCTTTGGCTTTTATTTTTAAAGCTCTTATTGTTATAGTCAATATTTTTATGTAACTATCAATAATTTTTGCTTCATAACCTCTGTTTATAAACATATTCATCGCTTTTTCAGCCTCTCTTTTTGCATGCTGCATATTCCTACATAATCTCCTAATTCTTAAAATTTCTCCACATGGAATAGATGTTAGTGTGTGATGACAACTTGAAGCATGCAACATGTGACTGGGCTGTTCAAATTTTCTATAAATCTGTGTGTTTATTTTACCATTCGGTAAACCTTCCAAGGTCAGATCTAAATAATTCACCTTTAAGCCTTCTTGCAGTCCATCATACTTAGTATGAAACCTATTATCATTTAAATAATCAATAAACAAACTCACTTCATTTCTGCCCCCTTTACAAATAAATGTCAGGTCGTCAATAAATCTGAAATATCCTTTTCCAAAACTTTAAAATTTGCTCTGATATATATGATTATATTCCACTAGACCCATGAACAAATTTGCATACATGGGGGCAAAAGAAGCCCCAATGGCTGTTCCTTGTAACTGTTTATATAAAGTGCCATCAAATTCAAAGATATTTGTTAAGCAAAATATACTAACTCTTTTATATAATGTGCTTTGGGACCGTCTCCCATGAAATAACTCAAAGCCTCCATACCGAACGTATGCTGCATGCTAGTATAGAAGCTAGCTACATCCAATACAAGAAAATACGTTTCCTATTTCCCAGTGTATGACTTCCAACTTTTTTAACAAATCAAATGAATCCTTTATATATGAAGGTAGTTTTAATACTTCTTTTAATAAACATTCATGTAAGAGACACCGTAAATTATGAGTAAAATAGCCACTAGCTGAAACTATAGGTCGACCTGGGGGGTTTAGCATATTTTTGTGTATTTTGGGAACACAATAAAATCTAGCCATCGTACTTTCTTCACTAGAGAATTTATCTGCAATGTTCAATTTAGAAAAATAATTTAAACTGACTCCTTTGTTCAGTAATAGTCTATATTCTCTAGTAGCTTGCAAATAAACCTCTTCATTCACTTTACTATAAACATCTTTATTTTCTAAATGTTCCATACACATGCTAAGATAATCCAAAGTTTTCATAATTACCAATTTACCCTTTTATCTGATGGTTTAAAAACTAAGTGGTTATTTTCACTAAGGTGCTTTAAAGCTAACCATTCTTGTTGAGATAAATTATATGTTTTTACTTGTTTGTTGAAATTGTACAATTCCTTCTCAAGTATTAAGTTACACACGGTATGAAACCGCTGAATGCATTCATTTCTAAATGGAGCCATGAAAGTGTTCTTAGCCTTTATTTTGCTCGTATCTAATTTGTTATATGCATTACTGTCCATATCCAACTCACATGAATAAAAATTATGATCAGTAGAAGAGTCTGTGACATCATCTAGCACATTGCTTTCCATTTTATTCAAACTAAAAAAATATTCTTTTATGTACATTTTGCGTACTAATTTGAAGACATCACATTTCAATTCATATAGTCTAGGTAAAGCTGAGGGTAGAAATGTCAAACCCTTTTGTGACATGGACATTTCAACATTGTCAAAATCATAACCTGACAAATTGACTACATAAGAATCTAAAAATAAACCACAGTCAAGGATGATGGAAAAAAATAGCGTACACTCGTTTATTATCCGCTTTCGTCCACAGACTTCATCAGATTAAAATTCATCTCTAAAAACAAGATATATATACACCAGTAATAATCAAATGATCATTAAATAATTAACTTAATTAATGATTAGAAAATTTTTTTAAACAGACAGTGTTTAAGAAAAACATGAAATGATGTCTGCATATTTATTGACTGACAAACCTCTATATTTTAAAAAACATTTCACATTAATGGTGTCATTCAAGCCCGGTGGTGTATCGGATTTTAGTTTGATCTGCCACAAAGTCTCACGTTGTTCTATATAATTTTTCAAGTCCCCCCCTCTAAGATCAGGATATACAATTTCCAAAACTGAAAAAACAAACTTCTTAAAAACAAGACAACTAGCTGAATGCCTGTACAAGGCATTAGTAGCATCTTTTTGACGAATAGCATAAAGATGTTCTCTAATGCGTACTTTAAGATGCCTAGTCGTCATCCCCGAAGGCAATTTAGATTCTGCTAATCTATTTCTTTCTGAAATTAATTATTTTTCTGCTTACCTTCAATTCACCAGAGATTGTGTTGGTTTAAAAGTTAATTTTTTAGATGCATCTCTTTGGTGGGACTTGGAAGATCATAGGATACATAGTTGCATTTTCCGTAAGGAGACTTTTAACAACAATTATCTGCATTATGCAAGCAACCACCCTAGACATATTGTTAAAAACATTCCTAAAGGGCAATTTATAAGAGCAAGCCGCATGACTTCTAAGTACAATGTTTTTATTAACGAGTTAGAATTTATCATTAAATTGTTTGTTGACAGGGGATATCCTAAACCTGATTTATTAAAGGTTAGTGATGAAATCAAAAATAAATATACAAATGATAAGCCATTTTTGGATTATAACACTGTTAGAGATTTGAATTTTGATAGTGTTTCTTCTAAAAATAACATGAACACTAATTTAATTTGTACACTTGAAATGACACTGGATAGCCAGCACATTCAGCAAATACTAAGAAACAATTGGAGCGTTATCAGAGGCAATTTGGAGCTTTATAATGTGTTGGGGGATGGACCTTCTTTTGTTTCAAGGAACAATAATAGTTTAAAGAAAATGTTAGAGTTTCACAGTAACAATTCAGTTATTGTTCCTACTGTTAAAAAAGGAATGAACACTTGCCAACAATGTAACGTGTCGTTACATTTCTGAAGGTCCTTACATTAGTATCGACACTTATCCAAAAACTATAGCAGTGCCATCCTTTGCTAATTGTAACACCAAAGGTGTCGTTTATATTAGTTTGTGTTCTGGTTGTTCTGCTTTTTATGTGGGGATGACGACTAGGCATCTTAAAGTACGCATTAGAGAACATCTTTATGCTATTCGTCAAAAAGATGCTACTAATGCCTTGTACAGGCATTCAGCTAGTTGTCTTGTTTTTAAGAAGTTTGTTTTTTCAGTTTTGGAAATTGTATATCCTGATCTTAGAGGGGGGGACTTTAAAAATTATATAGAACAACGTGAGACTTTGTGGCAGATCAAAATAAAATCCGATACACCACCGGGCTTGAATGACACCATTAATGTGAAATGTTTTTTAAAATATAGAGGTTTGTCAGTCAATAAAAATGCAGACATCATTTCATGTTTTTCTTAAACACTGTCTGTTTAAAAAAAATTTCTAATCATTAATTAAGTTAATTATTTAATGATCATTTGATTATTACTGGTGTATATATATCTTGTTTTTAGAGATGAATTTTAATCTGATGAAGTCTGTGGACGAAAGCGGATAATAAACGAAAGGTACCGCTATTTTTCCATCATCCTTGACTGTGGTTTATTTTTGGATTTTATTATTTTGTTTTTTGGCTTTACATAAGAATCTAAATTACTGGCTTGTACCTTATCAATTTGTCCATTTGCTCCTTTTATTGTACGGACCATAACTTTGCTTCTTAGTTGTACCATGTCTCAACTACTGAGAACTGGATGCTCCAAAATCACCTCTCTTTGAATGCCAACAAATCATAGGTAGATACTAGGCTATCTGCCCTAGGGCATTTATAAGCCTAGCCCGAGTGTATTTGGCTTTCGCCTCCCTATTAGATTAGCCTGCTGTGCCTCTGTATAGTAGGTCACAGAAGGTAGCCCTTTAAGATTAGTTTACCATGCCTCTGTCAAGCAGGGACACAGAAGAGATCCCAGGAGTGAATTTGTGATTTTCCCATCCACGTGTCCAGATTTTGCTTGAAGAGGGTCAGCAAAGGGCTATGTCTAACATGAATTGGTATTTTATTGCAGAGTGAGGGGAGCCTCTGGGAAATGAATCTGTCCCTCCAGCATGTCCTATTTATTTTTGTGCTGAGGTTTAAGTCCCTGGAGAGTGCAGCTCTAAGGGATTTGGATTTTTTGAGGTGGAGCATGTCCATTAATTCTGGGTTAGACATGGCTTTGTACGTCAGGCATAGATCGCCTCCAAGTAGGCGGTAAGCAACTGAGTAGAACTGGAGTTTCTTTAGTCTAGCTGCATAGGACATCTGTTTGTAGCCCATGATCCTCTTGGTGAGGTACTTTTGGGGTCTCTCCAGTTGCTGCAGGTGTTGGGTAAGGTATATCCCAAAAGGGGCATTGTATTCAATTATGGGCCTGATGTGTGACGAGTAGAGGGGCACAATGACCTCTCTTGATCTAGATGCGAACCCTTTCGTGATAAGGTGGGCTATATAGAAGGCCTTTCTAACCACTTTGGCAACGTGATTATCAAAGGAGAGATTACTATCTACTTTGGTCCCCAAATCTCTAATTACTTTTTCCGTACTTAATGGATTACCACCTATGTGGTAATTTGTGGGTACTGTTTTTCTCAAAGGGGATGACTATGCACTTTTTAGCATTTAGCTTGAGGCCGTGGTTCTGGCACCAAGCATCCATCTCCGTGAGACCCTTTTGGAGGATGCTTGTGTCAGCTGGAGAGTTGATTATGGCTCCCAGTTTGCAGTCATCTGCGAACTTTGTCAGCCATAGTCCCCCATGTTAGCCTGAACCTCAGAGAAGTATATACCGAATAAGAGAGGTCCCAGAACTGAGCCTTGTGGGACGCCACTTGTAAGTGATTTGGATTCGGACGTGGCACCTGTGATTCTGACCATGTGGGTTCTATCCCTGAGCCAGTTTGCAACCCATCTTGTGATATAGGGGTTGATATTTAAGCTGGTAAGCTTATTTATGATGCCCAAGTGGGGTATTGTGTTGAAGGCTTTTGAAAGGTCCAGGTAGGCTGTGTGGACTACCTTGCCCTCATCTATGGCTTTGGTAACTGTTTCAAAGAAAGCAACTAGGTTTAAGAGGCAAGATCTGCCCTTAACAAAACCTAATTGGGTAGGGTCCAGTGTCTGGAGGCTCCCAATGTCTTTGTTTACAAGTTCCATGATAATACGCTCCATAGCTTTACAGACCAGACTAGTCAGGCTTATATATAGTTCCCATGGTCTGTTGTCTCACCACCTTTATGGAGTGGGACCACTGTAGCTGCATGCCATTCTTTGGGTACATATCCTGTAGTAAGGCTAAGTTTGAACAGTGACTTAATGTGAGGGTTCAGTTGTTCTTGGAGCTCGTGTAAGACAAAGCCTGGGACACCGTCCGGTCCCATAGATGCTGTGTTTTTTGCTTTGAAGAGGGCAGCTTTCACCTGTGCATCTGTGATGTCAGGGAGGTTACATTCAGGTGGGATAGGCATTTGCTCCTTTGAGGGGGAAGGGGGGGAGAAGTTAGCACTGAATCTGTCTGCCAGGATGTTGGCTATGTCTGTAGGTTCGGTATATTTTGTACCGTTATGCAACAATTCAGAGCATATCTGGGAGTTTCCACCCATATTCCTGACATAACTAAAGAAGGCCTTGTGATTATCTTTAGTGTCTAGGGCAATTTTTCTTTTGAAACTGGCCTTTGATGATTTTATGAGGGATCGTAGTTTATTGCTAATACTGATCAGAGATGTCTTCCCTTTTTGGGATTTTGCTCTGTCATGTAGTAGCTTCCTCCTTCTGTTGTATAGCTTATTTATGGCCGGGGTCCACCAGACAGGTCTCCTGATTTTGGAGGAGTGAGTCTTGGTTTTATTTGGGATAGCACGATCCATTAAGGGATACAGTGTGGGTAAATTTCAAAAAAGGGGTGGTGTTATTAATGTACATCAAAAAGACATTTAATTCCTCAATGGGTCCATCCCAAAGAATACAAATATCGTCTAGGAATCTTGTATAATATGTTATATACCTGAACCAATTGGATTCCATAATGTACTTTTTCTCCCAATGGTATAGTACTAGGTTGGCATATGGGGGGGCACATGCCACCCCCATAGCCACACCACTCTCCTGCTTGTAGTACAAACAATTGAAAAACATATAATTACTTTGCAATGTAATTTCTAAAAATTCCATGACCAAGTTAGTAGTATTGGCATCCAAATATCTGACTTCTGTCAATACTTCCTGGAACCAATTCAAGGCCTAACCAGTGTGGAATACTGGGGAATAATTCAACCACGTCAACTGTAACCATAATTACTGCGTCACTGTATTTTTCCTTGGTCATATTCCTAAGAAAATCCCATGAATCTTTGGTAATGTGCTTTAATGTACCTACAAATCTCTTAAGGTGGTAATCTACAAATATGGCCAATGGCTCCATGATGTACCCAGCCCCAAACACTATTGGTCTAAAGGCCAATTTGTCTATTCCCTTGTGTATTTTAGGTATCCTGAATATTACCGGAATACGTGGTTTTTCCACATACAAGTTGTACGTCTTATCAATTACTCCCTGTAACAAATGATCCTTTAAATATTACTGTATCTTTGCACATGCCACGTTGATCTCATTTATGGATGCCAAACTATATTTCTCCTCATCATTTAGAATTTCAAACATTGTGGTTTCGTAATCAATCGTGTACATAAGCACCACTCCTCCCCCCTTATCAGGTTTCATAATTCTAACCTTATTTTGAACCAATTCCTGAATCAAATTTTCTTCCAAGGGAGTAAAATTTCTCCCCGTTTCCTTTGATTTTTCTAATATCTTGTTCCACTAACTCTTTGTATATTCTCAAAACAGGGTTAAGGGGGGAATAAAAGTACTAGGTCTTCTCAAATCTTGCACTTGCCTACTACTTCCTTTGAAAAGCAATTTAAGGTTCAACTTTCTCAAGAATAACTTTAGTTCCACCAGGGTATTAACCACATTAAACGGTCTACTGGGTACAAATTGAAAACCCTTAGTAAGTAGTGGAAAGTGTTCACTTCTTATCTCCAAGTCTGTAAAGTTACAGATGTTGAAGTTATTTTTAGTCACTTTCCTACCATTCTCCGTGACCTCTATATTCACAGTTATCATCCTGGTCTACCTTTCTATGTACTGTCCTCTCCCTTGCATGTTCCTCATAAAATTCCTGTTGTTGTTGTTCCAACCTCTCCCCCTGAAACTGATTGTATGTATTGTACATGTTGTACTGTCCTTGCTTCTGTGCAATTTTCTCACTTCTCCTTAGGGTGGGTTCTTCTAAAGGGATAGTGTGCCCAGTATTAGAATTCCTGTTTTCCTGAGTAAATACTTCTTCATGCAAGTTCTCACCTTCCCAATTCCTAAAATTGTAATCCCTCTTTGGGGGTGGATAAGCTTTCCCCTCCCTATATTCAATTAAGTCCCTTTGTAGTTTTCTTAACTTTCATGCAAGCACATTCACCTATTTCCCTAAACACAGCACTGCATTTCATTTTCTCAACTTGGTAAAGACAGTCACATGTTAATTTATCATGCAAAGCATTTACTACTTTAATAACATTGTCTCTCTGCATCTCATAATTTCTAATCATTAACTTCAATAAACTTTAATCCAAAATTAAAAATATCCAAAAGTTCCTTGCGGAAAGTACTATTAATATCAACATTGTTGGGGTATTTACAGAGCCGTAGCCCCTTCGGTACTCTCCCAACTGCTACACATTCATTTAAACAGTTTACCTCAAGCTGAATAGTTTTTAATTGTAACAGTTTCTCCTTAAATACCTGGAGAAGATCACTGTACGTTTCCTGCACTTGAGGTCTGTCCTCAGAAAGACGCCCATTTTTCGAAAATGAAATCAGTTTTGCTTAAAGTCCTGGTTATTATTCGAAATATTAACTGTCCCAGCATTTGCTGAATGCAAATGCACATCCACCATACTCACGGTCGTCTCCCTCAACTGTCCAGCTCCATTCTGAGTGGTCAAGGATGATAATACGCCAACGTCACGCAACTGATGCTGGTTACCTGGAAACACCTACTGACTGTTTCTAATCAACGAATTCTGTCTCACAGCTATTTGAGTTAGTATCTCCAACATTTTGTTAAATTCTCCCCTTGTAACTAAAGAATTGTCATTCGAATCCTCATTGTCAAGAAACACACTAGGCATTTCCTTGAGTGTAGAGTTATCCGCTCCTTCAGCCATGGTGTCAAAAACAGCCAAAAACCAAACCGCGAAATGTAACCAACAACAGAAAACAGACACCACAGCTTCCAAAGCAGCAACCCACCACCTATACAGTCTGTTCGACCCAGCACAGCTCCAACAGGATAAAACCCCTCCAGCAGAACAAAAAACAGTCACAAATGCCCACAGAGCATGAGAAACAACTCACTGGAACAAGTGCATTCACACCAATCCAGCTACAAATCCACAAGGTACAAAACAGAAGTCAAGCGCCCTCACCCAACCAAATGCCAGGCCTTCCCACAACAACATTACAACTTCCAAGTCCTGCCAACATAGGTGCACATTTCAAAACGAGCCAACAGCAAAGATCCTTCTATTCTCTCACTCATAAATCTATCCACCTAGACAAAACCTCTTTCAAGATTACAAGCCTTGACAACTCCACTATAGAAGTTGTTCCTTTTGCTAAACTTCTTGGAGTTACTATTGACTAACACCTAAAATTCGATACCCATATTCAGCTAAATATAAAGAAAACCCATCAGAAACTTGGCATGCTGTACAGAAACTCCCACTTCCTCTCCTCTCAACAAGACAGACCCTCGCCACTACCTTCTTACTACCTTCACTAATGTTTGGAGCTCCCCTATAAACCAACCTATCTTCCTCCATCTCTTCTAAACTAGAATCCTGTTACAATAAGATCTCAAAGTTCAACACCACTTCCAAATACTCCACTCACCACTGTAAACCTCTCCACCAGCTGCATTGGCTAGAACTCCCAAGCTACCTTGACCACCTCCAACTTATCACCAATCGCAAGCTTATTTTCAAATGAACTATATGCCCAGCACTAACAAACATCTTAACATTATGCACACCAAACAGAACTTAAGATCTACCCACCAAAATCTAAACTGTTTATAAACCAAACCGTCCCGCTGGTCAGCTTCTCCTATCCTTTTCCGTTGCCAAAAAATGGAATTCTCTCCCTCCATCTCTAAGAATTTCTGAGAACTCTGAACACTTCAAAAACCAGCTGCATTCTTACCTCTCCTAAAAATGGAAATGCAATTGCACTCCACCTACCTAACCTGCTTAATACATAAATACTTTATAATACACAGTTTGTTCTTCCTTACACACTATTTATTAACCCTATGTACTGCCTTCATGCTAATACTACCTCTATACCACTCTCAGAGGATTTAAACCTCTGTATTAATTTAACTCAAGCTAAAATTCATGCACAAAGAACTCATCCATGCTAATGTTACGTCTACATCATTCTCAGATGATTTAAACCTCTGTATTAATTTAACCTTGTACTACTGTTCTCAACCACGAAACATGGAAATATCCTTTACATCCTTCTCCAAGCTGCTGTTTAATGTTTGTTTAGTTTTTGCTATTTTGTATGGAAAATTTGCTTAGTTTGCTTCTGTTTCCACTATGTATTGTACTTCATATTATGGCGCTTGTACTATGTATTATTGGAGCTTTTCTCCCCGGACCTTCACTGAAAATGGGCTCTTTGAGCCCAGTGGATCTCCCTGGTCATCAAACTGGAAATAAATAATGTCCATACCAGGAACGTTTCTTGGTACCATTTTTCTGTCCTGTCTGTTCATGGTATATGTTGCGAAGATTCACCATTCTGAGGATGTGGCAATCTAGGAAAATGTTCATCTTCATCCCCTTCATCCATTGAAGATACTGCACTTTCTCCTAATGTAAAATAATTAGATTGCTGGCCCACCACTTCCAGGTCTCTTTGAAACCTTACGCGATTACAAACAGGGTGATAACTGTTAGATAGCTGAAATGCTGCCTTCTTATCATAATCTTGCAGGTCCCTTTGAAGTTTGTTTTTTTGTGGTTCAGCAGTTCTTTTTCATAAGTTAAAAGTCTATCATTGATACTGCCCAAAAAAGATTCTAAGGCAGTATTTGATGTTTCTTTAATTACATCAGAACAAAGCTTTATAGTTTCTTTTTTAAGCTGGTTTCTTTTTACCATATCCCTTTCTATCAGGATTGTTACCCATTCACTGCTACAACGATGAGCAGCAGCTACCCATCTATCATAAAATAAACAATCCTGTTCTTCTGTTAGATTGAAAGGGGTAGATGGACTTTTCATGGCTCGAAGACCTTGGGGTGTAATTTTTAATTCTTGATATCTTTGTAAACTATGTAGATTATAGAAAACTGCAGTTTCTTTAAAACCAACTTCTCAGTTTGATTGAGAAGTTCTTGCACCACTGGCAGAGTTGACAGTTTTGTCCTTTTGCCCACAGCAGCAAATAAATTGGTAGTTACACAATTTCTATCTTCCTCCCATTTTCTGAATACACTAGGTTGTGCATCCAACAAATTACTGGTAGATGCATCCATATTTTCCACATTGGGATTAAGCAAAGGCTTAGACCCCTGTTGCACATTAACATCAGCACTCCGTCGTGATATATCCATACCCGCTTCCTGAAATATGCGGGGTGAGGAGGTAAAAGAGTCACTGGACATAAATACTATATAAACCACTTGAACAATAGTCAAAAACGAACCACATAGACCAGAAACTATTACCTCCTTGGACTGGAACCCAAGTCCTTTTATTCAGCATATTATAATATTTCATACAAGAGGAAATTATACTTGCAAAAGTGCAGCTGTAGTGTATGTGATTAAATGCGCTTGTAATAGTTTCTATATTGGTGAAACTAAGAGAAGTTTGGGTGAAAGAGTAAACGAGCATGTAAGAGATGTTAGAAACAATAAAATAATAAGCCCTGTAGAGGAGCACTTTAATAAGAAACATGGTGGAGATGTTGTCAATTTGCAGGTTTGTGTCTTAGAACAAATACATTTTAGTTTTCTGACTGAAGAAGGAAAACAAATATTTACTCAGAAAAAAAGAATCAATTTTTATATTAAAATATAATATATTACAACCAGCAGGGTTGAACAAAGTGTCACTGGAAAAGTTTTATATGAAATTGTTTAGTTTAAGCATAAAAGTTTTTATTTAATTGATTAATATTTTTAATATGGGTGTAACTAATTGATTAATTGATGTCAGTGTTTTGTATATAACGTGTTTTTTCAAATATTCATTACTCTGTAAAGGCTGCTGAAGCCAAGGCGCTAAGAGGATATTTTGTTGATGCTTGTTGTTTTTAAGCCAGACTGTTTTTCTGTTTCGCATTTTCCACTGTTTCTATATACAAAAATAATTTATGCTGCAATCCAGTGCATTTTATTGATGAAATATGTTTGCTGCTATTTGTTTTGAACCTATTTGCTGCTGAATAAAAGGACTTGGGTTGCAGTCCAAGGAGGTAATAGTTTCTGGTCTACGTGGTTCGTTTTTGACTATTGTTCGAGTGGTTTATATATGTTTTATTTATTTATTTTTAAGTTTAATCATGCTGTATTCCACAGAGATTTTGTGTACAGAGCAAAAGTATACATTGACTGTATATGATTGTTTTATAGCTTCCTGAATAACTCCACCATATTGGATTGATTAATTAGACTTTGGCTGCTTTTGCTGTTATTAGCATATTCCACCATTTATTTGTGAGTTTTTTGTTTTGTTTAATGAATACTAAACAGCTAGCTAATGCATTGGTAGTACACCTCACTGCCAACATAACTACACTTTGTGTGACTGTTAATGAATCTGGACCATTGTTTAGCCAATCAGAAGAGGGAAAATCAGCAATATCCAATCTGTCAGACACAACCAGCCAATCACAGCCCACACATACACTGACACAAGATGTACATTTACTTAATGCATCCTCTGGAAATACTTCAGAAGGTTTTGAACATAATGCTTCACAACTCTATAATTTTCAAATGGATTTACTTACTGTGAATAATTTTTTGATCCAGCCATGACTTTTTACCCATTTCAGTAATAAGAAACTGAGTAGCAGGCTACAGAGACAACCAAAAAGTAAACCGCTCTAAAGAACATCATTTATGCAGGTACTGAATATTTATTACTGAATAGTGATTCTACTTATGACTTTAACTTTTCTAATTATTAAGACATTATTTTAAGCAAATATTTTTATTTATTTAAGAAATTTGGCAGATTCATAGTTGCTAATAAACCTGATATTGTAGAAATTTCAATAAAACTTAAAAAGTTTACAGTGTGTTTTTTCAGAATAGTAGCAAGTACAAAATGTACTGCCCAAATGATGCTTTAAAAGGAAAAGTGAGAGACTTTGCTTGGTTATAAGTACATGTTTTTGCTTTCTTTAGCTAATTTTTCTTGCTGCACTTTATTACAGCCATTTTACAAGCTTTGGTACCTAATTTAATTATTTTTTTACTGATTTTGCCTACTGTACTTTATTGAATTGTTTTTTCAACTGCTTTTACTGTTACAGGCTACACACTCAAGTGCTAGCCGTTTAGAGCCTTACAAGTGTATTTTACTACTGCATTTACTATTTTTCTGCTTCTTTAACAAAAAAATCTACTTATTCATTTCCCACCTTTTTTATTAAACTAGAATAGTCTGGATCTCAGATTTTCTGATTTCAGGACTGTATTGTGTGTTCTGAGTTGTCCATACCTTGCTGAGATAAAAGGAAGTCGTCCTTCTCATCAGTGGGAGTGGTAAGCTCGGAGCAGCCTATCTATAACTAGAGGAGTGGTTTCCAGGACAGGAATTGTTTTTTATTGGCTGCTTTGGGCTGCTTCTATCCATTCCAACTTTCTGACTTAAAAACCCATGTTTGCGTGGGTTTGCGCTTGTTTTACCTCAGCGGATCCTGTTTGGGCATCCTGCAGAGTTCTACAACAGCAAATAGAAAATACACTTTCCTTGATTATAACTACCTGTTTTTGCTTTATTTAGTTAATTTTGCTTGTCACACTTTATTATGGATGTTTTACAAGCTTAGGTACCTAATTTAACTGTTGTTTTACTGATTTTGCCTACTGCACTTTATTGAATTGTTTTTTTTTCAACTGCTCTTACTGTTACAGGCTACACATGGAAGTACGCTAGCCTTTTTGAGCCTTACAAGTGTATTTTACTACTGCATTTATTGTTTTTATGCTTTTTTAACAAAAAATGAAAAAAAATCCCATCTACTTGCTTGTTTTGCACCTTTTTTCTTAGAATAGTCTGGAGCTCAGATTTGCTGATTTCAGGACTGTATTGTGTATTCTGAGTTGTCCAGACCTTGCTGAGATAGAAGAAAGACTTTCTTCTATCAGTGGGAGTGGTAAGCTCTGAGCCGCCTATCTATGGCTAGAGGAGTGGTTTATAGCTCAGGAATTGTTTTTTATTGGCCATTTTGGGCTGCTTCTATCCCTTTCAACTTTGACATAAAAATCCATGTTTGCACAGGTTTGCACTTGTTTTACCTCAGCCGATCCTGTTTGGGCATCCTGCAGAGTTCTACAGCAGCAGAAAAAAAGAGAGAGGGACTTTGCTTGATTATAAGTACCTGTTTTGCTTTCTTTAGCTAATTTTGCTTGCCATGCTTTATTACAGCCATTTTACAAGCTTTGGTACCTAATTTAACTGTTTTTTTTTACTGATTTTTCCTACTGCACTTTATTGAATTGTTTTTTCAACTGCTTTTACTGTTACAGGCTACACATTCAAGTGTGCTAGCCTTTTTGAGCCTTACACGTGTATTGTTTTACTACTGCATTTACTGTTTTTCTGCTTCTTTAACAAAACTAAAAAATTCTATTTACTTGCTCGTTAGCTACCTTTTTTCTTAAACTATAATAGTCTGGATCTCAGATTTGCTGATTTTAGGACTGTATTGTGTGTTCTGAGTTGTCCAGACCTTTCTGAGATAGAAATAAGTGAGTGGTAATCTCTGAGCAGCCTATCTATCGCTAGAGGAGTGGTTTCCACCTCAGGAATTGTTTTTATTGGCTGTTTTGGGCTGCTTCTATCCCTTTCAACTTTCTGACTTAAAAACCCATGTTTACATGGGTTTGCACTCTGCACACCACTGCTACGCTATTGTAAAGTATTACCAGTGCCTTAAAGTCTGCTCTTTAAATTTTCCCTTAGATCTTGCTAGCCTTCAACTCTGAGCACTCAGATCAGACATCTAAACCCAGTACTTGCTCATAACCTCTTGCAGCTGTTATTGTAAGCATACAAACTGCTAGTAGCACTAAAAGCCATCCAAAAAAAAGAAAAAACAGCTTCAGTACTTAAAAGGAAGCAAAACAGCTCCAGTACTTAAATAACTAAGCCTCTATTCAGGCATGTCTAAAGGTCAGTTCCCTACACTTTCTCCTATTAACCTGGTGAACCTGGGCATCCTGAGGCAATGTAGCAGTTACCTCATGTACATAGACAACCCTCTCCTCCTACCTCCAAACACATCCACTTGTGAGAGATGCATGTACATAGCCAAACTAGAGGCCATGCTCACTCAAACCCAGACTGGGCTAGCCAGTTAAGAGGAGAATGTAAACACTAACATCACACCTCACAGAACACATAGCCCCCCCAGATCACACACCACCACAACTCTCACATAGTAACACAAAACACACACCCACTTTTGTGGGGGCTCTCAACAAAAGTCTGCCCAAACAACAAAGACCTCCAAGGCAGAAACGCAAACAACCATCTCATCCAAACACAACCCCCAAGGCATATAGCCCACATAAACAGTGTGCCACTCAGCCTAAGCCCCTGTGGAAAAACATTTTACCTAATACACTAGTCATAGGTGACTCAGTAGTAAGGCACACTGACGTCCCACTCACTAGATTGAATAAGGAGAAGGTTACGGTCAGCTGCCTGTCAGGTACCAGGATTTGACACACAACGCATGCACTTGGGTCTCTCCACAACAAGCACAAATATGACTCTGTCATTGTCCATGTTGGTGTGAATGACCTAACATGTACCGCCCTGGACTACATGAAAAGAGATATGGAGGAGATCTTGGAACTTGTAGCCCAGGCAGGTATGACCCTATCCCTGAGTAGCATCCTACCATCACCTAGAAT
The DNA here is from genome assembly GCF_019279795.1 of Protopterus annectens. Taxonomy (NCBI): domain Eukaryota; kingdom Metazoa; phylum Chordata; order Ceratodontiformes; family Protopteridae; genus Protopterus; species Protopterus annectens. The sequence goes on from NC_056744.1 coordinate 509,352,770, forward strand.
GATACCACAGTACAAACAAAAAATGATTGACTTCAACAATTGGCTGTTTTTGGTGTCATTCAAATGGGGATCCAGTATCTGTTTGCCTAGGATGACATGATAAATAGACCTCGATGCTTTGACAGAGATGGCCTGCATATGTCACCCCTGGGACTCTGGATACTGGCTAAGGCTCTTGTCACCCCTATAGTGCCTTTTTTTAGGCAATGCCCTGAAGACAAATTTACCACCATAACAGCTGCAAGCAAACACAATCTGAGGGTTATGCTACTCAATGCTAGAAGCCTAAATCTCAAAATACACTCACTTGGGTCACTCCTTAAACTGGAGAACATCGACCTCTGTGCAGTAACAGAGACCTGGTTCAAGGCTTCAGAGAGTACCCCAGCACTACCAGGCTGCACTGCATATCACACCTTTTGGCCCCTAAAGTAGGTGTGGGCTGCAGCCCCAACAGTGGTGGTGTATCCATCTTTACACCTCCAAACTGGTTGTCCAATATAATGCATCCAAAATACTACAGGTACAACTAACACTGGATAAAACTACAATCCATTTTGTAGCCTGCTATAGATCCCCCACAATGTCCCAAGACTCCCACTCCACATTCTAGAGCACTCAGGAAAGCATTAAGGTTCAACCTAATACCCTTATACTGGAAGACTTTAACTACCCCTCCTTTAGCTGGGAGAACTACTCCTGTTCCAACTCTTTTTCCCGGAATTCATTAATTCCAGTGCCCTAGACCAACTCATTCTCATGCCTACCAGAGGTAGAAACATTTTAGACCTGATCATTACAAACATGGGGGATTGCTGCTCTACACCAGTAAACAACTCCTCCCTGGTGAGATCTGACCACAAGTTTATCACAGTTGATCTCCAAATCCCACCCTCACCTCCGATGAAGGAAGCACAATGAAGAACTTCTTCAAAGCCAATTTTGAGCTTCTAAAGGCAGAAGTGTTGAACTTTGTCATCCATGCAAATGGGGAATGGTTGTATGGCTTCTGAATCGTACACCAAGGTACTATATGAGCATCTACACAAGTGCATGGATCAGGCCATACTAAACAGAACCAAGATCTTGTCCTCCAAACAAAAGGAAGCCAATCTGGTGGTCCCCTGCCATTGACAAACTATACAACAGAAGGAAAAAAAACTGTTGCAGAAAAGAGTAAAGTCCCAAGAATGGAAAATTTCCCTTTGTAAGTCTCAGCAAAAAACTGAGATCCTTCATCAAATCCTTCAAAGCTAGCTATGTAAAAAAAAATTGCTATAGACGCTAAAGATAACCGCAAGGCATTCTTTAGCTATGTCAAGAATCTGCATAACAATACAAAGAGGTGCTCTGAGCTATTGCACAATGACACCACTTATACTGAACCAACAGATATTGACAATATCTTGGCCGACAGGTTCAGTGCAAACTTCACCCCCTTTACCCCCCTAAAAAGGGCCCATCCCAGTACTCAAGGAATGCCAAATCCCTAATACCATGGCTGCACAGGAAAAAGCCACACTATCCAAAGCAAAAAGTACAGCTTCCATGGGACCTGATAATATACCTGGTTGTGTTCTACATGAATTACAAGGGGAACTGGCACCACACCTGAGTACCCTGTTCAACAACAGCCTCACTTCAGGCTTCATTCCCATCGAATGGCACACCACCACAGTCATTCCACTCCACAAAGGAAGAGCGACTAATGACCCTGGAAACTACCGCCCCATCAGCCTAATGAGTCTGATCTGTAAGGCCATGGAACACATCATTATGGACCACATAAACAGGGATATAGGGAACCTACAAACCCTGGACCCCTCGCAGTTTAGGTTTGTGAAGGGCAGATTGTCTGCTCAACCTGATAGACTTCTTTGAATCTGTCACCAGAGTGGGTGATGAAGGCAAGGAAGTCCAGACAGCCTACCTTGATATAGCCAAGGCCTTCAACACCATCCCCCACTCAGGGATTATTGACAGACTCACTAACCTAGGCATTAACCCCTACATCATAAGATGGGTTGCCAACTAGCTCATGGACAGAACCCATACGGTGAAAGTAGCAGACTCCAAGTCTGACTTCTGGGCAGTTACAAGTGGAGTCACACAGGGATCTGTCCTGGGTCCTCTCCTGTTTGGTATCTACTTCTCTGAAGTTCAGGCCAACACCAAGGGACTCTGCTTAACCAAATTCATGGATGACTGCAAACTGGGAGCTATTAATTCTCAAGCTGATGTAGACATCCTACAAAAAGGCCTCGCAGACGCCCACTGGTGCCAGAACCATGGTCTGGAGCTCAATGGTAAAAAGTGCATCATCCCTTTCAGGAAAAACATGGTGCCCACAAACTACCACATCGATTATAGCCCTCTCAACTCCCAAGCTGTGATAACAGATCTGAGAACACAGGTAGATAGCAACCTCTATTTTGACAACCACATGGCCACAGTAGTCAGGAAGTCCTTCTATGTGGCACACCTCATTACAAAAGGCTTCTCATCCAGGAAGAAAGAAGTCATAATCCCCCTATACTCATCCCTCATTAGACCCATTATAGAGTACAGTGCCCCATTCAGCATGTACCTCACTAGACACCTACAAAAACTTGACAGACCACAAAAATTCCTCACAAAGAAGATCCTAGGACTCAAACACATGCCCTATACAGATAGACTTAAAAAGCTCCAGCTATACACCATCTCATGTCGCCTACTTAGAAGTGATCTCTGCTTGATCTACAAAGCCATGTCTGACCCAGTGTTGCTAGACATGCTTCATCTGAAAAAGTCCCAATCCCTCAGCACCACATGCTCCAAAGACCTCAACCTCATCATCACAATAAACAGAGCCTGCTGGAGGGACAGGTTCCTAACCCAGAGACTTCCCATACTCTGGAATAAACTCCCCATTCATGTCAAGCAGAGCACTTCAATAGCCTCCTTCAAGAAAAATCTTGACGAGTGTATGGGTAACAGGAAACTCACCCCGGGGATCACCTCAAAAGCCTTGCTCGATAGGGACACAAGGAACTAATGTCCGGCAACAGGACAACTAGGAATATTCTTGGGCTAGGCTTGTGTTGACTCCAGGGCCATTAGCCGAGTACTCATCAATGAACCTCTTATTCACCCACTGTACAATTATTAAAAAAATGTGTGAGTTTGATATAAGAAAATACCAGTAGCAACTTTTATAATCTGCTTACCAATGAATGTTTGAGTTAAGGAACAATAAAAAGATTTGAATTATAAAGCCTGACAAAGTGGCTGTTCACAATGTTTACTGAAGACTACCTTAAACAAACGACAACATTATTTATGGATGATCCAAATTATAGTAGTATATCTAGAAAAGATGTTATGGTAGCCTATGATAATATAAGGATACATACAGATAAATTAAGACTGCAGAATATCATTTCTCAGGATCTGATGGAATATTTACAGTTCCTAAGCCTATCATTCCTATAATATTCAACATTCCCAAATGCACATCAGGACAAAGAGGCTGAAATCTCCATTCAGATTTATTATTTTTGCTGCAGGCTTTATAACAGAGCCAATACACTTTCTGTTGACATAAAACTTAAAAATGTAGTTACTTAACTTTCTATTATTTTATAGGATCCCTGACACTTTTTAAAACCTATTAAAAAATCTGTTTTCTATAATGACCACTTGTTATTCATGGCTCACATAAGGCACTTAGTCACTTGCATTCACAAGATGCAGGCATGGAGTTATTTAGAGATTACCACCTACAATCTGTCATTCCAGGAGATGAGATAGACATGATTTTTGATTCAGTAAAGAATAGCAAGTTTATTAACTTTCAGGAAGAATATTGTAACAAAGCATGGGTTTAGCACTGGCACTGTTTAGCAATCTAGTCCCAGCAAGATAGCAGAACATGTATCCCAGCAGAATGGAAGAATATGCATCTGAGTACAATGGAAGAAAATGTGTCAAATTACAACAGGTGAAGATATGTCCTAGCAGAATGGAAAAAGATGTGTCCAAGCACAATGGGAGGTAATGTGCCCCTAGAAGAAGATGTTTCCAAACACAATCGAAAAAAAGTGTCCCAGCACCATGGAAAAAGATATGTCCAAGCACAATGGGAGAAGATTTGTCCCAGTACCATAGCTCTCAACTGTCCAGGATTTTTGAGAATGTCCAGATTTGTGATTCATATTTCTAGTTCATTTCTCATAAAACTCTAGTTCTCTGCTAAATCACTGGCAAATCACTCAGGACTGAAGTCAGAAAATAATGCCAGACATTTGATTTTCAAACTTAATATCCTTTAGAAAATCCATGCTAATGTAAAACTTGTTATTCTATCAACTTTCTAAGTTTGTAAGAGCAATATTTAAAAAGTGTCCCTATTTTTGGGTCTTTGTCCCCCCATTATTTGTGGCTTTGTCCCGATTTCTTGCTCTAAGAGGTTGAGAGGCACACAATTTCTACTAAAATGTTTTTAAATAATCCTTTGTTTCTTTGTTACTAGTCAATGTCTCCCTTACTCTGACTTCAACGCTGCCATCCAAGTCTGTTTTTTCCAATTTTATTTCACTTTTGCACCATTAACTTAGCATCTTCCTCCTCTGTGTTTATCCATACCACTCCACTTTTCCCAGCTCCTGTCTGCTGTCAGGCTTCTTATAACTGTTGTAGCTCTTCTGTAAGGTCCCAAATGGGGACATCCCTCTCCTCTGTGTCTCATTCATTGTTCAATGCCAGCTGTTTCTGTACTGAAAGCCTTTCATTTCTTCTATTCTCCTCTTCCATACTCAAGTCACTGTTCCTCTGTATCTCTTGATGTCAGCTCTCCAGCCATCTTTGATATCATCCCACTCTCTTTCCCCTACCTTACTATTTACTGTCTTGCTCTGTGATATCACCTCTCACATATATTCTGCAACCACTACCTCATTCTTCACCATTTGATATCCCTGAGATCTAGTGCCATCACGTAGTCGATTCCATACCCCCCTTTCACACCTTCTGCATTAATGCATTATTTAAGACCCCTCTGTCCTCAGTCTGTATGTCCTGCATCTTCTGCTGAGTCTATTGATCTACTAGTATCCCAATCCAGTTGTGTAGCCTGCTTCCTTTCATTCCTACTGAGCATAGACTGCCTTCCCCATCTCAGTATCCATGCATCATGTAATCTCAGCCTCTTCATCTTCTGACTCTTAAAGTGAAATTAATTTCTTGTGTGCATCCTGTCTAAATCTAAAGAACTATATGACTACCTAAATTATTCTAGCCTTCTTTTTCTTCAAACTCTTATTTGCTGTAATGCCTCCATTGAAATCCTCTAAATCATCTACATCTGAGGGCATAAAGTGAGGCAGCAACGGATCCTCTACTTTCATATGCCCACTATTACTACTCACATATGTGAAGCTCCTTCTATGCTTTTGACTCGCATCCACTCTCATCTTGTATCATTAGTATGTCTTCTCTTTTCTTACCTTTCTCCACACAGTCCATCCCTGCCCATTTAATACCCATTTTCTGTGCCTTCCCCATCATTCTTCTATACTATATCAACTCTTGAAAAGGGTCGATATCAGATTTTTCTCACTCTACCTAATATTCTCCATCTATTGTGTAATATCTGTGCTCCCTACATTTCATGTCACTATCCTCCACTCCTCAAATCTACCAAACACTACTATGGAGCTAGATGCATAGGGGCTTTTCACTTACCCACCAGACACACCAAATATCTGCCCAGGTGTTGCCTGGTGTTGAGAGGTCTATGTCACTGCCAGCAATTTACACTGCAGGTAGCCAACACCAAGTTCTCTAGCTCTATCCCTAACCTTAAAGCACTTCCCTTCTCACCTTCTCTCCTAATCATACTTAGCACTTCCATGTCAGCTCTTGATTCATTTCCTAACATGCACTTCCCTTAATATCTCCTCTAATCCTCCCTGTGTTTCTTTTCTTATTTTTATCAAACTCAGTCTACTGAGCAAGACTCATATAGCTAACAAATAATAGGATCACATGAAGTAAGTTTATATTGTCAGTGTGCATTATGGTCACAGTGGATGTTGTGAACCTTCTCTCCACTATACCGCATGATGAAGGGTTGGCAATGTTTGACAGTTGTCTTTTGAGGTACGGTGATTTACACACTGTAAAACATAAGTTGATGGTGGATTTAATGGAGATGGTCCTTTTAAACAATTTCATAATATTTGATGGAGAATATTTTAAACAGACTACTGGCGTGGCTATGGGTGCCAGATGTGCACCCATATATGCCAGTTTGGTTTTGGCAGAATTGGAAAAACAGTGGGTCTTTACTTCAAGATACATGTTTAAAATAGCGCTGTGTTTTTGGATGACGTTGATTTTTTGGAAGGGGACAGCTGAAGAAGTTTTTGAATTTGTTGATTACATAGGTGCAACTACATCATTCTTAAAATTCACTAGTAAAATACAAGAAAAATGTGAATATTTGGGCATCTTATTGTACAAAGACAATGGTATCTTGAAATCTAACATTTATCGGAAAAAGACATATTCAAAATCATTTTTTACACTTCGACAGTTGCCACCCTTACTTTCATAAGAAAAATATAATGAAAGGACAAATGATGAGACTATCTAGGCTTGTTAGTGATGACGACTGTTTTTTTAACCGAAATGTTAAAATCGATAAATATGTTTATTGAGAGAGGATATCCCCACGACACCTTACTCAATATAAGCAATGAAGTTAAAATTAAAAGAAACACTGTTTTTAAGCCCATTCTAAAAGGGGGTATGTTAAATGATGTATTATACAACAACCCCCCCCATTAATATTCCAAAATGTGTACGCTGATTGGTCAGCGTACACATTGTAAATCAGACTTATAGTAATGGAAAAAGGTCCGGTTACCCGGACGTTTTCCATTAGTATAACTCTTTTTTTTTTTTTTTTTTTTTTTACAGTAATGGAGAACGCAAGATCTCCGTTGCTTTTTAAAGTGTCTCCCTATGTTAAACGAGTTTAACATAGCGAGACAGCTTTAAAAAAAGCAACAGAGCAACTCCGTTACTTTTTTAAAGCTATCTCACTATGTTAAACCCATTTAACATAGCAAGACACTTTAAAAAGCAACGGAGATCTTGCTTTCTCCATTGCTTTTTTCAAAACTGTCTCATTATGTTAAATGGGTTTAACATAGCGAGACAGCTTTAAAAAAAGCAACGGAGATCTTGCTTTCTCCATTGCTTTTGCCCACAGCTCTGATGTACTGCATAAGTATACGCATGTGCAGTACATCAGAACTGCTGCAGAATACCAGACATCTGCGGAAGGGCAGCAAGGAGGCATTATACAATGCCATTATTTAAGAAAAGTAATTATTTTTTTTCTTAAATAATGTCATTGTATAATAGCAATAAACCACGCCTGGGTGTGGGTAATGCTGGATTTACCCATGGTTGTCTTTGTTTGGCCACTCGGGCTTTGCTCTCGTGACCAAACTACACCAACCGTGGGTAAATCCAGCATTACCCACATCCAGGCGTGGGTTATTGCTATAACAAATACCACCATGAAAAGAGGTACAGACCATGGCTGTGTGGAGGGTGAAACTAAAAGACAAGCACTGTTACTCCCTTTTAATGATGAGGTGGCAAAATTAAAAATCATTATACAGAAACATGGAACAGTATGTTTAACAGAGGCTTTTTACCAATTTTGGGCAGTGGTGCAGTGTTTACTTATAGTAGGGGTATGAATTTGAAAGAATTAATGGAAATTGACGTGGATAGAAATTTATACAAAATGTCCAGGATGAGTAAATGTGGCTTCTGTACTACGTGTAAATACATTAATGATGGACCTTATGTTGCAGTACACAGTTATAAGAGAACTATTCGATGCCCTGGTTTTGGCAACTGCAACACCAAGATGGTTGTTTACATTGCTACCTGCCTCAACTGTACCACATTTTATGTAGGAAAAACTATAAGGAAATTAAGAACACGTATTTTGGAGCATGTCAGGGACATTAGGAATAAAAAAGTCACTAGTCCCCTGTTCATACACAGTCCAAGCTGTAATGATTTTGAAAGATTTTTATTTTTTATTATTGATAGAGTTCCCTATAACGTGAAGGGTGATGATGATAAAACTCTTTTAGAAGTTAAGGAGTGTTTGTGGCAATTAAGACTTAATGCATCCAACATTCCTGGTATAAATAAACACATTTCCATATCTAGTATTTTAGAGCATTAATCACACCTGTTTTAAATGTCATCAGGCTTTTTTATTATTATTTGTTGGTTATCAAGTTCCCTTTACTGCATAGTTTATCATTTTCTAACTTTGTCATTTATTTAGACGTTTCAATATCTATTTTATCCATTGCCATATATATTCAGTTGTTTTTTTAGGTTCCTTCTTTAGGTTGCTCTTCAAACAACATTTAACACTTAATACAAATTGCTAGTTTAATTACTGAATCTTCATTGGCTACAAGGGGGTGGTTTTTACAAATGTATTTTTATAAAGCAATGGATTTTAGAATGTTTGTTCCACTCTGATGATGCCCAGGATAGTGAGTGGGTGAAAGCACTTAGTGGATTTTATATGTTTGCCTTACCCAATAAACGGTTAACTTTTTGGTGCTGGTTGGTTTTATTTTGTTTTACCACTTATTCCTAATCCTGTCTACCCTTGGCGCACCCAGTGCAAATCTTAACCTCTTTAATTCTGCCACATCCAGCTCTGACTCCTGCCTTTTTGTCAGTGCCACTGTCTCCAGCTCATATAACATAGCTGGTCTCACTACCCTCTTGTAGACCTTCACTTTCACTCTTACTGGTACTCATCTGTCACAAATCACTCCTGACACTCTTCTCCACCCACTCCACCCTGCCTGTACTCTCTCCTTCATCTCTCTTCCATACTCGCCATTACTCTGAACTGTTGATCCCAAGTATTTAAACTCATACACCTTCGCCAACTCTACTCCCTGCCTCCTCACCATTCCTCTATCCTCCCTCTCATTCATACACATATATTCTGTCCTAGTCCTGCTGATCTTCATTCCTCTCCTCTCTAGAGCATAAATCCACCTCTCCAGGATCTCCTCAACCTGTTCTCTACTCTCACTACATATCACAATGTCATCTGCAAACATCACAGTCTACGATAACCCCTGCCTGATCTAGTCTGTCAACCTGTCCATCACCACTGCAAATAAGAAAGGGCTCAGAGCTGATCCTTGAATGTAATCCCACCTCCACCTTAAATGCATCTGTCACTCCCACTGCATATCTCACCACTGTCACACTACCCTTATACATATCCTGTAGCACTCTTGCATACTTTCCTGCTACTCCCAACTTCCTCATACAATGCCACAACTCCTCTCTAGGCACCTTGTCATATGCTTTCTCTAAGGCCACCAAGACACAATGCAACTCCTTCTCAACTTCTCTGTACTTCTCCATCAATACACTCAGAGCAAACATCACATCTGTAGTGCTCTTTCCTGGCATGAAGCCATACTGCTGATCACTAATCATCACCTCCCTTCTTAACCTAGCTTCCACTACTCTTTCCCATAACTTCATGCTGTGACTGATCAATTTTATCCCTCTGTAGTTACTACAGCTCTGCACATCACCCTTATTCTTAAAAATCGGTACTGCTCTCTTCCTTTTAACAATAAAAATCAAATCATAAAACATCTATCTATAGTTCAGAAACAAAGCTGATAGTTATCCAAACCAAATGGCAATAGTGTCAGTACAGCAAAATATGCTTTACACGTGAATATAAAATTCACAGCTGTTACCCAAATCTCAGTGGCATAGTCCAAATATTCTGAGTTTACGAGCTAAAGATAAAGGATTCAAAGTGGTTGGATGCCTTGACACAAGTGTCCATAAGCATGAGTTCTCACTCTCAAAACATAGCAACCTGGTTATGGGTCCATTATTGATTTACATACATACTGCCTTCCAGTAGCTATGCAAGGAGTATATTTAAAATCAGCCCACACCTTGATGCATACTATTCCTTTCCTCCTCTAATCCCATAGCAGACAAGAGGTTTACACCCTTAGACCACATCAGCTCCAACTCAGTTCTGGCCAAACTTCTCAATGTCCCTCTCTACTTTCAGCTCTTGACAAGACGTACTCATGAAGAAATTAAGAAAACAAAGAAAAGTCACAGATGAGAACCATTCAGATCAAGAATCATCTTGCTATAGTCTGTGCACTAACATTATCACTGATAGGGAGCCTAGCTTTACTTGCAAAGTCTGAACCCGGCATACTTTTTCTCTACAGGTTGTGATCAAATATGGATCTGATGTCAGGCTTGTTTTCCCTGCCACATCAGACTTTTCTATCTATTTCCCACTCATTCTAATCACTCCTCTCTGCTTATATTAATTTCTTATTTTCTCAACACAGTTCATGTTCTCCTTCCTTTCAGCCACCTTCTCTTTCCAAAAGGGGACTTTATAGGTGACTGCTGTCTTATCTTATCAGCCAGACATATATTCCTTTCCCTTGTGACTGGAATGGTTCTGAATCAGGTGTGTGGTGGCACCATTTCTCTCTACAAAGTGATTGTCTTGCATCTTGCTCCATTTACAGCCTGCATTAAATTTTGCAGAGACATCACCACAAACCACAACACGCTCATCCCCCATCTATTACTTATCCCATCTCAACCACATTTTCTTCTCAAGCCCCTCCCACTGGCACACTTTGTCCTCCATGACTGCTTAGTAACAGGTAACTGATTCCTCCCAAGTGTGGCAAAACCATAGGATCATAGAATCATAGGAAGTTACTAGGCTACTGGTCCTGTGGCCCTTATAAGCCTAGCCAAGAGTTTAGCCCATGTTTAGAAAAGTCAGTACAAAAAGCCCCTGTCCAGCAGGGACACAGGTGGAATCCCAGGGGTGTATTTTCTGTTTCCCATTCAGTTATCTAGGTTGCCCTTAAAAAAATAATGAGATACTCTGTGTGACGTGGAGAGGGAGTCTATTCCACAGATGGGGGAGTCTCTGGAACACAAATCTGTCCCACCAATAAGTCTTATTGATGTCACAGACCAGGTTGAGGTTACATGTGCAGATTACTCGAGTGGAGCTTGACTTACAGATATGCAGCATTCCCATCAAGGTGGGGTCTGAGATTACATTGTATGCCAGACAGAGGTCACCTCTGAGGAGTCTTGTGATTGTTTTTAATATAGCAGAGTACTTGCAGCACACAGCTCCACATGCTTGATTTATATGTTACAAAACTAAATCCATTTTAGCTCTTTTTAACAGTACTAGTACTTAATTCTCCAATACTTTAACAGATTCTCTTTTCAAAGAGCTATGAATCCTGGCCACTATATGTTTGCTTTTGATACTGGCTTTTAGCCAGCCTTCCTGTCCTGTGGATTCTGGCATTTTCCAGCCCCAGCTATTTGCAAGGAAAAGATCCAGTTTTGCATAAATTTTAGTATGTCCTCTCCTTAGTCCTCTTTCTGCAGGAACTGTACTCTTAAGTCATCCAACTTCACAGTGACCACACCAATCTATTTCTCACGTTCTAACAGCTCTTTACCCTGCTTGTCCGCCATTAACTTCACCTTCCTGATTTTTAACTCCTGTCTCCCAGGTCTCCCTCTTCTGTTTCATCTTTAGAAAACTCATGGTTGCCTGTAATCCTGCCATGTCAACTGCAACAGTACGCATCTAATGAATAATTGCCTTGAACTTAAGAAAACTTCTCAAAGCTACAGACTGCTACAATCTATTTATTAAACCAGGTAAAAACCACAATAATTTGAGATAAGTGCTTTTGTGTCTCAATATTATGGAACTTCTTCAGATAAAAAACAGTAGTCATGTGACATTACTAAATACTTGCTACTGCGGTCAGCCTGTTCTCCCATGCATGAAATGCTAGTCACACAGAACACAGCTTTGGCCAGAATATTCCAAGCTTCAAACGTGTACTGGGAACTGGTATAGCCCCCCTGAAAGATCCTTCAGCTGTAGCTCTTTACAAGGAGTCCAGCAAAGATTCTGGACTCCTCAACACTTCACCTCTGTGACCTAATTTGGACATCTTCCCTTCTACCACCAGACATGTCCAACCAGGGAAAACAGCAATAGTTAAGAATGATTGCCCACCAATGCCTGTTATCACATTTACTGGTAGCGCACAAATGCAAACAACAATGACAATCACATTTGTCTGATGTTAAGAGCTGAGTAACAGTGCCAGAGAGGAAAGCAGTTTTGGAAATTGGAAGATTAATCTGACTCTTGGGATTAGTTCAAGGGTTGTTTGTTGCTGTAACTGATAGGTGATTTATGTTTGCAGACGTACTGTGGCCATAATTTTTATGACCTGACACATTTTTTGTGTGTCTTTGCACACTGATAAAATACATTTTTACAATGTGGGATTCAAACCTATACATAAGGGACAAAACATTTTCTTTCACAGTAGTAATTTTTCATCCTTGCCACAGAAGATGTCCTTCTCAGACATACTCATTATTTGCATATAAATACACACACCAGACTCAGGAGTTACCATGAGAAGGTCCTGGTTTATACATCCCTGTTTGAATGACTATTATTAAAATCTAAAGACCATCCAAGGCTAGAGAACACAGTTATGATTACAGAAGTGTATTAGTCAGTATACCTTCACTCAGACAAATAATTCATATGAGTTTATTAAAACTGAGTATACAACCCTGAATAAAATTGGGAGAGTGTAGTAATTTTTTTCATGTGAATTTTAATATAAAGTTAAATGGAACAGTGGTAAAAATATTTGGAATTTGCTGTATTAGAACACAGGATCATGTGTTTTTGCAGCCTTACGCTTACACCTGCTGCCATAGGAATAGTTAAAACAGTTGAATATTTTCATATTCATTATTAACTTCTGTGTGTTAACTGTCCCTCAACACTGCTTAGCATGTTTCCGCAGTGCCCACTATGCTCAAGAGAAGTATTCATTTTGTCTACTGTCTCTGTCCTGTCTGCAGATGTTTTAGATCTGCAGGCCATGCAATGCCTCTTAGTGGGCTTGTAAAATGGAAGGCAAAAAACTGCAACAATGTATCCTTTTTGAAACCAAAAATGTCTGAATCCTGTCTGCAGCTGTTCTGTCTGCTTTACGTGTATACCATTAATCCAAGTTTGCATGACTGTAAGTGACACACAAATGTGAGAAGCAAAGCCTAACTTATTTTTTCAATAAAAATCTATAAAATAAACAACAATACAAAATAAATGCTAGTACACATGGAAGATTTTTGCACAAGTCTGTATTTGATCTCTCGCACCAATGAACCTACAAAACACAGTAAGGCTGCTTATCCCTCTTTGTCAGAGAAACAGCTTTGTAGTATGAATGAAAAATCATTGTGCATACAAGCAAGTCCAAAATCATCCACAGTATTAATAAGCTATATGACACTTCTGCACTTCTGACTTGTTTGTACCCATGTGTTAAATTCAGATGTAGTGTAATGAGTGATCACACAATCATTTATGACTTTTGTTTGCAGAAACACAGCTCTGTCTTATCTTTATATGGTGCTCATTCTCTTATCTGAGCAGTAATCTGAGCCATGCAGGCTTTAAGGTATTTTGTATCATTGTCCTTAAAAATGTGTGGGAATATTAAATGACAATAATATACAGTTTTTGGGGTGGCGGCTGTGGTGCAGTGGTTAGCCTTGCTGCCTCACAGCAAGAGGATCTCTGGTTCGATCCTTGGCTGGGGTGCCTTCTGTGCAGAGTCTGCATGTCCTCCCTGTGGTCACATGGGTTTCCTCCAGGTGCTTCGGTTTCCTCCCACATCCAAAAGACATGCTGTAGGTGGATTGGACACTCTAAATTGGCCCTAGGCATGAGTGCTTGCGTGTGTGCCTTCTTTGGAAGGTTGGGCATTGGGCTGACAACTTCACTGCCAGTCATGAGCAGACAGGTGATCTGCTGCGGCAACCCCTAACTGGGAAAAGCCAAAAGATGAAGAAGATACAGTTTTCAACAAATGCAGGGAGGCTGGATATTACTGAACAGAAATTGTGAAATGTGTGCTGCTTACTAACATTTAAAATCTTGATACAATTACTTCTACACTTTGTAAGTCTAACCTGGCTAACACACCCATTGGAGGTAAGGGAGTCTGAATTGTAGTAGTGTTTTCCTTCTCTCTACCAGTAATCATTAACAGTTGCAATGCATTAGCAACAAGCACTAAGAGAGTGCCTGCACTACATTTACATCTACTACATGGAGCCAATAATTTGGAATTCAGCAGTTCTAATGAGTTCACACTTTATTTGCGTCTTCACAGTACTCTCAGGCCTGAATTTACACTACAAAAAGGTAACTGTGTAGCTAGGGAACATGAAGGTGAGGATGCTTAATTATTTTATTTATTTACTGACATTTGTTAACCAGGTTAATCCAATTGAGTCGGGGCTCATTTTCAGTGGAGACCCAAAGAGAAAACCTCCAAAAGCCTTACATATTTTTACAATAAAAATCAAATAAAAAATAAAAAAAAGAGTAAAAAATGAAAACCACCATGAACCACAACAAGAAACTCAACAGAGAATATCTGTACATAGAGTAGGTTAAATAACAATTGACATGTCTAGAGAATATCACACATGTAGTACATACAAACAGATTAACTATTCAATCAATTTTTTTAAAAAATAAAGATATAGATGAATATATGTGCTATGAGAGTGAGGAGATGGGGTGGTATAAAGGTATATGAGGCGAGTACAAGGAAGTAAAGCATAGAATAGGAAAAGGAGTTAAAGTTGAGAAGAGAAGAGGCTAGATCAAGTCGGGGTTACACAAGGGCAGGACCATGTACTCCGAAGAAAATTTTTCAGTTCTTTTTTGAACAGGTATTTTTGATGAATGCTTCTTATGTTTTCAGGGAGAGAGTTCCAAACATGTGAAATAGATTAGCATAAAAACACTGGAAGCAACAGACCAAGGCGTAAAATGAAAGTCAAAATTAAAGTAGAGTTTATGCTTAAAATCTGTTTTTCTATTGTTTCATTTTCACAGTCATATGAAATGATCTTCAACTCTTCTAAGAAACACTGCAGCTCACAGACAGGAGAGCTTGCCTTGTGGAGTTGATTCAGTCCGCTATGCTCGGGATTACTTTGCTCGAGCAGTACTGATCTTGATAAGGTATTACATTTTTCAGTTAAATACTGGATCTGTGCACATCTCACTAGGAAATATATATATATATATATATATATATATAAATAAATCAAATGTTACTTTTATCTGTATGCAGTTCTTAGAAGTCTACTGATAGCCTAGGCATTTTTGCCAGAGCATATTACTTTTTCAGATGCATAGACATATTAACTTTCATCACAAGTGTTAATATCCCTGTGATGATCCCTACTTAACCCAGGGCAGTAACTAAGGAGCCTCAGTCCTCACCACTGTCTCCAGTAAGGGAGCGTCACTGAAAGCAGGGATAGAACACACAATTTCCCTTAAGGGTACACTGGGAACAGGCTCCAAACCTGGGACTAAAATATTGGCTTCAATCCAGATCTCCAAATGAGTCTTCACCCTACCCACTGCAGAGCATTGTGTCTCAGTTCTAGGTATTTAACACACACACTTTTAAATTTGAAAATCGCACAAACACTTTTGGGAAAAACTGGCACAGATTCACCCACTATGTCCTCTTTTCTAAGTTACACCGTAACGTTGCCACCAGCCAAAATACCACTATACCCTTCAGAAGGGGTGTTCAGTCATATTGAGTAAAATAAATCTTGACATGTAATCCAAGTAGTCAGGATTTTCAGAGTGGCCCTGGTGTTATCACAATAAGCACAAACACACTCTGGTTACTAAAAGCACTTTCTCAATAACAACAATAATAAAAATTAATTCTCCTCCTCCTTTCAGCTTTTCCCGGTTAGGGGTCGCCACAGCGGATCACCTGTCTGCTCATGATTGGCAGTGGAGTTTTACAGTGTTGAGTTGCCAGCCCAGTGCCCAACCTTCCACAGAAGGCACACACTCACACCTAGGGCCAATTTAGAGTGTCCAATCCACCTGCAGCTTGTCTTTGGGATGTGGGAGGAAACCAGAGCACCTGGAGGAAACCCACGCTACCACAGGGAGGACATGCAGACTCCGCACCGAAAGCACCCCAGCTTAGGATAACCACAATAAAAATCAATAAAATATTTAATAAATAAAATGATTTAAAACATATGTACACTGAATAACTAATTCTGATAAACCACAGAGTTTCACAAACAGGAATTATGAAAATAAAACTGTAGGGTAGGTTTCACACTAAGAAAAAACTAACTATCTAACTGTAACTCCCTAACTCTCTAAAGATAAACTGTACCTGTCAAATCTAATTCCGTCAGTAAGGCAAGATGATACTCTTACATCTGCAAGCAAAATAAGAATATATGTCCACTTTTCAGACTGTTGTCCATTCCTCAGTGACTGGAATAGCAAATCCTATTATTTCTGCTGAACAGATATGAAAAACTCAGTGATAAATACTGATCTGGAAAACAACCACTGACTACAACAACAACTGCTGCAACTGAACTGAACTCAACTGCAAATGAACTGAACTGAATCAGAACCTGCATTTTTATAGCAGAATCTTTTATTTTTTTTAGTCACAAAAAGCTGTTATGAGAATTCTACTCTTTCATTTCAAACTTTTGAAAAGTAAACAAAAAGCTGCTGTGGAAATTCCATTACTTTCAGCTCTGGCACATGATGGCATCACCCTAGGTCAGCTGACTGGTGCAACCTGCATCCAGAATTCTTTTTAAAAGACGTACATTTGGTCAGCCAGAACACTGGTTCAAACATCTTACAGAAATCAAAGAAACAGTAAAAAACACAGAGCTATTTACAAAATTATCGCTAGTCATGCTGGCATTAATAACACAGGGTAAGTTACAATTATTTACAAGTATTTACAAAACTGTAACCAGACATGCTAGCACAGATAAGAATATCTGATATACGCACCATCCCAACTGTTTCTCTTTGCACTCTTCTGTTATTTCACTGAAATGTAAATGTCCTATATCATCAATGACACAGGGGTGTTTGCTTTCTAGGATGACCTATAGACACCTCTAGGGGAGTGCTGGGCTCAGTTAGTGGTAACTGGCAATCTTCATAATAATTACTGTTCTGTGGTAAATGTGTACAAGTTTTTGGGACAGTGTGTTTGATAGTACTTATAACAATTCACTGTTTTCTCTCCCTTTTTTGCTACAAAAATGTCATTTGCCTGCTGTTTTGTGGGTGGGAGTACCAAGTTCCATTTCTGTGTTGGCTCAACCAATATGGTTTTACAGGGGTTTGCTTTACCATTGTTACTCCTTGCTTTGGCTCAAACCTTGGTTTGTGTGTTACTGTGACATGCTATAACCACATAACCTTTTTTTATATTTGTATAACTAAAAAATCTTTTTTGTTTCTGCAATGAATAATATTGAAAAACTAATAATACATGGTATATCTAAGCAGGACATTTATTTATGTGATAGTTATGTATAGTATCCTTCTTTTTTGTTTTATGTCACCTAGGACTACGGCATCCAATCATTGCAATCCCTGCAAACCCATATCACTGACTCAGAAAACAATGTTATCATCCAACAATTTTGTGACATGGTGCCTTTCTGCTTCAGAGAATACGTGGGCATATGTCTGGAAGAATACAAATTTGGAACCAGATAGTGACCACTGTGAGGGATGCAGCAGTGGCCCATAGACAGCTTGCTACTTTGGGGGTAGGGCTACTACAGAGCCACCACTGACACCAAATTCAGAGTTCTGTCCACTGTCAGGGATCCAGAGAGCTTAGTGGAACATACACAACAGCATGTGATTGATGTTGCTGCTGATGTTTCACAGAGGACAAGCATGTCCCAGGAGGAGCTTCTAGGTAGGCTTACCTATGTCAATTTTTAAGTATTTCTTGTATAGTAAAATATTGAAAGCAATATTTAAGTTGTTTTAATACATTTCTTTGGGGGGCTAATTATAGATTGATACAGTTACAGCACATTCTACTTCAGTACACATGGGCTTAGGGTGGATGTGTCATCCAAGTTTCAGTTAAATGTACTGTTAATGGAAATATAAAGGCTAATTTTTCAACCTATAGTATTGTTATTGTAATGATGGTGTCCTTGTATTTTGATTAACTTCTTCCAGGACTATCCTCTCTAGCAGGTGTGGCTCATCTGAACATAGTAAGCCAGACAGTTTTATTTCAGTACTGACATGCATTTCACAGTAATATTCATTTATCTATATGTATGAGGTGGGTGTCAGAAGTGTGTATGCATTGCTGCACCATCTTTGAAAGTGGCACCAGTGTTAGTTTGTTAGCATATATTAAATTGTAGTAGTGTAGCTATTAATTTCTTTCTTGTGTTTGTTGCGTATTATCACAGGTGATCCTGGCTGTGGAAGTGTAGGACTCTTACCATCTGATCTCAGAGTATCAGCAGATGATGGTGGTGGCCAAACACACACACTGTTGGGGGGTCCAGAGGTTGAATTTGACACTAAGGTTGACATTGAGCCATCCCTTGTAATTCCACTGAACACAGCCAGTAGGGCTAAGCAAACCCATTGCAGTGAGCCATCAGATATTGGACAGGAGGAGGGTGAGACACTTGTTCAGGGTAGTGTTTTTACTGTGGCTTCAGTGCCTGTTGACCCTGGCCATAGCCAAAGTGTGGGTGAGGTGCTATGTAGGAGGGTTGTTAGGGGTGTTTGGAGGAGGCCTGCTGTCCATCCTCCACCTAATCCAGGTGTGTCTTTCTCTGCCACTTGATGTATATTTATGGCCATCATCCAGTTTGATGACTGGGGAGGTACACTGGGCTCAGGGAGCCCATTTTCAGTGGAAGACCAGGGAGAAAAGCTCTGCATTACATAGTTTAGTTACATATACAATCATAGTAAAGAAGACACAATTACAATTTAATGTTGTGCTAGAGAACAGGAATAAATTCTTTGGTTACATAGTATCTAAATATTTAGGAGGGCAGTGGTAACTTGATTGAGAGGGAGAATAAAGACTTAGAAGGAAAAGAGAGAAAAAACGGTGGGATGGGTTATTTATAATATGTACAATTATGTTATTTACAATGTGTACATTTATGTTAAATTAGCTTGTATTCAGAGTTAGTCAGGAGTTTAAGGGGTGGATTGATTAAGCTAGGTAGTGAGAGTGCAGTTGCATTTCCTGTTAGAGGAAAGGTAGGTATGTAGCTGGGTTTTAAAGTTTTCAAAGTTTTCACAAGTCCTTAGAGAGGAAGGAAGACACTTCCATTTTTAGCTAAGGAAAACGATAGAAGAAGCTGACCAGCAGGACGATCGGGTTTGTGGACAGTGATTAGTTTTTTGTGAGTAAATCTTAGAGTTCTCTCAGGGGTGTAAAGTTGAAGGATGTCTGTTAGTGCTGGGCACTTAGCAGGTTGAAAAATTAGTATGTGGGCTGTAGTAATTTGGAGATAGTCTAGATGGTTTGAGAGTTCAAGCCAATTTAACAAATGAAGAGCAGTACAATGATGGGAGGAGAATGTGGCTTTGGTTGCAAATTTAGAAACCTTATTATAACAGACGTCCAATTTGGAGGAGAGAGAGGCAGATAAGTTTGTTAGTAGAGGAGCGCCATACATTAGTGAGGGGAGTAGACAGGTAGTGGCAAGAGTTTGTCTAGTGGAAGGAGAGAGAAAGTGGATGTTTCTGTATAGTATACAAAGTTTTATATGGGATTTCTTAATGTTTTTCTGGATGTGAGTGTCGAATTTTAGGTGTTCATCAATAGTAACCCCAAGTAGTTTAGTGAAGCGAACAACCTCTATAGTAAAGTTGTTTTGGCTAATAATTTGGAACAAGTTTTTATCAAAAGGGGAAGCTTTTGAGGGAGAGAATAATAATATTTTGGATTTTCTGGCATTTAGCGAGAGGTGGTTTTGGAGGATCCAGTTTTCAGTAGTTGAGAAAGCAGTTTGGGTCACTGTTTGAATCTCTGAGAGGTTAGATGCACAGCAGACTAAAGTTGAATCATTTGCATATTGTACAATTTTGGTGTTGGGTATGGCTTTGTGGAAATCATTAATAAAGATGTTGAATAGCATTGGACCGAGTATGGATCCCTGGGGTACCCCGGTGGGGGTCGGAAGGAAGGTTGAGGTGCCTTTCCCCCCATTTCACAGCTTGAGACCCATCAGAGAGCTAGCTTGAGAACCAGGATAAGGTATTCTGGGAGAGATTAAGGTTATAAAGATGGTTCACGAGATGGGTGTGGGAGATGGTATCAAATGTCTTGGACAGATCTAGTAGAACTGTAGATACTATTTTCCAGAGTCACGGGACAGATTTATTGTGTCTAAGAAGGAGAGAAGGGCAGTGATAGTACTATGGCCAGGTCAGAAGCCGTGTTGGGTTGGAGTGATTACTTGGTGATTGGCTAGGAATGGCATAAGCTGAAGGTGGATGCATTTTCCAGAAGTTTTGAGATCGGGGAGAGGAAAGCTGTGGGGTAGTAGTTAGAGATGCTATTGTTTTTGCCTCCTTTATGGAGAGGTAGAATTATTATCATAATTATCAATAACAAATCTTGAACCCTTTTTTCATTTGATACTATATACATAACTATTTACAACTTTACCCACTTTCTCTTA
This sequence comes from Protopterus annectens, assembly GCF_019279795.1. Classification (NCBI taxonomy): domain Eukaryota; kingdom Metazoa; phylum Chordata; order Ceratodontiformes; family Protopteridae; genus Protopterus; species Protopterus annectens. The sequence goes on from NC_056744.1 coordinate 509,373,530, forward strand.
CATCTTTATTTTGTAAAATTTTCATGAAAATGTTTTAATCCATATAATTTAATAGGTCAACAATTCTATAATTCTCATTTATCACCTTTTTCCATGTAAATCTAACCACACTCCTACACAATTCTTTATACACAAAACCTTTGTCCAACTATTCATTTAATACCATCACGAACTTTTTTTTTTCCAAAGTCATTTTTTGATACATCCTGGATTCTAACCCATGAGGTCCTGCTGCTGGATCTAGATTCACTTCTTTTAAAACCTGTTCCAATTATTTCATTATGATAATTTTTCACAATCTTTATTGTCTTTATCAGAGAATGTATGTATTTTCCATTTCTTTCCTGTTATTATCCTCTATCCTTTAATAATGCCTTAATGTGCTCGTTTACTATTTTCATAATTTTCTCTTGTGCGTTGCGTATTATCCTTAATGAATCCATCATTTCTCTAATGACATTAGTATTCTCTTTAATTATTTTACTTAAATATGGTGCAGTTTCTTCTTTTTTCCTTGCAGAAAATATATTTGTTTATGCAATAAATGTTTCATTCTTTCCGTGTTCAATTCATATAATTCCTGTTCCTTAATAAAAAAAATAATTTTTCTCTAAGCAGTCATTAGTATCATCATTTTTTCCTATATTTCATCTTTGCCATATTTATTTTTTTCTTTTTCTCATGTTATATAACACTTTTTATATTCCTGTTTAAAACTTAACAGCTACTCTGACCAGTCCTTATAGAACTCTTTCATCTGTGCATGATTTTACCATAATTTCATTATATCTTCTCTCCCCATGTCATCCCATTTCATCTCATTTACTTTCTTTAAGCCTTTCCCTGTTTTTATATACTCAGAATTTCCTTTTATCACAATCTAAATTGCCCTATAATCTGACAAACCTGTCATCAAGACGCATTCTTTTGCTATTAATAACCTTTCTGATAATAAAAAATAATCTATTTCTGTTCTCTTCTCTCCTCTCCTATATGTCTATGCCTTTTGATTCCAGATTCTTAACTATCCATATTTTATAATATACCATACTTGTTTAACATCATATGCTTTCTTTTTTTTTGTATTATATTAAAATTGAAATGTCCTGCTAGAATAATCTCCATATTAACTGCTACATATTGAATAATATTCATCACCATATCTTCTCTCTCTCTTTTTGTTATGTATGCGTAAATTGCAATAATTTTGATAATATGGTCTATCCATCTAACATCAATAATTGTAATTCTACTTGTTTCAACATAATATTTAACACTTTTATTGTCTCTTTATATAAGTATCCCTGAACAACTCTCTCTCCCAAAATTCCATGCAACATTTTACCCATCACACTTCTGTTTGATACCTTTCTACCTGAGATAGAAATCTAATGTCTTTTTAGGTTCATAGGTAGGCACAAGGCTATCTGCCCAAGGGCATTTATAAGCCTAGCCAGAGTGTGTCAGCTTTCGTCGCCCCATTGATTAATTAACTGAGCCTCTGTGAAGAAGAGCCAATGAAGTGATCTCAGAGGTGTCTTTTCTGTTCCCCATCCACTCTTCAAGGTTCCTCTTGAGTGTTAGTGAGAGGCTCTGCCTAATGTAGTTAGGAATTTTGTTCCATAGCATGGGGAGTCTCTGTGACAGGAATCTATCCCTCCAGCATGTTCTATTTATTGTTGTGATGAGGTTTAGTTCACTAGAGCGAGTGGCTTGCAGTGACTTGGATTTCTTTAGGTGGAACATGTCCATCAATTTTGAGTTAGGCATGGCTTTGTAAGTCAGGCAGAGATCACCTCTGAGTAAGCGACATGCCAATGAGTGCAGCCAGAGTTTTTCCAGCTGGGCTGCATAGGACATATGTTTGAGCCCAGTAATCCTCTTGGTGAGGTACTTTTGTGGTCTTTCCAGCTGTTGGAAGTGTCTTGTGAGGTACATCCCAAATGAGGCATTGTACTCTTTGATGGGTCTGATGAGTGACGAATAGAGGGGTGCTATAACCTCTTTATTTCTAGATGCGATCCCTTTAGTAATTAGATGGGCTACATAGAAGGATTTCCTAACTACTTTGGTAATATGATTGTCAAAGGAGAGATTACTATCTACTTGGGTACCCAGGTCTCTCATTACCTCTTCTGTATTAAGGGGGCTGCCACCTATGTGGTAATTCATGAGTGTTTTGTTTTTCCCAAATGGGATGACTGTGTATTTTTTGGCATTTAGCTTGAGACCATGACTTTGACACCAGGTGTCTGTTTCAGTAACGCCCTTTTGGAGAATGTCCGTGTCAGCCAGAGAGTCAATTATGGTGAACTTGGTTAGCCATAGTCCTCCTGTGTTTGCCTGTACTTCTAAGAAATATATACCGAACAGTAGGGGTCCCAGGACCGAACCTTGTGGGACACCACTTGTGATTGGGTTAGAGGCGGACCTGGAGCCCGCTATTCTTACCGTGTAAGTTCTGTCTGTAAGCCAGTTGGCAACCCATCTCATGACGTAGGGGTTTATGTTCAGGCTGGTGAGTTTTTCTATAATTCCTGAGTGGGGAATGGTGTCAAAATCCTTAGCGAGGTGAAGGTAGGCTGTGTAAACCACCTTACCCTCATCTATGGCCTTGGTGACTGTCTCGAAAAAGTCAACCAGGTTTAGTAGGCATGATCTGCCCTTAACAAAGCCGAACTGAGTTGGGTCAAGTGTTTGGAGGTTCCCAATGTCTTTGTTAATGAGTTCCATGATGCGCTCCACAGCCTTGCAGACCAGGCTAGTCAGGCTTATGGGGTGATAGTTACCAGGGTCAGTTATGGCCCCTCCTTTGTGGAGCAGAATAACCATTGCTATGCACCATTCTATGAGCACACAGCCTGTGGAGAGGCTTCTGGCATAGCTAATACATTTTTACATAACATCAATAAATGTTCTTTTAAAGTATATTTTTCTACTTCAGTCCTAAATTGCATATTAATCTTTTTCTTTGTCCCTCTATAAAATGTTTTAAATATATATGAATTCCATAGCATATTGTTTTTCTTCTGTTTATATTCTTCTAGAAACGTTTCCATTATCTGTCCAGTCTCAAAAATCACGTCATGCAATGTGTCTCTGTTTATATGTGTAATAGCTCTTATCTCACTTGCTTTGATTCCTAGTGGTATAATTCCCTGGTCCCATACCTAACATCTGCCAGTTTCAGTGCCTTCCTTTTTCTCAGTACTCACTGCAGAAAGTCTCTTTTTCTTTGCAGCTGGTACTTCTTTCCTATTCTCTTCTCCCACCTTCACCATATCTGCATACAATTTTCCCTCCATAATCAAGAATTTTCCCTTCATAATCATTTCTTCATCCTGTTGAATTTTGTTCTATTAAATCTCGCTAGGACACATCCTTACCCTTTCCTGGCTCACTCATGTTAACCAAGCCCAAAAGTAACTCATCCCACAACCCTCCTGACTGGAGGGTTCTAACAACACATCCCTGTGTCAAAACTTCATCTCTAAAGAGATTTTCTTAAAAAATCTCCTCTGAATCCATCACCAGCTCCACTGCTTTACTCTCTCCATCAGCATGGCACTTTTCAGAAAGATCAACCACTTTCTCATCTTCCTTTATTATTTTGTTTCTTTCTCTTGCAGGCTCACCTGCCTGCCATCTTGATCCTCACTTCTGACACACAGACTACAATTTCATTGTCATTTTTTAAGGAATCGCCTTTTTTCATTACTGCTTTCTCCAAATGCCAGAAACTCCATTTTTATTTCTCCTTGATTCTCCAAGCTGCCTTCACACTTTGACTAGTGAAGTGTATACCACATCTCATTCTGCGATTGGGACCATATAGAAACAATGTGCAAATGGGAAAAGTAAAATATATAAAATGCAAAAATTAAGTTCTTCTAGACGTGTAACTGCATACAGTGTCCCCATGTACGAAAAGAGTAGGGGAAGGTCTCCTATGCCCTGGCCAAATTTCACATAGTGGTAGTATACATACCACCTCAGTTCTCGGATTAAAAGAGGCTACTAGTCTAATGGGATTAACTCATTCAACAAAGGATAAATAATAAACATAAATGACAAAGATACTCTGTTGTTGTATCCCCATTTTATATTTAAACAACAACAACAACAACAAAAACATTAATTATTTAGCATCATTTTTTTATTATTTCATAGGCCAGGCAACTCTATCTCATGAGATTGTCAGTGTGGTAAACAACATAAATAAAATATGCATGCATAACCTAGAAACCTTGGTATTTATATCAGGACACAGATTACTGTATAAAATGCAGCAGACTGCTACTCTTTGTAAAGATAGAAACAGTCACCTAAGCACTGAATGCCTTATTTTGAAGTAAATGCTTAATATATTTTGGGCTGAAACCATCGCATAAATTAGTTGCCTATGCTTCCGAAGATTTTTTTTTCCCTTTAACCAGGATGTTTTGAAACTGTATAGAAAGTTTTTAAGCATATTTATTTATTTGATTGTTTGTTAACCAACATAGATGCAGATCTCCATGGACTTCTTAGATTCAGCATGAAGATACAAACTAAGAGAGTAATGCATTCATAATAATTTAACAAAACAGTGCATAACACATTAACATTAATTACATTTCAGTTTAACATTAAGCAAGTTATTTAGCAGCCTGTAAGTAATAAAATGGCTTTAACATGTGTAATCTAAATGTCACAATATATTTAATGGCTGAAATTTAGTGGACAGCAGTTTAGAGTGTGTCAGGTCAATGGAAAGAATTTGTGGAGTGAAGTATATATCACATCTCATTCTGTGATTGGGACCATATAAAAACAATGTGTAAAGGGGAAAAGTAAAATGTATAAAATGCAAAAATTAAGTTCTTCTAGAGTAAACTGTAACTGCAATGTCTTTTGGATGGTACATAAGGTAATACACAGTTAAATATAAATGTTTAGAAAGATGCGCCGCTGTAATGAATGAATGTAAGTGAGATTCACAAATGAGCTAATATTTAAATTTCCCTATGAAAAAGTAATGGTCTCCACAATATTTTTAATGACGGTTTTTAATGGAAAATTAAAGTTACAAGATGCCTACAGTCTGTTTGCTTACCATCCCCTCTTTTTTTATATATAAATGGACTTCTAAAATCATAGAAAAATGCCTGGAAAGATAGTATTAGGTATGCCTCCAGACAGTCTTCTTTTTCCCCTTAATTTAAAATTACAAGCACTAAGTCATTGCTTTGTAATTTAGTGCATTAGGTTATTGTGTCTTTTGGCTTTTCCCGGTTAGGGGTCGCCACAGCGGAACTCTGGTCCGCTAATGATTGGTAGTGGACTTTTACGTGCCGAGTTACCAGCCCTGATGCACAACCTTCAACGAAGGTATGCCCATTCATGTACGTCTCCACGCAGAATACGCTCTAGCTGAGAATCGAACCGGACAGCGTCTTACTGTGAGGTGACAATGCTACCGCAGCACCACCACCGTGCATTAGGTACTGTGGGCAAATACTAATTTCTTGAATCCCAGACAGGTTTTATATTCCCTTCCCAAACAGTCCTAGATAGCCTACAGAGGATAAAGGACATTCAATTCAATAAGGTTATATGAAAATCAGGGCTGGTGCTACCATTTTGGGGGTTCCCAGCAAGTTTCATGTTGGGGACCCTACTCAGGAGAATATAAAGTGTGACCACATTGCTGTCACATGCCCTTCCCTGTCAAGCTCATCCAGCACCATTTAACAATCACTATAGCGTTACTACATTCAGCTCATTAAGATTGCTGTGCCAAGGTACAAACATTGACCGGCATTTAGAACCAGTGTTACATTATGACAAGCCACTGTACCACAGCAAGGTAGCCACTCAGATGTTAATGCACACTGAGTGCACACTAAGCTGCCCAGATTTTCACAGAATGTACAGATTTTACTCATTTCTGTTCTGTTCCTCAAAATGTGTAGTTTTCAGGATTGCTTGTGGCAAATTATTGAGGGATGAATTCAGTAAATAATGAGACGCATTTGAGTTTCAGACTTCATATCCTTCAGAAAAATGCATGGTAATACAAGATCTTTTTTTTTTCTAGTAACTTTTTAAAGTTTTTTAAGACCAATATTTAAAATTTGTCCTTGATTTATGGGGCTGTCCCCCCATTATGTTTGGCTTTGTCCAGATATTTTGTGCAAGAGATTGAGAGCTGTGACTGACTGGCATTTAGTAGCAATGTCATTGCATTATGACAAGCCTCTGTACTGCATCATGGTAGCCAGTCCCACAGAGGTACATAGACACCCACACTGACTCCCACACACAACACAAACAAGACAAAGACAGTAAGGCTTAACAGAGACACCACACAGACCCCCCTCACACAAGACAGAAGCAGACAAGACAGACAGCTACACAGACTCTAGCATGCAGGACAGACACCCACACATGAGAAAGACACCACTACAGCAAGACTGAACATTAACACACATACAGACTCCCACACACAGGACAGACACTCATACAAGATGAAGGCAGCATTATAGCAAGACTGAACAGAGACACACAAGGCAGACAGCTACACAGACTCTTGCACAAAGGACAGACACAGACATGATAAAGACAGCACTACAGCAAGACTGAACACCCACACAGCCTCCCATACACAGGACAGAGGCATCCACCCACAGAGGACAGAGACAAGCAAGACCAGGGAAAAACTACTGCAAGACTGAATAGAGACCCACACAAGAAAAAAGCAGCACTACCACAAGACAGTTGAGACACTACACACACAGTCGCAAACACAAGATAATGCCAGCCCTATGACAAGACTGATGCACACAAGTAACATAAACTAACCCCATTACACAAGACAGACAGTTAATGACATGCAGAACAGTCACATTGCAGAGGCACAAAAGACAGTCATGGGATAGACATAGAAAAGACTACAGACACATAAAACATACAAGAGAAAGCCATGGGGATTACTGAGTCTGAGGCAGACACTCAAACCCAAAGAAAGACAAGGCATAGAGGAGAAAGCCATGGTGTCAGACTTCTTAACTGTACAGATTTTTGCAGAATGTCCAGAGTTTTGCCTCATATTTTTGGTCTGTTTCTCATAAAATTGTGGTTTTCTAGCAAATCTTTGATAAGTCATTCAGGATTGAGGTCAGAATATAGTGAAAGACATTTGAGTTTCAGACTCCATACCCTTCAGAAAATTCATGCTAATGCAAAATCTGTTGTTCTATCAACTTGCAACATTTAAAAAGTGTTCCTATTTTGGGTCCTTTACCCCCCTCCCCCCATTATTTGTGGCTTTCTCCAGAATTTTTTGCTCTAAGAGGTTGAGAGGTATGATGGGGATTACTGAGCATGAGGCATACAGACTAAACCCCAAAGAAAAACACAAGAGACAGAGACAGAGAAAGCCATGGGGATTTCTGAGCCTGAGACAGAGACTCAAGCCAAAAAAGAAACAGGTGAAGTCAAGACCATCAGAGTGTCATTTATCTTCAATGTGCATTTAGCTCCTCAGCTTTTCTGATTGCTGCCACTTTTAGTGCTATTAGCAGTTTCTTCCTCCTGTGCTTCTGTCCTGGCATCACATCTAGTTCTCCCAACTGTCCTGGCCTCACAACATGATTTTTGGCAGCACAAAGTATAAGCAAAAGTTTGGTATCCTGCCACATCACCACAGGGTTTTTGTATTTGGCTTGTATATGCTAGAGGTACAACAAGCTGTTCTCATTTCCATAAGTCATTTTTGTGCAGGTAGGGTATAGTAAATAGGTAAGCGCTCAAGCTCATGTACAAGGCACTGTCCAAGTGATGCACTTTACATTAGCCTTACATGAACTAATGTTAGCTGCCAACATTTCAGGTTTTAGGTTTGTGGGTAAAGCTTTGATACACCCAGCAATAGGCTTCCCTCTCATGCTCCCACAAAATATTGGAAGGTGCATTTTTATTTTTTTATTTATTATTTATTTAAAAAATAAGACACTTATTTGAAAAAAGGGGATACAAGTCACATCCAAATCCATAATCCTAATAGCTTCCTCAACAAAGAACAACCATAAGGTGTTCTTTAGTTATATATGTAACCTAAAAGGAAAGGCCCATATTTGTGCCAAACTGGTAGTTAATTATGCCACATATACTGAGCCTGTTGACATAGCTAACCTGTTGGCCGACAGGTTCTATGAAAACTTCACTCCGTGCCCCTGCCAGACATATCCCATGACATCTCTGCCACCTGTCCCCTACCTTGTATCTCTAAAGAGCAGGTCATAAATGCCCTGTCTAAGGCCAAAAATGCATCTAAGGGACCTTATTGCATCCCAGGCTGCGTCCTACATGGGCTCCAAAAAGAATTAGCAACACCATTGGGTACTCTTTTCAATCATAGTCTAAGCACTGGCTTCTTCCCAGCAGAATGGAAAACGACCACTGTTATCCCCTTGCAAAAAGGTGGTGCTTCCACTGATCCCAGGAACTATAGACCAATTAGCCTGACTTGCCTTATCTGCAAGGCCATGGAGCTAATCATCATGGACCTTATCAACAAAGATATAGGTAATCTCCAAACACTTGACCCTACTCAGTTTGGATTTATCAAAAAGACATCATGCCTGTTAAACCTGGTGGACTTCTTTAAGGCAGTCACCATGGCCTTGGACAAGGAGAAATCTGTGCATATAGCCTACCTAGACTTAGCCAAGGCATTTGACACTATCCCCCACTCAGGTATCATTGACAAACCCTCCCAGCTAGGTATCAACCCTTATGTCGTTAGATGGGTCACTAACTGGCTCACTGATAGAACCCATATAGTCAAAATAGGGTAATCCACCTCCAACAGCAGACTTGTAACCAGTGGTGCTCCACAGGGATCAGTCCTGGGGCCCCTGCTGTTTGGAATCTATTTCTCTGAAGTACAAGAAAAAACTAAAGTTCTATGGCTGACAAAGTTTGCTGATGACTGCAAACTGGGAGAGATCATAGACTCTCCAAATGATGTCAGCATCCTACAAGAGGGTCTTACACAAACAAATGACTGGTGCCAAAGTCATGGCCTTAAACTCAATGCAAAAAATGTATTATCATCCCTTTTGTAAGAGCGATGTTCCTGCCACATCAATAGCAACACCTTAAGTATGCACTCAGTGGTGAGAGACCTGGACACACAGTGGTAAGAAGGGCATTCTGTATTGCTCATCTCATAAGTAAGGGGATTGCCTCCAGAAAAAAATAAGTTATAGCCTCCCTGTACTCTTCCCACTTCAGACCAATAATTGAATACAATGTTCATTTTGGTATGTACCTTTCCAAACACCTGCAGCAATTGAAGAGACCGTAAAAGTTCCTCAGTTGCATTTTCAAAAATGCAAAAAGGTCACTTATTACACCTGATTTAAGTAAATAATGCAATAAATAAAATGCACCCTGATTATGGACCTTTTCTTCTCATTGTTTTATTTCTTGTGAAGAGATTTCTAATTGAAGAGGAAAGGAACTATAACCACTAAAAAAAAATGTTGATTCTGTACAGTTAATAAAAGCATATACCTTTTCTGTCTGTTAACTACCCTTACATGGAGCTAATTGCTCAGATGGGTCTACATCATATGAGCGAATCTCACAAATTGTGAATGCTCATAATATCGAATGTACCTGACCTCAAACTTCCTATTGTGGGGAGCTGTGCCCCCCCCCCCACTAAATATATATTCCAACTCCGAGATCGCACTACAGTAAGGAAAGGGCAAATATCCCATTCCTTACTGGATGGCTATCTCAGAAAAAGCACTTTGATGTCTGGTATGTTCGATATTATGAGCGTTCACAATTTGTGCGATTCGCTCATATGATATAGACCCACTCAGACAGCCTCTAATTGGAAAACCCCAGGTCCAGATGCAGTACCTAACTTCTGGTTAAAAGTATTAACATCTTTGCATGAAGATTTAGCTATGAGTAAGAACTATTTATATGCACAACCTGAACAGACACCAGCCTGGTTAACAACAGGAATAGCAATGCTCCTACTTAAGAGTGAACCTGCAAGCTATCCTAAAAATTATAGACCAATAACTTGCCTTCCAATGATGTATAACCTATACACCAGAACTGATGCTGACAGAGTTTTTGCCATTTAACAAAAGGGCAATAAAAGAAAGTCATATGGAACAAAGGATCATTTGTTGTTAAATAAAGTCATAGTGGAGAACTGTAAAAAGGGGAAGACTCTAAGTATGTCATGGATTGACTACAAAAAAAAGCATTTGACAGTATCCCACATCCATGGATAAAACAGTGCTTAAAAATGTATAAGATACACCCTGCACTGATCAATTACATTACAGTGACCATGAAACAGTGGCAGACCACTTTGCAATTAAGCCATGATAAAGGACAAATTATTATTCCATGGATAAAAATTCAAAGGGGGATATTCCAAGGTGACTCCCTGTCACTGCTGCTATTCTGTGTTGCCCTTAACCCATTAAGCTGTCTACTTAACAGATTAGGCCATGGCTGTAATTTGGCTCCTAGAAAACAACAAGGTGTAAAGACTTCTCATATTTTCTTTGCCGATGATTTAAACTGTATAGCTCATCAGATGAAGAACTAAAAACACAACTGCAAGTAGTCAAAACTTTTTTAGGTGTCATAAGAATGTCATTTGGTCTTGATAAATGTGCAAAAGCAACCTTTAAAGCAGGAAAGCTGCAGTATCAAGAAAACATCAGCTTGGGACAAGAATGTGATATAAAAGAACTTGAGCTAGAGGGAGTGTATAAATATTTAGGAATTGATGAAGGATCAACTATAAAACATGAACAAATGCAAATAAAACTGAGTAAGAAATATTTTACAAGACAAATTAATTTTGAAATCAGAGTTGACATCTAGAAAAAAAAAATCAAGCTATAAACCAATTTGCTCTTCCTGTCCAAACTCACAGTTTTGGAGTGATTGATTGGCCCCAAAAGGTGTTGGATAGATTAGATAGGAAAACAAGAAGGATGCTTCATGCTCATCAAATGATTTATAAAAAAAAATTATACACTCCCCGTTACAAAGAAGGTATGGGCCTCCTTGAAATTGATTACATGTATAGATCTGCAATCATGGGATTACACACATATCTACTGACCTCATGAGACCCAAATATAATGAAAGTTTTGAAACATGAGGAGGATAAATCTAAAATGACTTCCTTGCTTAGTCTAGCAGAAGCATATCAGCATCAATCAGGAATGGAAATCAAATCAGAAGTAGATAAAAATTAGGCAGCAACTGAATGTGCCAAAAAACAAAAGAGAGAATGTAAGGTGAAGGATCAGATGAGAAGGCAAGAAATTTGGAAAATGCATAAATATAGTTGCAAGTATAGAAAACTCCTGGAAGAACCTCATGTTGATCAGGATCGAACATAGGAATGGTTAAGGAGAAGTGAATTCAAACCAAAGGATGAAAGGTTAATATTGGCGGCCCAAGAGTGTGGGATATGTACACATTGGTTTACAATTTTCATTGAACATGTGGGAGAAAAAGACAAATGTAGGCTTTGTAAAACAGAATTAGAAACAGTTGTACATCTTGTTGCTGGCTGTGCTATATTAATAGCAGAATGTTTGTATACTGAAAGGCATAATAATGTAGCAAGACTGTTACACTGGGGATTGTGCAAATATTATGGGACTGAAGTGGCTGAAAGGCACTGGAAACATGAACGTGTTATAGAAAATGATGAAGCCTACATCACATGGGATCACCCATTACCAACAGTTCAAAGCATAGATACAAGAAAACCAGATATGGCAGTACATGAAAAGAAGACAAAAGTAGCACTGATCATTGAAATCACTACACCCACTGACTACAGTAGACACAAAGTCATAAAATATCAGGATTTGCAGGCAGAAATGAGAGCAATTTGGAAGAAAGATACCCAGACAGTTTCAATAGTAGTGGGAGCAACAGGTCTCATAAAAAAGAATCTACATCTTGAAGGGTGTAAGCTGAAAAGGCAATGAATGCTATTATGTGACCATTGTTGCTTGGTAATTAATTAACCTATTTTCATTGGTCTGTTTACATGTATTAGCTGGATTTAAGAGGACCAGTGAAACAACCTAATGTACAGCAGATGAGGGCATGTCAATTGAAGACAGATGCAGGAGCACCAATCATATATCAATATGTACAGTACAGATGACACAGTGAAAATATGTATTATGTGACTGTCACACATGGTGTCATAACAATGTGGAAGATGCCTTTGTGAGATAAGCATCCTTACATGAACAATGCATAGGACATCTATCAGGGATGTTGTATATAACTGAGTTAGAGTGCATATTGTGAATCTGTGCAAAGCGATTTGCCTGAATATGAGTATAATCTCAGCAGAGTGGGACACAGGTAAAGGCTCATGGACAATAGTAAAAAAAGCATGCACAATCATGAACAATATCAGAATACTACCAGTAATCCCATGTCTGACATAACCTATGTAATTCTGAGTGATCAGAGATGGTTCTGCACAAATACACTTCAACTATTATGACATATCAGCAATCTATGAGCATAATCACACACACTGTTGTGACACTGTAACATCAGCTGGAGATATATATATATATATATATATATATACATACAGCACAATCCACACTGGCACAAATATCATACATGCCATCAATGTTGTCAAATAATTACATATGTTCTGTGTGCATCACTGGAGCAGGTATCACACGTGCATCTGGTGTAATAACTTGATGCATGGTCTGCTCCATCAGACAGTAATGCATATGCAACAGAAATAATACTTAGGTATGGCCAATAAGATGAGTGACAGCTCACTGTGGCAAAGGTGGCACACTTCAGTTACACATCACTGGAAGATGTGTAGTGAGGTACATGAAGACTGTATTATGGCCTTTGATGTGGATATTCTTAACATACTCAGTAGTTGTGTTACATATAAGGAAGTAGTCAGCCCTGTGGCCACATGCTGGTGCATGTTCCATATGCCATCTACCCCAGGACACAGGTCACCTATCGGTCTGATTACAGGGTGTGATGTCTACATTATCCTTAGGTTGTGCATTTGTTGTCATAGCATAACAAATCCTCCCATGTTTTTGTTTCATTGCAGGTATTGTTATGGCTGTGACAGGAATATTTGGTGTGTGTTGATACTGTCTGTATTATACTAACATCACAGCTGGAGTCAATGATTGCCCACAATCTGTAGTCCTTCAGACAGCTGTTTGGACACAGGATGTGTATGTTACTCTTGAAGTCTGTGATTTAAATAATGGACAGGAAAGGGCCTAGCAGACATCCCTGATGTACAGACCTGATCACTGGACCTGAGATATAGGTCACTTCACACATTTTAACCTATTTAGATGACATGTGTGTGATCCACTGGTTTACCCACTTGGTGATATAGATGTTTGTATTCACATATGACAGTGCTGAGTGAATACCCCAGTGTGGATTTGTGTCTAATCCCTTGGGCTTGTCAAGTTCAAAAGGATGATACTTTTGTCATCATGCATGCCCTCGATGGCTTCTTTGAGGATATCTAACAGGTGTGACAGACATGATGTAGCATTAACAACTCACACAGGTCTGTTGCACACAGCCAGAATATTACTAGTGTCCATTTGGAAAAGGTCCATGATGACATGTCTGTCTACCTCACAGATGAAGATAGTCAGGATGTGTCTATACATGCATGGGGTGCTGCCCCACCCCAGATCAGATGGATGGATGTTCACATACACCCTTCTACTTATTTTGTGTGGAGGGTGTGTTGAAGTGTGTATTCAACCTTTGCAAGAATGTGTATGTGCTAAGTCACACTACAGGCAATTGGTGATGTTGCCACAGCCCATTGATTCTGTGTGATAGGCCTAGATGAAGGCAAGATGGTGCATACTGTCTATTTTGATCTGGCCTAGGGTTTGGACACAATGTTCCATGCAGGTATTGAGAAACACTCCCAACTGGGGATTAACCCTTATGTTACTAGATGGATAACCAACTGGCTCACCGACAAAACACATACTGTGAAAGTCAACCTGTATCAGTAGAGCTGTCACCATTGCCATACCCCAGGGATCTGGACTTGTCCATTTATTGTTTGGTATCTATTTCTTGACAGTCCAGGTTAAAGTATATGACCTTTGGCTTACTGCACTTGCTGATTCTTGCATATTGGGTGCAATCGTTGAGTCCACCAGTGATGATAACATACTACAGGAGGGGCTAACACAGACAAATGATTGGTGACAAAGCCACATGATCTACAAATTAATACAAAATGTGTCTTTTTTTTCTTTCTGTAAGGTGGAATTCCCTGCTAACTACACCATTGACATCACTCCCACTGTGCTGAAACCCAGTGATGCAAAACCTGAGAACACACATAGATAGCAATCTGAACTTTGACCAAGTGTTCACAGTGGTATGGAAAGACTATGTTGTGCATATCATATGTCATGCCATTGCATTCAGATCAGAAGATTATATAACTGCACTGTACTCAAACCTTATCAGAACACTAATAGACTATAATGCTCACGTTTGCATGCACCTCACCAGACACATGCAGCAGCTGGAAAGACCACAGTGGTATCTCACCATGAAAACACAGGGTCTGCAAACCATGCCATGATGTATGTTGATAGACTGAAAGCCATGTCACCGTAATCTGTATTGTATAAGATGAGGTGACTTCTGTCTGTCCTCCAGGATAGTCTCTTACTCTGCCCTGGTGGGAAGAGTGTACATTCACAAATCAGATATAGGAGATGACATCAGCAATGTCTGGTGAGGAGAATACAGTAATAGCAGTGTCTTGCATGGTGGTGTAAAAGGCTCTTTCAAGTGTCATGCAAGTATACACACACACACACACTTGACTGCAGTGAGAACAGAATCCACTACTTAAGTACACAGACCACAGAGCTCAGTACTTTATGCAAGTGCCACAGCACAAGTCTGACTTTTACAAGGCTGCAGGACAACTTATAGTGGATGACATCAACAGGGGATGTTGGAGAAAAGATGTTGGGAAGCCTGCATGAAATGGATGTGTAGGCATGTGCAAGTATCAATCCATGAAATTGGAGTGGTAACTGTAGGATACATGCTTGTGTTTTTCTGGCTAGATAGACACAGAACCACACACATGTACACACACACACACACACACACACACACACACACACACACACACACACAGAGCTGACTGCAGTGAGAAAAGAACTCCCTACCTATGTAAGTGCATCAGCCAAAGAGCTCAGTATTTTACACAAGTGGCACAAGTCTGAGTTTTAGAAGGCTGCAGGACAACTTATAGTGGTTGTCATCAGCAGGGGATGTAGGAGAATAAATGTTGGGAGACCTGCATGAAATGGATGTGTAGGCATGTGCTAATGTGAAAATTGAGTCAGTCCATGGGATTGGAGTGGTAACTGTAGGATACACAGTTATGCTCTTCTGGCTAGATAGCCACACACACACACACACACACACACACCACAGTTGACTGCAGTGAGAACAGAACCCCCTACCTAGCTAAGTACACTGACTACACAGCTCAGTACTTTATGCAAGTGCCATGGCACAAGTCTTAATTTTACAAGATTTCAGGGCAACTTATAGTGGATAACATCAGCAGGGGATACTGGAGAGAAGATATTTGGAGGCCCTCATGAAATGGATGTGTAGTCATGTCCAACTGTGAAGATAGTTCTAGTTCTGCATGTTACCAGATTGATGTGCATTGTATGTCACACATTTGTAATTAATTTATGTAGTGTAGTTGATATATTTGTGAACAAGTACTGAGATACCAGGGTTGCAATGCATGAGGGAAAGTAACATATGGCTGCATTATAAATATTTGACATATTGTTAGATAGGACTTTCATTTTGTTATGTTTCCACATGTATTTTCATGGCATTAAGAGGAAATGGACAGTAAGCAGCACTAATACATGCTAATACTGACTTTGCATAGCTCAGTGGCAAAAATCAGGTTTGAACAATGGACGGCAAAGTGTTTGCTCATGCGAGATACACCTTTTCCATTATTTTCCATGTTTGCTCATAGTTAAGCATTGTGCAAACATGGAGCTCATTGCTAAAATTCTAAGAGTTAGTATTGAGTGCATGAAACACATCTGCTGCTTAGGTGACTCTGTGGCAGCAGGTCTAAATGCACTGACACATTTCTTTTTGAGCCCAGATGATATTTCTTAGAATCCAGATGTATTTAATACTTTTAAATAAACAATGATAATGCAATGACTTTATTCTTTATAGTACATTCAGCATGTTTTAACGTGTTTTGATGTAGCACAGTAAGTTTAAGCATCATTGCTTGAAGGTAACTGCAGCATTGTAGAGCCTCTCACCATCATTTGGCATTGGTGCACAATACCAAACTCCGTACAAATATAGATGAAAAAAAGTGAAGGGATACATTGCTTTTCAGGTACTTATGTGTGTTGTGTGTAATTCTACTTTTTGATCAGATTATTTGTGTTAAAATGGGGTACTTAGGAAAGTGTTGAAATGGGGAGCAAGCAGGGGGAAGGACAAAGGGAAAGCAATACAGGAATGTACAGGAGGAAGGTAGGAAAGAACCACAGCTATCCATTTCTTCAACAGTGTAAACTAAAAATATGTGCAAGATATTAGCTGAATTTAGATTGTCACCACCAGAAAAAGGAGTGACAACACCGTTATCGTGTTGTATAGCCAACTGGACCAAATCAAGTGTGTCAAGAAGACAAATGTGCGAAATAGAGAGCTATGTAAGGGATGGTATATTTTTTGGGGGGCCAGGTGTCCATTTTTTTTTTAATTCAGTAAGAGAGGAATGCTGGGTAAGGCATGTTGGCATTTCTGGGTCAGGTAAGATGGGCAGATGAGGAAACAAATCCAAACAAACAAGACAAGCAAGACAAGACACATGGAAGGTGAGGGACACAAAGGTTTGGGAGACACCATGACTGGAATGAGGGAGGGGAAAACCCAGGGTCATGCCCATCAAACATGGAGACGGTGAGAATCTAGTCCTCACCCACAGGACTGTCATCACTGTTCCCTTACTCCACTGGCAGCTGGAGTGCTTGACATATTCTCCTCCTATTTATCATGAGTAACAACAGCTTCTCCATCCAGCATAGGCATACACCAGTGATGCAATACACAATGCTATGCATTAACCCTGACCTATCCTTGTGGGTAATGAAATCCCCACCTCCACCACTATGGGTAGTACAGCACCAGCTGCCAGAGCAGTACTACCTGAGAGTGCAGGTCGTACAAGGGGAGTAGAGGCAGTGCTGCCAGTTGGGTCCAAGATGTGCTGGGCATTGGTGCTGGAGCCAGTTGATAGGGGGCAGGCTGATCCACTGGGACTGACCTACCTTTCTGTGTTGTGAAGCATCTAGTGATTTTTTACAGAAGGATGACATGTAGACATTTTGACGACACATAATAGAAAATAAAAACAATTAAAAAAAAAGTAAGTATTTGGGTGTGAGAAAAAAAGAGAAAATTAGTACCATCATATGTGATATACAATGCATTAAAACAATTATACAACTATTTTATCTGAAGTATTACATTTAAGTATACATGCTAACAACTACACATTATCACTACAGATTTCTGAAAGTAATCCTTGCAATGTGTATATATTTCATATATGATTGGTCCATTTATATAGCTTACAGTTAATAGCAGGTCATTTACTTGTATATAGTTTAATTTATGTAATATTATTAAAAGAATACAGTACTGTATAATTGTTACTTATGGTATTTGTACCTACAACCTCTGACTACAGTCTTATAATTTACTCCTAAAGTTGGTTTGTGCTACAGACTTATGCAGATGTACTTGCTTTTACATTTAGGATACACATGCACATTTTGCTACAACTGTATAAAAAACCCAAAATCTATCTTCAACGTTTAAAGCTACAATAAGACTTTTCTGCTGCATACAAACCACTTGTTTTCCTCAGTCCTCCATTGATCAGCATGAGCCATTGATTAAACTGTATTTCTGCATTAGCTGTTGAAAGAACAGAAGACCATTATGCATACTAGTCTTGCCTATATTTAGCTTTCTATGTATTAAAAATACTCTCTTATTCGCATACTTACACAGCTGTGAGATGTCACCAGTTTGAAATTCAGTCAATCACTGGTTGAGGGTATCACTCTTGTAGGTCATTAAAACAGTGCCTACTATGGTCTCTGGTGCATGGGATGCCACCTGCACTGGATACAGCCTGAGTCAAACTACTCCAAGCCTCAGACATGTACTGGGAACAAGAATAGCTCCCCTGCAGAAGCCTTTGGCTGTGGTGTTTACCAGGAGTCCAATAAATATCCTGGAATCCTAAATACCCCACCTCTGTGCCCTAAAGTGGGCACCTTCTGCTCTAATACCACACATGTCTAATACCAGAGTTAGAGCAATGGCAGCTAATGATTTCTGCCAATTTGTGTTAACGCATTTACTGGTAGTACACAAACCCGAGCAATGATGCCAACCATGTTTAAGTGATGTTAAGTGGTGAGGTGCTGGAGGTGGGGAGGAAAGAAATATTTGACACTTGACCTTAGTTTGAGGGGTATCTGCTGCTGTAGCTTGGAAATATATTTTGAAAATTGGATTGTAACAGTTTAGTGAGTAAATTTTGCAGACATGCACTGGCGGCATAAATTCCATTACCTGACACATGTTCTTTTGGCTTTATATACTGACATAATCAGCTCTACTATCTATAGTGTAATAAGTGAGAGTGAATATAATGGGAAATGGAACAACAGTAAAATTGCTTGGAATGTCCTGTATTAGAAACCAGGGCCATGTGTATTGAAACCCTATACTTACACCTGTTGCCACAAGAATGTTGAAATAACAATTGTACATTTTTCAGTTCATTACTATAAACTGGATTGTCACAACAGTACAAATAGTTTGCACACCCTATACTAGAACCCAGTATCATCCGTATTCCAGTTCTACACTTACACCTGCTGCCACATAAGTAGTTACATGCTAGTTCCATAATTTCCTATTCATTTTTCAGTTTTGTGTGTTAGCCACTGCACAATTCCACTTAGCATGTTTGCATGATGTCATACAGAACTAATAGAATGTATCCAATTTCAATTATTGACTGGCTGCATCTTGTCTGCAGGTGTTGGAGAGCCTTGCTAACCACTGCACAATTTCACTTAGTGGCATTGTGTGATGGAAAGAAAAATTATAATAATGTATCCTTTCTGACTGTTACATTTTTACAGGTGCCTTCCCTCCACGTGTTCTGTCTGCTTCATGCATGGGCTACTAGTCTGGGTTTGTGCACTTCTAAGCATCATGTAAATGAGACAGTCATATTTCTCTGTTTCCCTTCTTTGCACTAAGCTGTGCACTGTGCAAACACTGGCAAAAAAAAAATAAAAAGGGAAAGTGCTTGAAATGAATAAAAACAATCTATAAAATAAACACTACAAAATGTTTGTTAGTCCACATGAAATATTTTTACATAGGTCTGGATGTGAACTCTCACTACAATGAATCTTCAGAACACAGTAAATGTGCCTTATCCCTCTTTGCCACACAAGCAGCTTTGCAGCACAGAACTGAAATCATTCTGCATACAACCAACTGCAGCATCATTCACAGTGCTAACAAACCATATGAATGTTATTTGTACATGTATCCATTGTGGATGTAGTACACTGAGTGATCACACAACCATTTATGACTATTGCTTGCAAACCTGCATCTCTGTCTTATCTCTCGGTGTTTGTTGCTCGTTCTTGTTTTATCTGACCAGTAATCTGAGCCATGCCATCTGTACGGCATTCTATATCATTGCCCTTAAAATGTGTGAGTATATTAAATGGCAATGATATACAGTTGTCAACAAATGAAGAGGAGGTTTGATGTTAATGAACAGAAACTGTGAAATGTGTGCTGCTTACCTATATTTCAAAACTTGATAAAATTATTTCTACACTTTGTAAGTCTAACCTGACACACCCACTGGAGGTAGGGCAGTCTGCATTGCTGTTTTGTTTTCCTTCTCTCTACCAGTCATCATTTACAGTTGCAATCTAATATCAATAAGCACTGAGGGAGTGCCTGCACTATGTTTACATCAGATGCATGGAGCCAAGTATTTGGGATTCAGCAATTCTAATGAGTTCACATTTGATTTGCATCGTCACCATTCTCACATCCCTGAATAGACACCATAAAAAGGCAACTATGTAGCTAGGGAACCTGCAGGTGAGGAGACGTTTTATGTGGTGAATACAGAAGAAGCTGGTATATATCTGTGCAGAAGATTACTGACTTTGAGAAGAATGTTTTCAGCTATATATATATATATATATATATGTGTGTGTGTGTGTGCATGTGTATAAGTATATAAATACATATACAGATGTGTGTATTTATGTATGTGTACATTATATATATATAGGTCTACTTCATAACATTGAAATTAAATAGCATTGAATTTAATAGCACTGAGATCAAAACATCTAAATCCCAAAACAACGAAAACCCAAAACATTGAAAACTCAGAACATTGAAAGTGTGCTTCATAACATTGAAAACTACAATGCATATGTAAATAACATCCTCTCCACCTACACCACCACCTAACTAACAAACACACTTTCTACTATGTTTTTGCTGGGGGTTGAGGTTGAAATTAGGAAATTAAACGTTTTCCACTGTAGTGCAATCCTGGAGTTGGTATATTTCATTTACAGGGAGTAAGGGGTAGAGCACCCCACATGAAGAGTGCAGTGTGGCTTACCCCAGTGCAGAAATGTAGTTTTCAGTGTTTTGAATTTTCAATTTCATGGTCTCAATGTTATGAAATTCAGTGCTATGAAATTTCAGTGTTATGAAGTAGACCCATATATATATATATATATATATATATATATATATATATATATATATATATATATACACACACACACAGATATATGGATTCCCTTCACAAGCTCAAAGTTTCAAAACTTTGAACAGCAGATAGTTGAAACATAATATTGAAGTTTTGAAACTTCAAACGTTTTGAATGGAGATCACCATACTGCACAGAATGGGAAATTTACCATTTTCCTCACTTAACTGCGATCTTGGAGTTGGTATATTTATTTAGCAGGGGTGTGGAGAGTGCAGGAGGGCTTGCCCCCTGCAAAAAGGTTAAGTTTTTTTGTTTTTATTTTGTTTTTTTTATTACAATTTTGAAGTTTCTAAACTTTGATTTTATGGTCTCATCGAGACCGTCTCAACTATTTGCAGTTTGAAGTTTTGAAACTTCAAGTTTGTAAAGTAGATATATATATATATATATATATATATATATATATATATATATATATATATATAGATAGAATAGACACACACAGATAGATTGACTGATTGATAGATATCTGAATTAGCAAATGCTACTTTTATCTGTAGGCATTACTTAGAAGTGTACTGATGGCATGGGCATGTTTGGCATGGCATTTTACAGATATACATGACTGGCAATAACTTGAAATGGAATGTTCTGTGTTACACTTGTACACATGTTCCACAGACAGTGCATTTGTTTGCAGTTTTAACATTTCACTGATGGTTTGTTAGCAGAATTTGTCACTTGCCTGTTCTTTTGGGGGTTGGGAGCATAGTTGCATTTCTGTTTTGGCACAAACAAAGATATGTTGCTACTGTTACTGTCCTTTGTTTTGTATCCTGACTTGCTTTGTGTGTGAATGCAATATGTTACAACCGCACAATTCCTGTTTTTTTATATTTCATTATATTGACTGTTTTATGTTTCTCCAGTGGGTAATAGTGAAATGCTACCTTTTCGGTTTTAGATGGAAACAGGATTTTTTTTAGTTATGTGATACTTAATGTGTATTATCCTTCTGTTGTGTTTTAGATCACGTAAGACTATGGGACCCAGGCATCTCAATCCCCAAAAACTCCTCCTCAGTGACGCTGGGAATCAGGTCATTGTGGAAGCTTTTAGGCAACATGGTGCCTTTCTGTTGAGAGGGGACATGGAGATATCTCAGGCAGAATGCAAATTTGGAAACAGATAGTTGCTGATGTGAGTGCAGTAGACGGCCACAGCAAGGGATATGATCAGGTGTGAAATAAGGCCACTGATATGATTTCAACTGCACGGATGACAACAAATGCAGTGGCCCATAATCAGATAGGTACGGAAAGGGGGGGGGTTGCTACAGTGCCACCACTAAGAACAAATGAAGAGTTCCTGTCCACTATCAGGGAATCCAGTCAGCTCCCAGGAAAGTGCAGAACAGCATGTCCATCTCATTGGTGCTACTGTTTCAGGGACAACATGTACATTCCAGCAGGAGCTTTCAGGTAGGCTTATGTATCTCAATTGTTAAATACTCTTGTACAGTAAAATATTGACACCAATACATTAGTTCTCTTTAACAGTAAATTGGTTTGTGGGAGGAGGTGAGTGTTGATTGCTACAGTTAACAACACATTCTGACTGATTACACATGGGCTTAGGTCAGACTTGTTATCAAAGTTCTTGTTGAAAGTATAGTTAATGAACATGTAAAGGACAAAAAGTTTTAACCACCTATGCTACTGTTAATTGCGATCATGTTGTCCTTAACTTTTGTTTAACTTCTTCCAGGATCATCGTCCATGGGAAGCATAACATCAACTGCACCTGGTAAGCCAAATATCTTCTTTGTCAGTGGTGATGAGCAGTTCAAAGAAATATATAATGTTATCCATTATAGGATAGGAAATTCAACCCGGGGATCATGTCAGTCACCCTGCTAGACAGGGGTCCAGGGAAGTAAATATTGTGGGAAGAAATAGCCAGGGAATTGTTATGGCTAGGCTTGTATAGGTCCTAGTGCCGATAGCCTAGTACCAACCTATGAACCGTATGTGTCAAGTGGGTGTCAAGACTGTCATGCATATTGCTGTACTGTCTGTAGTAGTGGCACCACTGTTACTTTGTTAGCATACTTTTGACTATAGTAGTGTAGCTATTAATTTCTTTCCTGTGTTTGTTGCTTATTATCACAGGTGATCCTGACAGTGGAAGTGTAGAACTCTTAACGTGATGCCACAGGATCTGTAGACTTTGATGATGATGGTGGCCAAACAGAGGCACAGTCAGGGGGAGCAGAGGTTGAATCTGACACCAAGGTTCACATTTATCTATCCCCTGTAATTCCATCAGACACAGCCAGTATGTGTACGCCAACCCACTGCAGTGAGCCCTCAGATTTTGGAGAGCTGGAGGGTGAGACACTTGATCAGGGAAGTACTGTTAATGTGACTTCATTGCCTGTTGACTCTGGCCGTAGCCAAATTGTGGGCGAGGTGCCACAGTAGGATTGTTAGAGGTGCTTGGAGGAGGCTTCCTGTCCATCCTCCACTTGATCTAGGTGTGTCTTCTCGTGCCACTTGGCATATGTTTAGGGCTGTCATGGAGGCACAGGTATGTTCCCATAGGTCCTCCAGAGAAATGCTTATGGTCGTAGATGGAGCACATGCTGACATGTGTGACTGCCTGCACTATATTGCCAATTCAATGGACTCAATTAATGACACATTGGAATGGATAGTGTCTGTGACAGAATGTCTGCTGGGTGGGGGACTGCATACTCGTGGGCATAGGTCAGCCACATCATCTGCTGTTAGCCAACATGGCCATGCCCAATCATGCTCCCATAGTGGCACTACTTCTACTGCTCCATCAGTGGTCAAGGTATCCACACCCAGACATGGCAGGCCATGTGGTCATGGTCCTGGGCATCCTCATGAGGGGAGCTCATCAGCAGACATCAGTCACATTCAGATAGCAGTAATGCATCTGACCATGGGTATGAACATGCAGACCCAGCTCTTGTTTTTGAGTATGACAATGATGAACTGCCACCTCTACCAAGTATTGCTCACACCTGTCCGACATACAAAGAAGTACAACTAGCACAGAGCTTGGCTGTGTTCATGCAGAGATTCACACACCAATTTAACCTGGAAAACCCATACAGACACACACAACAGTTACATGGTTCAGCTGTGAAGCTTAAAGCTCATTTTGTCTCACTGGCCATTTTTTACTTTATCCAAATGTCTACCTGATTCTCTTTCTTATGGGCATGCACTCACTGATGTTTTGCTTCAGCCTAAGCTTCCTCCCCCCATATCCTGTGCAAGTCATGATAACTGTGCCATATCCCTGTATTGTATCTTTTGGATTCAGGGATACATAACATTTGTGTCTGATTCTCAGGGTGTATAGCTGACTTAGTGCTCAGTAAACCTGCATTTGTGATGTTGTTTCATAATTTTACGTTTGACAAATCTTGCTCTTAGAAAGTTGATATAATCAAACATTTTTTGCATCAGTATTGTTAACGATCATGTGAGGGTTGCGAAGTCTGAAACTGAAAAGTGTCTTATTACTTCCCAATGTCTCTCTCTAATGATTTTCCAGTATAAAAGTATGGTACTAAACTGAGAACATTTGGTGACCATCAGTACTTTTGAGAGGTATGATTGTGTGAATCTTTGATGCCTGAGGCCTACTACTTGATAATGGACACATATAATTCACTCTCTGCTGTAACATGTTAAAGCCATTTCTGTACAAATTTACCTTTTAGTTGCTTACATTACCAAGTAACAACATGCAAGGATATTCCATACATTCATATTATTAAACAGTACACTCCATGTTCAACACTGACCTTGTAAATCCAGCAGGTGCATTAGTTTTAGTTCAGGGCTGACTCTGTCAGATGCTAGCAGTACACAGTCATTACATGGGTAGATAATAGTTGTGAGCATTGCCTGGCATCAATGTTACTATATGTATGTGCATAGGAGGATGGTTGCCTCTTAGCCAATGTAATTGCATATTGAGCATGCCTATGTCTGCCTACACCCATGACAGCTGCTGGCTCCCCCTCTGACTCCTTACCTGAATGTGACTGTGGTGACCTTGCCACTCATGGTGGGATGTGTGCCCTTCCCCTTGTTGATCCTGCTGGAGCTGTTTTCTCAGGATGATGATTTGTAGCATGGTAAATACAGTGAATATTTCAATACATGTACATGGATTGTACTCAGAGCTCCCCCAAATGTAGCTAGGCACCGGAACCCCAACTTCAGTAGCCCAAACACACAATCTGTGATATTTCTGGTTTGAGCATGTGCCTCATTATGGCATTCTTCAGTGGGTGTGTGTGCATTTCTGATAGGAGTCATCAGCCATAGTTCCAGTGCATAACCTGCATCCCCCCGTAAATGACACTGTGAGATATCCCCTTTAGCGAACATCTGATACAGTTGGGAGATGTGCCATGTATGTGAGTCATGGTTATTGCCTGGGTTGCCAGCACACACATTCAAGATGATTCTCTTGGCATTACGCACAAATTGGCAGCTAATAGAGTGGAAGCCCTTTCTACTTATGTAGAGCCTTCCAAGCTCCCTGGGTGGTGCCTTAATTTGTATATGTGTGCAGTCTATGGCACCCAGTACTTCAGGGTAGTGCACTATAGGGTAGCACTCCTGCATATTTGTGGCCCTGTCCTCAGGAGTACAGGGAAAATATATGTGGTCACTGGAATGTTGTAGCATAGCATGCAGGTTCAGGAATTGATGAAGGATCTTGGATGCTGATGCCTCTGACACCCCTATCTTGTCCCGTGTTGGTCTCTGAAAGGTACCTGTAGCAAAAATTCTAAGTGCTACACATACCTTTGTCTCCACTGGTATGGGTTCCCCTCGGTTTGCTGTGGCTCTGAGCTGAGGATAACAGAGGTTGCAGAGTTCCTGTAGTGTGTCTCGATCCACCCTGTAGCACTCTACAATTTCCACCTCGTGCAGATTGTGAAATGATAACGGGGTCTGAAAAGTCTTCTCCTTCTTGACCATTGTCTATTAGCAGCAGCTACAGTATAGACTTCAGCCTGTTGCACATATGCATGAATTAAAGCAACAGCAGTCCCTAACATTCTTTCTGTGTAGATTCCTTTCCATGTCTGTATTCCAATAGCTTTTGAAATTCACAGAAAAAAACAGCACTGTGTCTGCAAGGTTACTTTATAGTTTGTTGAATAAATTCTCCATCTTGGATTGGTTGATTAGCATACAGTTATTTATTTTATTTTTATTTTATTTATTTATCATTTGTTTTCCGGGAAAGTCCGACTTGGAACGAAGTGAATTTTCAGCAGACACCTGAGGAAAAATGCCCCAGTTCAGCTGTTTATGCTGTAATTAGCATATCATAGTGTTTACCTTGTTTGTGTAGCTCTACACACAATGCAGAGCCACTTACTGAATCCAAATCAGTACGCTACCTTCTGCATGCCACAGTGTAAATGGAACATGTAGGCTTATTGAATCTGAATGAATATCATGGCCGTCTTCCATCAATTTTATCAGGGATAATGATTTTATTATAAACCAAGAGCTAGAAATTACATCTCTCCTGTCAGTTACATCTGCTGCCATCACTTCAGCAAATAAATCATGTTTGCCTCATGGAGTTATTGAGAAACTTTAAAGGTTGGTTGGAGAATGTGGCGCACTTACAGGGAAATATTTAAGCATTCTATAATCCATAAAGTTTGATGGTGGTTTACAACTCTCAGTCTTATTATTGTAATGGGATATTAAAAGACCTATTGGTGTAGATAGAAGAGTTATCTAATGGTACTAGACTACTATGGAGATGGAAAACTGCAGAGGTCTCCTATGTTTTAGCCTTGCTGTAACTCCTTACATTCAAGCTTCCATTGTATATAAATGTTTCATTCTGTGACGCAAAGGAAAAGAATTCCACATTTCTTATGTTTGTTATATGAAATCCAGTATGCATTATGTAGGCTTCCTTTCCATGTGTTTTTTCTGCAGAGATGAATGACACAACCATGGCCACCCATTTCCATCCCATCATAGGCACTTTATTACCTGGGCTGCTACTGAACCCTCATAACCTATAATGCAGTTATAGCTTTATCTTTCTACAACATAGATCCACCTGGGGAATATGATAGAGAGGGTCAATATTAGCGTATCGAATGGACTAAATAGCGAAAGCTATTTAGTCAATCCAATACTGTCGAAATGGCAAAATAGCGAAGACATAGAACATCAAATTTTTTCCCAGGGAAAAAAATTTGGTGGGCCGTCTTTGGGACTTTGCCATTTCCTCCACTATGGTGCAATCTCGGAGTTGGTATATTTAAGTAGCGGGGTGTGGGGGGCAGAGCCCCCCACTTATCTTTGTGTTTAAGTGATTTTATTTATTTATTTATTTTTTTTTGCGAAGCAGCAAATGTTTTCCCTGGGAAAAAATTTGCTCTTCCGTGTGTTCGATATTTTGTGGTTTAGACATTATCGGTACGATGAAATAGCGTTCGCTATTTTAATCATACGATAATGTAATATAGATGCGATAGAGACATTTACCACATTTGATTCCACAGAGTGCAAGTCTGCATTCTTTCAAAAAAAAAAACTGATAATTGATGACAAGTACTCCAGTCTGAAGATACAAAATCAATGGACTGAGAAGTGCAATTTTTTTCATAGAGATGATGAAGTGTGTTATGAAAAATCTTCCCAAAGTAGCTGCAAAATAATTAATAAAGTAAAAAAATGTATATGGCACAGACATGTCAGTTCTTATAAGTGGTGGGAAAATAACTGACTATTTAAATGTGATATTTAGTTAACCTACTTGTTGGCGGTTGACTATTAAATGCTTCAGCTTCAGTTGCCCGAGGTTGTTCAACTGACTAGTAGTGATCAAAGTTCCTCCATAGGAAATCACTTGCTGGTGAGTTAAGCTGGAAATGATTCCCTTTTATGGTAGATTTTCCCCTTTTTATGTTGGTGCAAACATGGATTTGATTTGCGGGTACAGGGGGTGTAGGAGGCTTGCCTTAGCAAAACACTTAGGAAAGTATTTTTCTGTAGTTTTTTTTTTTGAATGCACTTCAGGGATGCCAATCCTCAGTGCATTGTCTTTAATCAACTCATAGTGGAAGCATGATATTCACTGTATCTAGAGTGGTGACATGTCACAAATATGGCATAGCTGAGTGTAGTGCTTTCCAGTGATACGAAGTGCATCAGAGTTCTTCCTACTCAGAAAGGATGAGTAAATGAGACCCCTAATTATAAACCGGTAAGATTAGCCTTAACAGTAAGGAAGCTTGAAAAGAACACAAAGATGGAAAGGATGGCCTGTTTTTGTTGAAAATAAATCTTCAGAACCTCAGTCAGCATGGGTTCAAGACTAGATGATTCTGCCAAATGAGCTTTGTACAGATGGTTGGTTAATTGATCGTGTGGGCAGGGGGTATTCAGGTTGATGTTGTATACTTGGGCTTCAGTACAATCTTCAACACTCATAACAGACTTTATTAAAGAAACTGAGAAGGGATGTATTGTTTGAAGTCATGGTTACATACATACGAGAAGAAGTAGCTAAGAGAATAATTTAGAACGTAGAAATTAGGAGAGTGTAGTCTAGACAGCGACTGCAGTTGTTATATTGATAATTTTTGCACTTCTCAATTTTCTGGTTCTTTTGCAAATGATACAGTAGTGGGAAGGCAGAACATGGTTATGTTTCTTGACTGATGGTTTCTTGATATGGCCAAAAGTGTGCAATGGCAGCACTCCCTTCAGCTGAGATGTAATGGTAAGAAACGCATGACCATGCACCTAACCATCTACAGCACATAAAGTTTATATAAGCTTGGGGATGTACAACTGTAAACAACTGATCAGGATAGAAATTATGATAACAATTACATTTGTCCCAGTCCACTTCAATAAACACATCACACCAAATGACATTTGACGACCTTTATTTATTAAATTTAACATACATTTTGCTTTGTTGTTCATTAATTTAATTAATTTATAACATAACATATTCTAAACATACATAACATAACATGTAATCCAGCAATCGGCAGTGCACCAGTGCACCTACTCACCTGCCCCAGCCTCCATACCTCTGCTCCTTACTTTCACTTTACTTTATTTATGAAGCACCATCCTTATAATGTTGTACCTAGCAGTGTACCCAACAAGCAGGGTCCATATACCTGGTCCATATTTTTGCTCCCTATTTATATTACCATCTCACTTCATACACCATTCATTGAATTACCTTCCATCAAAATATCAAACCACTTCCCTCCTTACCAGCTTCTGTCAGCAAGCTTCACTCCATTCCTCCCACTTACTTTCCCCACTTTCCCCAGATCACATGAAGACAACCAGAGGGACTTCAGGAACAGAAGAAGGCAAGCCTATTCCACTTCACTCTGCCAACCAGCCTGACCCCCTGCTTCTCCCTAAAATTGTTCAACCCACTTCACAAAACTGTTCAACCCATCACTTCAAAATATACATCATCCATCATCCCATCATCTGTAAAAGCACCAATCCTCCCAACCAACCCACCCACCTTGCCCACCAATCTGGAAGCACACCCTAGTAAAACTAAACAAAGCAAGTTACCCCAAACAACCCCCGGCGAAATACATACCCACCCCCAGAAGAACATACTGTGAAATGATCCTTGTGCTATTCTGTCTGGTGATAACCTTAAACTGGTAGGTAACCTTAACCACTACCTACTCAAAAGACAACCCCCACAAAGAAAGATACCAAGACATTCAAGAAATCATCTCCAACATTCATACCTCACACCTCCATGGCCCCTACATACACATACAAGCCATACAGAAGGGTTCAGGTTCCAGAAATTGGGGGGTTAGGGCTATAGGGCCTGCAAAGGGCTATAGGTAAACCTAATACTACTCATTCCCTGACTCATATCATCTCCCATAGGCATCTCACTCGGTCCCCCCCATCTCCCTTTGTACCTCCGCACCCCTATACCATTACTTTAATCAGCGCCAATACCTTTTCCAATAACACCCTCCACCAACGAAACACAGAGCTTCCCACTCCAAGACACTCCTTGTGCCCTCCCAGACCCTCTTGATCCCCATTAAGCAACCAAGATCATCCATCTCCTCCCTTTTTCAAGCCACTGCATGAAAAAGCATTCTGCAAAAGTGGAAGAAAACTTAAACAAATTCTCTGTGCACATACCAATAATTACTTAAACACCAAAGTGCAAATTCACCCCTGCTTACTTATTTTGGAGGCACTGCCAAGGAGGGCACCCCATTAACCCAGCCCTCCTTGCTAGTTTACTATTATCCCTTGGACAAAGGTGATAAGTGCTACCCGCTTGAAGGACATCCCCAACATCTAACCCTAACTAAAGAGCTACCCACTGAACCCGACTGAACTCCACTTATGAACATCCTGTGCCAGTACTCCACTAATAAGCTATGATACCAAAGAGTGCTGATACTCCTCACTAAGCCACTAATACATTACCTATTGCCTCATCTTAAACAGCTTGCCTTAAAATACTACATTACCTGTAGACATACCCTTTACCTCCTTTTTAAAACTCTTACCTGCTGACAATTTCTTTGTTTCCAATGACAATTGAATGCATTAATCAAACAAAATCGTTAATCAATTAACCAGGATGGTTAATAACTCATGCCTGGTAACAAATCTGGCAAGCACTGTCACTAACTCAAATGCCTGTCCTTCTTGTCATAGCAAGTCCTTCTGTCAAAAAACCATGCACTGTTTGAAATCCACTTACTTCTGTCACTAGCACCTGCCTTACTTGGCATTCCCCATCAATTCAAAAAAAAAAAAAAATGTACTCCACAAACCACCATCTACAAAAAAAATCCTAACAACCTTAAACGGTACTATGCAAACCAGTGAAATCCAAAAAAAGAAATACTATTACAATCCTGTACTCTGTCCACCTTCTACCCCATTATTCCAAATGACTCATGCTGAGTCACAAAATATATAAGAAAATGCCCAGGTTGCTCCTGATCTCTTACTGGATAAGAAAGATAAATAAGATTTTACCAGATAAACTCATGCATATAGGGAAAATGCCCATCCCTAAAGTTTATTAAACACAAGAGATGAAATGAAAAACAATTCCCCCAGAAATCAATGCCTGAGACCTAAATCAACATCCCCGACTGCCAGGATCTTCACATTGAAGCAACCAGAGAAACACAACCTCCCCAGAACCACAGGGAATCCACTGCAAGAAGCACATGAAGCACAAGTCCCAAGAACAACAAACTCTTTGGTAGCTAAAGGATTGATAGAACAACAATGTCTAAAAACTCATGAATTTTCAGCCACACTAAAGAATCTTTAATGATTATATATGTCATTGGTGAAAAGCCACTTAATTATTTGCCACTATTGGTGCCTGATACACAATTATGACACCAAATTAAAAATATGGTTGCCAAGCAATATGACAGAAATATTAAAGTGCATAACATGGGTCTCTGAAACACCATGCTGTTCAATATCTATGCATGCATGCCCTTTGGTCCTTCACAGCTCTTACTGCCAGCAACACACATTTATAAACCCACTGTTCCCAGCTTTCTTTTTCCTGCATTTTGTTCAGCTGCAGCTCTGTGTTTATATTTTTTTTGAGCATTTGTTTCAGCCTGGTGCTATTCCATTTTATAAGGCATTAGTTTTTAAGATTTGTCGTGCATTGGAGAAACAATAATTACTTCTAGGCCAGATGCATTGCTGCTGCTTCAAAACTCATTAGTATTTTTATTTTTTTCTATGCATTTTTGAATTATTCAAAAAAAAGCATTTTTAATTGTTCAACTATAAAAGTGCTTTTTTTGAATAATTGAATATTTGCTGAAAATATTGTATATGAATATTTTTAATTAGTCTTGTGATATTTTACAATGTATTTTATTGCTTTTATAGGCATAGTTCATTATTAGCATGTAAGTACATTAATATGTCTAAATATTTGTGTTTAACTTTTCCTGTTTACATAAAGGAGCTATAGGAGATACATTATTAAAATGGGTGGTAGGTGAACCTGCCACACAATATCATTAAGGAAAATATGTATAGTAAATGAGCATTTGAAAATCTGAAGCAGTTAATTAGAATAATAGAAATATGCACTGTATGATATACGTGGGTATGCTTCTTTAAGATAGTTTTGCAAAGCAGCACATATAACAGCCATACTGAAAATTAAATTGTTTTGTTAAAACGTCCACTGATGATGATAGGATTCTGTAGTGCTTACATTTTTAGATCCGTAAAATAAACATACATTTTCAGAAATCATGTCATTTATAACCTAAGCCCATGCAATTTAATAATGTTTACTGTAATAAAATAGGACTTTTGTGTCTGACTTGTAAGATTGTTATTTTTTTTTATCCAGTTCCTTTTTGTAATATCTATTTCATAAGTGTAATGTAAGGTAAAGTCTGTCCATCTGGCAGCCTGGCTATTGTATATTGAGATCTTAAGTAATGTTTGTGATTGTATTTCATTAATTTATACTAAATCTAAATAAAGTGATTATGGAGTACTTTTAATTTCCTTTTTTTTGTCATTTGCTATGTGCACATCTATAAAATTCTATAACAATTCTCAAAGTAAATACACAGTTTCTTATTTGTACACTTCAAGGGCATCTTCATTAATATCTGGAATATTTGGTATATGAAAGTTAAGTTTATTAAACCTACTGCATCTTTCAGGTCATTTGAGAATTTCTATGCAACTGTGTGCAATTTCCAACAAATACTCAAATGTTGTCAGGCTGTATTTCAAGTCAAATGACAATGACATTTTTTCAGTTATATACAATGTGCAAAAACATGCTCAATTTTTCACTTGGCAAGCTGAAGTCTGGAGTAATTAAGCACTGCTGTGTGGTGGCAGCTTCCTGCTCTGACGTCAGGCTGAGATAATTACCATATTAAAGTCAAAACCATCATGTGTTGCAGGGATAGGAGGTACCGATGATTCCCAAGACTTCAAACCTCCACCTTGCAGCCGTTACTGTTTACAGCGCATGTGCAGCACCTGACTGCTGCTGGCTTGACATCTCAGCAGTGGAAAATGCACGCTTCCCGGTTTCTACAAAATAGGCCAAACAACCCAGCGAACTGCCCACTGCCACCACTGAAACCTCACAAAGAAGCTGTCGGACATACCATTTCCTTTTTTTTTGTCAAGCGTAGTATGTGGACAACAAGCATAACGTTTCCACACTGAATAAGCAACTTAATCTACCCCACCACCAACATCACCACGCTAAACCACCACAATCAGTAACCTTCTTCCACCCCACCCCCCAAAGAAGGAAGGAAATGATAAGAAGCCAGTCTATCCACAGAGCACATAATTTCAGGCCCGATCCTACCACCCACCAAGATGCAGCCATTGTGCAGTCAAACTTTTTGTTTTATGTAACCTACCCAGAACAGGGCATGGTGACCGATTGCAACACCCTACGAGACTTGAAAGCTTCAGTTCTGACCATGAGTCACCATGCATGCCCCTCCACAATCTGATTCAGAGCCTGCGAAAAACCCCTGCCCGCGTTGGCTGAAGAAATTCTCACACAATGGGCACGGTAGATTGCCCTTACCATTGGAATCCCGGCAAACAACCCACACACCCCTAAGTGTGCTTTCATGCAATGAAGACCACCCCAGATAATGTTTAATTATCTGTGCCCACCCCTGCTATTAACAACCACAATACCTACTACGCCCGCGTCCATGACACCACCAAAACTACAGGTTTCCAGCATTCAGCGAGTTAACCCTCCAAGACATCCCTTGCTGCATCAGAAAAACACAAAACTGAAGGAACACCACTCATCTGTGCCCTGTGGTCAGCCACATCACTCTTTTCAGAAACCAAAACCATGAGGCTATGCAGAGCCTCTGACGTCTCCCAAAGACTGACAAATCAACATCTACCAAGTTAACCATCTGAGGAATCACTATATTCATCAGAAGACTACAAATCATAAGGAACACCAATCTCCCATGCCTCGCAGCCACTGCAGAATATTATCAATGAATCAACCTTCTGACCTAATAAGCATAACCATCACACCCCACCACACTGCCCTAACTCTAAGCAAAACGACACACCTACCGACTACCCCTAGACTGGAGAAGAAAACTGGCCAAGAAATACCAGCATACAGGCTCTTGAAAAGAAAATTAAATAAATACCTACTTACATATCACCTGCTACTAACCAGTACCCAGAGGCCTACCTTTCTGCTGATGTACCTACAGGGTCGTCATGGGCATACCCTGCCTTTATCAAGTTCACACCAAAATGTGATTGCTTAACCCAGCTACACTAGACTAAACCTCTTAAGCCCCACCCCACCCTTATCTCATTTCCTCACAACAATCCCTGCCTCTACTTAACCCTTTCACCTCCCCAACCCACTTAACTCCCACTAATATCAACCTAACCCCCCACCCATGAAGATGTCCTGGGACAACTTGGTTTGTTGACAAACTCCATTTGGTATGAATTAATAGGGAAGAATAAAAAAAGGAATCCAGGTGCAAGAAAATACTGAGTTGCAGCTGAAGAAACATAGAAACCAGTAGCTAGGAAGTCATTTCTTCACTGTCTAGATCGCTGGTAACATGACAAGACAACTTTTTTTTCAGTTCTTAAGGTCATAGATGAAGAGGCAAGTAGAGCTCTATGATAGGCTGCAAGAGGAAGGCTTCCATAATGATGATGAGTGTGGAAGGAAGATCACATGAAGAGGAACTGTGCAGCCTGGGAATGTTAGACACAAATGAGAGTCAAAAAGGGACAAGTGGCACAGTTTGTGCTCAGGGAACTATTTATAAGACTTTCAAACTACAAAGCTGAAAGGGAAGCTTAGAAGGAGTAAAGTGGATAATATCTAACTAGAAAATAAACTTCATCTTGGACAGCATGAAATGTTACTTTTCAGAAAAAGTACTTTACGAGTGGGATAGTTTCACAGAACAGCTGATGATGAACAACTCTGGGTACATTTGAGATTCACGAGCAAAGTTTCACAAAAGGGGAGTAGGCTGCTATGGTAAGATAGGCAGATTTTATAGGGTCTATATTATATGAGCGAATTGCACAAATTGTGAACGCTCATAATATCGAACTTACCGCACCACAAACTTCCTATTGTGGGAGGCTGTGCCCACCACACCCCCCACTAAATATATATTCCAACTCCAAGATCGCACTAAAGTGAGGAAAGGGAAAATATCCCATTCTTCACTGTACCGCGATCTCAGAAAAAGCACTTTGAGGTCCGGTATTTTCAATATTATAAGCGTTCGCAATTTGTGCGAGTCGCTCATATGATATAGACCCGATGTTATACACCCATAGACATTTTCTCTCAGAGTTAATATGTATGAATTTATGTATAGGGTATTATGTGTTTTTAAGCAGAGTACAGTCCTTATCTTGCATCAAAATGTATCTACCTGTGTTACTGTTTTTGAGATAATGCATGGATTCTTTCTGATACGTCTCTCAGTGCATAATGTTACTATAGGGATTTCTGTTTGACTCCTCACTGACAAATTCATTAGATTGCATGTACAATAAAAGCATTTTTCTGTTACTAAGGTAGCAATACATAGATTTCAGTCCAATACTGCTTTCATTTGTATGATACAATATACATTTATGATGCCATATCCTGTAGACCCTCCAAAATCTGCAATAGATTTCATGCATCACCCTAAATCCATTTTTCTGCTGCATTCTAATCATAGTGCACTCCAACATTTTTATGCCAGTTCCTATCAAACTGTTACTAAGTTGCTACATGATGTATCTGCAGATTTAGCTATCCTAATCTGCTTTCTAGTCCTCTAGAGAAATTATTCATATACAATGAGAGTTAGTGAACTATGCAGGTACAATTACATTTACTGCTCTTCAAAGATGTCTAAGTGATGCAGTAACACTTGAAGGGAAAACAAATAAATATCTATGCATATCCATCCACAACTGCTTTTCCCATTTTTGCACACGGGGCTGGGGTGTCACTTTACCAGTGACAATCATCTAGAGCCAAGGTTTACACCACCAAATTGCTAGCCCATACACATATATATATATATATATATATATATATATATATATATATATATATATATATATATATATATATATATATATATATATATATATATATATATATATATATATATATATATATATATGTTCACTTCTAAATCCTGAAAGCCTAAAATCCTGAGACCAAAATCTTGAAAGTTCAGAATACTGAAAACTCAAAATAATGACAACACACAGGATACAAACACTTACTAGATTCTAGCACAAGTACATACAGAAACATTTTACCCTTCAACTATAAGTGGGGGGGCAAGACCTCCCACACCCCCTGCTACTTAAATATATCATCTCCGAGATTGCACTTCACTACACATACACACACATATATATACATATGTATATACATTGCATATTCCATTACAGAGAATGTCATAATACATCTTCATTCCTATCAGTTATGCAGGAGCATCAAATTAATTATGTGAATTATATCCTTATTATTTAAAAAAATTCAAATGTATATAGATGCATTTTTGATTTTTTTTGTTTGTTTAACAATGTAATTGTCAGTTATTCCAAGAAAAGATCTACGATATACTATGACATAAAGTATCTCTCTCTGTGCTCTACTATTTTGCTGCATGTTCAGTTTTAAGGAAAAAATAGTCAGTAAAACTGAATGTAGGTAATTCCATTCAGTAGCTTTTAGATTTGACTCTTCTGTTTGAATAGCAAACAGTATAACTACAATTAAAACAAATGTAGCTGGTGAACAAGAAAAATAACTTTTACTGTATGCAAAAGAATGCTTGATTTATTGAAAATAGTTTAGGATGCAAGACCATTAAAATTTGAATGATATTGTCACTCTGTATTCAGATTTAGACATGCAATTTGGGTAAAGTCAATGGTAATGCGTGTCCTTTATTAGAGCAGTTTTGCAGCATCCAGTAAAGAAGCAGAAAAACAGAACAGATAAAGATGGCAGATAAGTAAGTCATGTAAATTCAGACCTCTTAGGTAACATTTCAACAAGTGTATTATAAAAGAACTAAAGACAATTAGAGATAAAGAATGTGTTACATATTCTGTGTAATAATGTCAAATGAAATGCTTAACAGCTGGTTATTAATGTAAGGCATTTTCAGCTGTGCTGTGCTGAGGTTAAATGTTGAAGAGCCAATCAAAGTGAGACAAGATCCCAAAGCAATTTAATTGCCACAGTGTGTTGTTAAGAGCAACAGCAAAGGTTAAACCATCTATTTTAAAATGTTTATAGCAGACAGGTGGGCTTTTTAAATGGTTTTGTATCTTCTTTGATTTAAATGTTTTGTGTGCATTTTATTATTAGTGCTAGGATAATTAACTCATTAAATGCAGACATGAAAATCACTTATCTTTACTTTGTCTAAAATAATTTAGCTAGATTACATGATGCTTAAAACAACGTTATCTTTGCTGTTCATCAACTGGCTATTGTGGCTATTTTAGAAAAAGAAAACAACTTTGTAAATGTAATCTACTCATATAGTATCTAAAGGCCTGGTTACTGTTTTTTATTTAACTCTAGTCATAAAAAAAGTTTTACAATGCCTTCCAGTTCTATTTTTTACAGTTCAGTGGGCTCTCATTGGATGATTGAGAGCCATAACTGTCCTAGAACTTCGATAATTCAAGTACAATTAAGGGGAAACTATATGATACCACGAAAAAACTACTGTTTCTCTGATTTGAATGAGGTACAGCAATTTCCGAGTTAGTATATAAAAGTAACTAGAAGTATAGGGGTACAGAAAATGTTTCAAATGTCTAATAGAGACCTTAAAAGTCTGTTGTTACTTGTATTAAACTACACCTAAATTGTCATTGTTTTGGAATTCACAATCCATGGTCTAGAACTTCTGACAGACATCCCCGGTCTAGAGAGTATGAAACCACTGATACACTGTGTTGAACTCCTGTCTTATTTTTGCTTTAGGAATAATGACACACATTGCCTTTAACCATGGCATAGAAAGACAACCCAACTGATTACACTAAGTAAATAAAGAACTATGCTTCCAGTATGATGCAGTATTCATCTTATCATCCTGCTGAGAGAGAAAGAGAGAAATTCAGGTACAATGCTGCTGCTTATACAATACTTTGTAAACACAATTAGAACTCTAATTAACAGCTAGAATGTATTCCCAGACAACTCCAGGACAATGATTCCTTGCAGAAGGAGGTTGTATATACCAGTTTTTGGCTGTGCATCATATTTTACTTTTTACTAGAGTGATGCAGTGATTCTGATGAAGACAACTCTATTGCCTAAAGATTTTCTGAAGATTGTTCAAGCATATAATTATAGAATCACTTGGATAAATGTTTAACTAAAATCTTTATCAAATTTTTATGATGTATATTCTAGTTTTTTTTTTACTTTTTTTTTTTTACCTAAGGCAGCAAAATGGGAGAAGAACATGCTAGTTTTGCTTCAAATAAGCCTTTTTTCATGGCAAAATAATCCTTTAAATCAAAGTGTTTAGTATTAATCTACAAATCTGAAGAATGGGTGGCACTTTTATCTTTAAGTGAAAAGAATAAACTGATGGAGAAGAAAAGTCACTGATTCCTTTAAACATATTAGGAATGGCAGAAATATTTGTTATGCTATGAGCAATAGATTATGTACCTGAATATAATGTAGAGGATTGTGATTGGGTCATTGACCGTAACCCTCTTATTATGTGCTTAGCAGATGGATGCCAAGAAATTCACCCTGAAAGCGAAGCTTGAGAGGTGAATGTTGGCAGCTATGTCAACAACACATAATACAGGGTTATGATTAATAAGAAGATCATAATTCTTTGTAGTGCATAGAGTTTTATCTGTTTCATATACTACTAGTTACAGGGGAAAAAAATCACAAAGTATTTTGACGGCTTTCAAAACAGAAAGACACTTAGTGTTGTTGTATGAAAGGCAGTCTAATACTATACATCATGTTTCCATTTATTTTTCATGCCTCTCAACTGTCTAGATTTTCACATTTGTCATAAAGCCTGTGGTCTTCAGACAAACTACTGAGGATTAGAGTCACTAAATAATGACATATATTGGAGTTTCAGTTTGTGTCCTTCAGAAGATACATGTTAATACAAATACTGTTATGCTAGCAACTTTCTAAGTTCATCAGAGAAACTGAGGGACACATTACACATGCTTTGCTCTGCTGCTGTATTTTGTAAGTCAGAGCAGGTAGATTGTATTGCTGAATGCTGGACCCAAACTTAACAACTTTAGCAGGGGGTTCTTAACATTTGTTAAAATCAGGTCTTGATCCATTCTGGCGCTTAACTGGTTTGTCTTTTTGTAAATATCAGAGCGTAATCAGCATGCTTTATGCAATACATGACAATTATGCTTGAGACAAGGTCAGTATGAGCTGAGACACAGACATATAGGGATCGCAGTAAACAAGTAACATCATATAGCAATACCTGGCTTCTTTCAGTGGAAGAGGAAAATTCTCCACTGACCTCTTAATTGTCCCTATCTTGGAAGCTCATTTCTATTTTCAAGCCAGATTTACCCCTGCTCATAATATACTTATTTTAGGAGGCACATTCTTTTTTTACAGCTTGATTTACCCCTTCACACAATTTTCTGAATCCCACTTATAACAAGTGAGTTTTGAAGCTGACTAGTATGCAGAAAGCCAAATTACATAACCAACATACAAGAGATACCAAGTACTTAGAGAAAGAGGAAACACATCTTATAGCTTCCCTTTTCAGAAATAAAAATAAATGACCTTGTCTGGTTGAATTTTGCAATAAAGTTTATTAACATCTAGAGATTTTATAATGTCTCATTGATAATGTGGTTATAGTTTTCCATCATCTCTTTTTTAAACATGCAGTAGTATCCCATATTCCTACTGGAAGTGGGAAGAGTTATGTACTATTTGATATTCAAGTTTTATGCTAATTAGATGTCCACATTTTTGGCTGGATGTACCTACTTTTCAATGGCCTTTGTACCTGTTTTCACTGCTTGCAGGTTGAAAAGTATGACTCTAACCATAATCTCAGGATGAAACAAAATGTGATGTTTGTTTTTCCGTTTTAGTGTTTCTTCACTGTCATTTTATTCCAAACCATTTTATGAGAATCTCATGAAATCAAATGCAATTGCATCTATTCATATTTTACTGGTTACCCTTAAACATTTCATTATCAATACACTGTTGCTGCGATCATGTCTCAAGCCCTACACTGACTATGCATACTCAGTTCTTTTGAGTTGCATCTAATTTATTCCTTCCTTTCTATTTTGACTTATGTATTATATTTATGGGTGTGCATGCTGGGTGGAGATGCCCTGTACTCTGAGGCTGATATTTCATTGCCTCTGTACATTTCTTTAATTTATTCCCTTCTCCACTGAGTTCTACAAGTTAACGTACATTCTGTCATATGACTGCCAGGACTGCATCCAGTGTCAAGTGACCTTTCAACACTAGCTAGAATGAAATCTGAAATGACAAATGAGTAGTTTTGTTGTATACTTGGGAAATTCATCACAGCATTATTCTATTTTCATTGTCTTCTTTTGTAAACGGTGTTCCCCTGAACTGATTGGAATTGTTCAAAGTCACATGTTGATCTTATGAAATATAATACATTGTAGGGATTCAGATAGCAGTTCCTGCATTTGCATATACAGAAAAATGTAGGTGGTTTACAAATGTTTTTACATGTACATGTTATTATTATTATTATTATTAACTAGCATTTTGCATTTTAACGATTTATTGATGGGGTAAGTCCACTGCACAAAATATGCCTTTTCAGGGGTGGCTAAAAAAATTCCTTAGATTGACACAGTAAGCAAATAAAGGTAGAAGGAATCCAACCCTGAACTATGGGCTCTTCACGAAGCTCATTGATATCCTCAGATCTTTAGCCTTCTGTGCTAACTGCCAAAGTCAAATGTATTAGGTACTGCTGAGAACTGAACTCTGTTCAGTGGATTCAGTGTTCACAATGCTAACCCTAATACATTGGAAACAGATAGGTGGTGAATATTTGTGCGTGTTCACAGGGCTAGTAGCTGTTGAGAGAATAGCCACAACAGTTATGATATAACTCTGATGGATATTAAAAGTTGTGTCAACAACAACTGTTTCTTGTATGCATAAGGCAGTTCTTGCACTACCTGAAGTAACTTATCTATGAGACCTTGGTAATTTAGCTCATGATATGCCTCCAAACCTAAGCTAAGGTAAAGAATTTCATATATAAAAATTTACATAAATGGTTATGGCTAGACTAACTACTTTTGTCATTTTTAAAGGGCTTGACAAGCTGTATATTAAGGTTTTATTTATTAACAAAAGGTATGGGATTAATTTTGTATAATTACAGCTGCTTTGTAACAGTACTAGGTTCTGGTAATAATCAGAGACTTTGATGATATGCTTTGGGTACACTCGTAGGAGTGAAGATATGAAATGGGGAGGTAACTGAGGTTTAATCAGTTTTATCAGATGGTCTTCACAGTGCGACCTTATTGTTGTTGTTTCTTTCGGCTTTTCCCGGTTAGGGGTCTCCACAGTGGAACTCCGGTCCTCTAATGATTGCCAGTAGATTTTTACGTGCCGAGTTGCCAGCCCTGACGCACAACCTTCAACGAAGGTACGCCCATTCACGCATGTCTCTACACAGAAAACGCTGTAGCTGAGAATCAAACAGGGCAACATCTATCTGTGAGGCGACAATGCTACCGCAGCACCACCACCGCAGTATGCAGTGTGACCTTGTATATCTCAATATTACACACAAATAAGATTGGAGTGGATAAGATAATAGGGTGGACAGTTTGGCAGCTATTGGCTTGAAGGACACAATGAGACAAGGATAGGTGCGAAAGTAGGAATTATACAACAAGTAATATTTTCTTGCTGATCACATGCAGAACCCTTGAATTGCTTTACCCATAAAACAGTACATAAGGAGAATAAGAGTTAACTGTTGGAGGGTTACAAAATGCCTGAATGTGATTAATGACTTATGCAATTATTGAAAGTGACTTAAGTGCAAGACTTACATTTTCGGACAGTAGCGAATGTCAAAGGTCTGGTTAGGGAGAGACTGGGTAACGATCCACGTACATATGTAAGCTCACAGTTGCTTTAGACTTAAAGTTCATTTGATCTAGTCAATTTTCACATAATGAAGCTAATAGATTGTAAACTACTCTTGCACAAATGCATTGCATAAATTCACTAACAAACCTTGTGATTAATGAATGTAGGTATGCTGTTTCCATAATGATAAAGAAAAGTTTTATAGATGAAATACTAGGGAAAATGATGTTGAAATACAATCCTTCACAAAGGTGATACTGGGATGTCACAGTAATTATGTGCATATATGGGGATGTGATGTCCCAATCTACTTAATTTACAACTTGAATAACAGACTAGATTCTCTTCTATGTTCCAAAAATGTGAGATCACCATCCACAGACTGACACCTAAACCTTCCATATCCACTAAAAATAGCTTACTAAAATTAGAGATCAGAGGTACAGTCTCGGAGAACAATACCTCCTCTAAATAATTAAAATAATATTCTTCTTCCAGTGTCCAACTTATTTTTATGGACATTTTTCCAAGTTGTACAGAGGGCTTACATTGTTGTAAAATAGCCACTGACATCCTTTAATAACTAGTCAATCCCAGGAATGCCCTCAATTGTTTTAATGCTTG
The DNA here is from genome assembly GCF_019279795.1 of Protopterus annectens. Lineage (NCBI taxonomy): Eukaryota > Metazoa > Chordata > Ceratodontiformes > Protopteridae > Protopterus > Protopterus annectens. The sequence goes on from NC_056744.1 coordinate 509,416,419, forward strand.
GGATAAGGCAGCACATCACAGCATACATCTTTTGTTACGTGGTCTGCTTACCCCTGCCTATCTCATATTCCTAAGTACTTCTCTTCAGCAATTCTAAATTTCCATTTGTGAGCATCAAAAGTTAACTTAGCTTACTTAATTCCATTCAAGACAGCACTTACCTTGGCCGAATGTTAATCCCAGTCTTTGGTGTGTAGTATATCACCACCTCGGCAAGCCGTAGCATACATGCCATGGGGTTTTATGACTCACTTCATGAGTTGTTGATATTTCACAAGGGTACCATGCTTCCCAAAAGGGAGGATAGTACACTAGAATAAGTCTGCTGGGGTTTAAAGCAATATTTTCTTCCTGATTTATGCAGTTAAAAGAATTTGCTTGTAGTCCTTTGTCAAATCTCTGCCCTTACTTGATCTACACAATAAATCATTTTATAAGTCAAAGTGTAGGTAAGAAGTAGGTGCATTTTCTTCTGTTTCTTCTTTTCCTGCTGTAGCTAGACTTGCCTGTCTCAACTCAAGGTGTCATCCTCCAATTTTTAAATTTTAATCAGCTTACCTGCAGTCCGCCTACTGTTGTGTTTCTTTAGGGTCACCATGTCTTTAGGTTGAAGGTACTGCTTCTGTTCCTACTGACACAAACACTGGGGTCTATGTTTATAATTCTTCTACAAAGAAAGCAACCTATACTAGCACTCTTCAGTGTCAGTTGCTACATCTGATTAATTAAGTTGTATTCAATGATATATACCCTCTTTCTATTGTCTAGGATCCATGTGTTTTAGTGCAACTTCCATTGGGGTGCTGTTCAAGTGTATCTTATCCTCCCTTTTCTTTCCCTCTTTGTGTGGGTCATCCTGTTATTTTACAGTGATGGAATGATACACTCTTGGGTTCTTTTTCTTTTATACTTTATTGTCTATCACTAAAGCATTTATGTTTAGTTTGACTTTCATCCATTACTTCGAGATACCTGTTGCTTAGAACCTTCAGTTATTTGAGACAGGAATTGGTTTAGAAATCTGACCAGGTACCAGGCTTTCTTTAACTGTGTTAACAAAGTCTATCAACGTTTTTTTTATAAAAATGTTTCTTCTTCTTAACACTCACCTGCTAGAGATTTTTTTTTTATTTCTGAATCTGTCTGTTTTAGATTAATGTTAAGTTAATAATTCTGTTCAGGCTGTGAATTTACAATATTTTTCTAACTTCAACTATTAATACACCCTCTTAGTGACTGATGTCTTCTCTTCAGTTGAGCTACTGATTTCTATTCCCTGCTCTGCAATGACACACCCATTCTTTGTTTTGCAGTACTTTCAGGTTGCAGTATTTCACTGTATAACTCCCATCCTTCTAAAGGTTTTGTGCTTGCAGACTGTTCTGTCTCTGTTGTATAATTTATAGTTTTGAAAAGGTGTAGGTTCCTATTATCTCTGCATCCTTAGCCAAATGTTTGTGCCTTTAGGTCTTTCTATTACTATTCCCCTGTTTTTTATTGGTCTCATATACTCTAATGAATATGTCTTTTAACTGATCTCACCTTTATTCCAAATTAGATAGAAGTATATCTCTTGGATTATTCATTTGCCGGTTTCTTTCTCTCCATAGGTAAGGTGGTTTATCAAAAGGCATATCTCTTTCCTATTGTCTCCATAAGTCTCCAAAGTGGAGAAAGTCTTTCTTATCATATAATATGTTAAACTTAGAATTTCTGTAGAACACCTAATGGAAATAGAGAACAAATAATAATATATTAGAAGAAAATGATCTACATGAATGCTTGATTTAAGAGAGATGGATAGATATGTCAAAGTAAATAATATTATTACTAGTATAGAGTCTACCAATGCATCCCTTTTATCCCTCTAAAACTGAGAATAGCTTCATTTTTATGCTTTCTGTTTATAATCAGATTTTAATGTGTTTTAACTGCAGTTCCAAGCAGCTTAACTTTATAAACAATTGTATTCTATAACAATGTCTCTACTAATACAATAAAAATGCTTGGATCACTTTTAAACACTTAGTATTATAATGTGGGATGGAAAGCAGACTTGAATTTATGAATGGCTATTATTTCTGCCATTTTATTTTTAGTATGTTGATCCCCAGGTTCTCACCATAATTGAAGAATATGTTTTAAACCACACAATCATGATCTTAGCATTTTGTTAGCAGAAAGTGTGCAGACATGAACCTTTTGAGCTTGTGTCATTGAAGTAATATTGGCTGAAGATAAAAGCAACGTTCTGCCATTATGTAGTCCTTATTCACAGCCCCTTCCATGTACATAAGGGGTTGCAAGGGCTCTTCGGTCACTTGAATGGAGAGGATTTGCATCTTATTTCAGTGTCATTCTTACTGTTGGGTGTACTACTGAAAAGGACCTAGTTATGTCTCAGTGTCATCTAACTTATTTAGTTCTGTAAGCAAGAGCATTGTTTTTGGAAGTGTTATCAATTTGGCCATTACTTTCACCCATTCAGCTGCAGCAACAATTGTTTGTTGAATCTACTCAGTGGTTGCTATTTGGTACATGGAAATGTACTCCACAAAATAACTGGCTGGAGCATACTCCACATAACAGCCAGTGTACAATATTTTGCAAACACTTAGCTGGGGAAATATCTATTCATAGTCCAAATAAGTGGTGCAGTAGTGCTCTGAATAAAAACCAAATAAAATAAAAGAGCACAAATGTTGCAAGTCCACAGTACTATTTAATGAATAAAAATAATAAAACAATGTTAAGCGCTTTCCTCAACTAGTATGACTTCTTCAGAACAGAGTACCATTAAAAATTCAAATCTAAATACACATTACTACTTAGTCACTGGTTCTATTCATACCTTAGCCAGTTGAATGTAAAACAGGATCATTTCTGACATCAAAAGGTATAACACATTTTGCCCACTCCATCTGCCAGTGTGATATTTAAAAAAAAAAAGTAGTAGGGACAGCAATTTATAAAAGTGCAGTTTTATTTATAGTGTTGTACAGAACTTAAGAAACAAGTTCTTAAAAATAGTCTCTGATACCAATTCTAAGCTGCCGCAAGGCAGCCTTGCACACTGTCTTCTGGATTCTTTAAGACAAAAAATACAGAATCCTCAAAGTCTTTCCTTCTTCTTGTCTATGACACGCTTCCCAGAATCAGGGGTGGCTCATGGTGCTGGTTGCTGGTCTGCACCCCCCCCCCGTTTAAAAATTAAATAAACTGTTATTTAAATTACAGTGATTAAGAAAGCCAAATTTTATTTAAAAAATAAATAAAAGTAAAAATGGTGTTCTTCTTCCATTTGCTCAGAACTCCGCTTATGCACATTTGCCCACTTCCAACTTCAGAGATGCTCGGAGCTGAATAGTAAAACAAAAATGGAAAGATGAGCTTATATTGCTTGCTGGGCTGTTTTCAAAACAGCCCATCATTGCACATATTCTACTGATTCTGCTTTCTTGTCAAGGACATCAGGAACATCACTCAACAAACATCTTACCAGGCTGCAATATGAAGCAGCAAGACACCCTTCCCATTGGTTCAGACTGCCTCAGAAGACTGAGGAAGCCTAAATCTGAAATTAAACAATAGATTGAACTCAGAGGTGCAGAGGTACTAGAGTGGGAGCAAGATTTTTTAATTTAATTTTTAAAATGCCACTCTGATTGCATGTAGGAATGTATGTACTTTATTTAAATATGTATGTGTGTATTTATGCATGCATGTATGAGTGTGTGGGGGGGGGGGGTGTCAGTAAATGCTTTCAAGTACCCTGATTTTCTAGAGTGCCTCTGGATTTTTGCTTCATATTTTGGTCTTTTCCTGAAAAGAGCTAATCAAAGAGCATTGCAATCTCTAAATAAAATGGCAGACATTTAAGTTCAGAACTGATAATCTTCAAGAAAGCATGCTAATGCAAAGCCTGTTATTCTAGCATGTTTGTTACTGTTACAAGGCATTAGCTGCCACTGAGTTTGATAATTAGTTCACCATTATTTTTAATTTTTTCACTGATTCTTGAGATAAAGGATTGAGCAGTGTGTGGAGAAGAGTTTGCCCTCAATTTCACACTATTGTAATGGATGTGAGCTGAGATAATAAACTGCTGTGCAGCAGTTATTTGTATTTATTAAGTAATTTGGCATTCATGGTACACAGTTATAGTTATACAAGTGGCTGCAATTCATGATCACATCTCTATGTATAGGGGGGAAGTGCATAGATGCTCTCAACTGTCCCTAATTTTGAAGAATGTCTCAGAGTTTTTGCCTTATATTTTGTTCTGATCCTGGTAATGTTTGTCACTGAATAATGACAGAAATTCAAGTTTCACATTTAATAATCTTCAAAAAAAAAAACCTATCTTCATAGATTACTAGATCTTTACTAGACAAATGCCCGGGGTGGGGGGGCTTTCTAAGCCTAACCAAGTTTTCCCAAAACTATAAAGACATTCTGTATCCAAATATAGGACATTGGTGGTCTGGCATTTATAAGACCATGTCTTCCCCGGCTGATGGATGCTGGATTCCCTTGGACTGACACCAGAGGCTAAGCTAATTGTTCAAGTCGATCATTTTTTGTTTGATCGTGACACATTATCCTTAGAGAAGATAGAATGCACCTTAAGGCTAGCCTTATTACTACCTGTGACATATAATCTGAAAGCTTATTCATGTCTCCCTTCATAAAGTCCAGTGAGGTATGTCTCAGGTCATTCACCCCCAAATGGACTATGATGGAATCATACTGGTACTTGTGGTTGAGTGACTTGAGTGTTTGAGTGACTTGAAGCATCCTGGCACCTGACAGTCAGCTAACTATAACCTGTTCCTTATCTAGCCTGGTAAGGGGAACATCTGTGCGTCTCACAATGAAGTCACCTATGGCCAATACATTAGGTGTGGTGTTATGCCGTAAAGGCCTATTTGTTGAGACACTGGTGTATATGTTATTATGTGTTGAGGTTGGTTTTTTGCATTGTTATGTGTAAGTGATTTCCATTTGGGAGGCCTCTGATCTTTTGGTAAGTTACTAGTGAGTACCTCCACATATGTGGGTTTATGTGTCATGTCCTTATTAGTGTAGGAAATGTATGTGTGCTGACATCCTGTTTGGCATTTGATTTGCCCTTATGTGAGAGTTTTTCCTCCAATTTCACAGTGTAACTACAAGTTTAACATACAGTATTTATTTGTTGCAGATGTAAGTGGCTGTCAGTATACATAAGATAATTGTTGCATTGCCTCAGGATGTCCATGTCTGTCAGGCAGACAGATGACAAGAAATTGCCCATCCATGATAGCAGGCTCTTACTGTATGTTTTATTAGGTAAGCAAATGTATTTATTTAAGAGGACTATGCTGTCAGTGTCAAGACTACAAGAGGGACCTATACTTTGGGTAGGGTAAGGGTGATCAGTCAGACAATGCAGCTCACTACACAAACTGAGTTGCTCCTATAGCAGCAAAAAAGCTTGGAAGGGTTTCACTGACAGCTGTTTAGAAAAACTGAGCTTTTGGGCTTTTGCATCTATACAGGGCACTGCTAGCTGCTGCTGAGAGAAGAGGATCACTGGGCAAATGTGAGGCTTAAATAAAAGCAAAGAGAAACAAGTTTTGAGCCAGCTACCAGTTAAGAAAGCACACAATAAGCCTTTCACCAGCAATTCCCAACTCAGACAGGTTAGACCAGCATACTTCTGCCACGAGGGTGCAAAAAAAAAAAGCACCTTTCTTAATGTAGAATAACTGGTTTGGAGTCCCAGTACAAGAAGACCACCCAAACTACCTACACCAGCCCTACAGCTAACAGATACAATGCAATATAGCACAATTAACTACTTAACGCAGCAACAGACAGTACAGATTTTTTGAAGATGCTAAAGTACAGTCACAGTATATAACAGAAGTACAAAAAATACTTATTTTTGCCTTTTCAGTAGTGTATTGCACAAAGCGAAAACAAATTCTCATCAATCAGTAGCAAAGTCACCAATAGCCAGGCAGCTCTGAGTATCTGTGCCAAAGCTTACACAAATATAAGTCTTAAATATGAGCACTAGAGACAACAGGTTCCTCCAGCGCCAAATCAACCAGGTCAATCATAGTCTCTGTGGTCAACAATATAGGTACTGAAGAAAGTGGCTCTACGGTATTAGCTGATGTATACAACACCAAGATAGGAAAGTAAAATGCCATTACTTAAGAAAATGGTTGCATGTAAGAGAGTCATTTACTAATGAGTAGCCTCTTCAGAAATACTATAATTTTTTTTTCTTCAGATCTTTGACCACCTCCTTTGACATTTACCCTCCACTAGACTTACATAGTTTTCACAGTTTCCTGTTTCTTTTAACTCAGCATTGTCCATCACAAAGAGCGAATAAATGAAGAGTCGTAGAAGCAAAACACAATCACATCGATATTTATTGTGGTAAAAATAATACCTCATTATCATCATCATCGCCCCCGTTTTCTCATTTTTTTCAATGAGGTTCATGTGTTGTGGCACTTGTCACCATATCTCCCTATTTAATGCCACTCTCTTACCTTCTTTGTCGCAGGTCGTCTCTCATACAATCCATCTACCTATTTGCTGGATGGCCTCATTTCCTTTTACCTTCTTCCTGTCTGTCCCAAATCATTTTCACCAGATTGTCTTCTGCTTTTCTATGCATGTGCCCAAACCACTGTAATCTGTTCTCTTTCACATTTTCCTGCAATTGGAGCTACTTTGGCTTCTGCTCTGATGTCCTCATTTCTTCACCTGTCCCACACTGTGCATCCTACCATCTGTACCAGGCACTTCATCTCCATCACCTCTAGCTTCCTTAACTGCTATGCCTTTACTGCCCAGGTTTTTGTACCATACATAGTACTGTTTGCACCACTGTTTTATACACTTTACTTTTCAGCTTGTTTGGCATTCTTCTGTCATACACTACCTCTGACACTCTGTGCCAGTTGGCTGCAACCCCACTGATTCTAGCTTTGACCTCCTCATTCACTGTTCCCTTCTCCTCAACCACCCCTCCCAGATACTTGAAGCTGTTAACCTGTTCCACTATTTTCACTTCTATCTCAATTTTCACCTTATTCTAATTTCACCCATTTACCGCCACTACAATTGTCTTATCTGTACTCAAGTTTCATCCCATGTGCCTTCAGTTTTGCATTCAGTTCCATTTTGCTGAAGATCTTGCTCAGAGTCTGCCTGCAATGCCAAATTGTCTGCATATAGCAACTTTGTTGATTTCTTCTGTCCACCTGTTTGTATATGAAATCCATCACCAGTATGAATAGATCCGAACCCTTATGCACACCCATTCCCACTGAGAATCCCTCTGTAAGACCAAACTCTGTTTATACTTGCGTCATTGGGTTCTTCTACATAGCTTGCACTAATTCTACCAATGTTGAACCACTGTAGGACTGCTTAAATCAACTTTCTTGGGATGTTGTCAAAGACTTTCCCCAAATTTAGGAATGCCCATTTTGATTCTTTCCTCATCTCTACCTTATTTTCTAGTATCTGGCTCACTGCAAACATCGGATTGGTTGTGCTGCATCCTGATCTGAATCCAAACTGCTCATTTCCTATCATACTTTCTAGTAGTCTGCATAGCCACTTATCAATTACCCTCAACAGAACTCTCATGCAGTATGACAGGAGTTCAATACCTCTCTGCTGTCCACAGTTGTGAATGTCCCCTTTATCCTTGAACACTGGCAGTACTATGCTTATTCTCCAGTAATCTGGGATATGTCTGTTTCTGTACAGCTAAGAATGCCTTCAGGAACCATTTGTCCCTTATCTCACCCAACATCTTGATCATATCTGTTATGACCCCATCTGAGCCTGCTGCTTTCCCTGACTTTATTTTCCTTAGTACTGTTCCTACTTCTTCTAGCATGGGCTGCTTGTCTTCTCTCACCATAGGCTGTATTGGGTGCAGTACAGCGTTTGTGGGGTTTCCTTCTTTCAGAAGCTGCTGGAAGTACTCCTTCCATCTGCCTTTGGTGTCATGCGGACTGATGAATAGGCTGTTGCTTGCATCTGGTATGGCAGGTGTCTGACTGTTCTTTATCTTTCTGTCTTTGCCTTGCGATCTGATAGAGTTTCTTTGTGCCATCCACTGAGTCATTTTCCAAAAGCAGGTAGAGCATCTCTGATGCCTTGTTCTTTGCTGTTGCAACTCCTCTCTTAGCCTCTTTGCTAGCCAACCTGTATTCTTTCCTAGTCTGATCTGTCTATTCCATCTCCAACTTTTTTTCAGCACTTCATTCTTTTGAATACTTCTTGGCGTTCTGCATTCCACCACCAGCTTTCTTGATGCACCTTACTTCCATATTTGGCTTGACCACATATCTGTTCTTTAGCGCTTAGGCATGCTGTTTTGAGGTGCTGCCAATCATTTTAACTCCACCTATTTCCTCTTCTTCTTGGGGTTCTAGAGACCTGAGTAATTCCTTGAACTGCTGTGCTTTCTCTCCAGTCAGCTTCTTGGTCTTCAGCCTGGTATCTGTTGACCTTAGAGCCTTCTCTGACCACTGCTTGCAGCTGATTGTGGCAATCAGTGGTTTATGCTGTGGGCTGACTGTTTTACTGGGGATGACTTTGTAATCACCAATTCTACCCCAGTGCCCCTTCCTTACTAGGAGGAGGTCTACCTGAGTTGCATGTTGGCCATGCTTATATGTGATCTTGTGACTATCTTTCCAAACCATGTGTTTGCTAATATTAATCCATTTGCCATGCAGAAGTCTATAATGGCTTCTCCTTCCTTATTTCTAATGCCCCACACATGTGGACTAAGGCAGTCCTCATGTCCTGTTCTGTCTGTCCCAATATGTGCATTCAGGTGTCCCAATACATATTAAACAGCAGTAAAACCCTAAACAGGCTAATGAAAAATCTGGTATTACTGCAGGGTGTAAATCACTTCAAGTTGTATGAAGAACTGAAGAAGATACAGCAATGGACCGCTGTAATACATTATTGTAAATGAAGGATTGCTGTTGAAAATGTTCATTCGGATGAAGCCGAGATCATGGGAATATAACCCCAAAAGTTTAGTTTACTATTACATTAATCTTGCTTGATAAAGAGCTCTTTTTCATATTTCATCTTCACTACAATTCTTTGCTGGGTTATTTTTAAAATGCTCACAAAAGACTCAACTTTGGAGATAAAACTATCTGCTGGTATTGCTACTATTTAAAAGATAGAACCATCCAAGTCCATAGCAGTGTCAGATCTTCTAGAGCTGGTAAGCTTAATGCAGCTGTACTGCAAGTGGCTATGCTGGGTCCTCTTCTCTGCTCTCTCTGTCTTTCTTAATGATCTCCCTCCTAGAATTACCAAATTTTAAATTAATGATGTATGCAGATGATATACTGCCCCCTGCAATCCAGTACTTGCTATTCTGTCCTGCAAACCAAACTACAGAGCATTTTTACTTAGTTATACACTTGGTCCATTACTGGCACGTTCCCAATTAACCATAAGAAAACCAATCTCGTGGCTGATTTTCTGCTATTTTAAACATTGTTTAGAGTCTCACTGCTATTTTTCTGCTGTGTTAAGCATTCTCTAGAGTTTCCCACTGAAACTAGCGTACTAGTAGCTATAGCATAGTCCACATATGTGTTTGCTGCATCTGGGTCTGTTTGTAGTGGCCATTTGTTCTGAACATGTTTTCCAGGCCATCTTGGATTGGAAGGGGCCTTTCTGCACTCTAGTGAGAAGAGTGTGCTGATTGGATCTGTCTGATGTAAGGTGGCTGGTCTAGGGCATGGAATAATCATCCTCATTGGTCTTTTTGAACCTTTTTAAATTTTTTTGAAGTTTTTACCTACTGCTTTTTAAGCCCTGCATTTCAGAAAGTTTCTGGTTGTTTGCACTGCTGTGCAATTGTCTGCCTTTGCCGGATAGATAAATTCAGCAATTTTTCTCTTAGATACAGCTGTAGTGAGACACACAGTTGTTTCACTCACCACGCTGGATAAGGAGAAAGTCACGGTCAGCTGCCTGTCTGGTGCCAGGATTCATCAGATCGCTCATAAACTCAAGTCTGTCAGCAACACGTACCATTATGACTCTGTAATAGGTCATGTTATTGTGAACAACCTGAGACATACCTCACTGGACTATATGAAGAGAGACATGATTGAGCTCTGAGTATGTGTCTTATGCAGGTATGTCTCTAGTCTTGAGCAGCATACTACCCTTACCTAGAATGATACCACAGTATAAACAAAAAATTATTGATTTCAATAATTGGCTTAGTTTTTGGTGTCATTCAAAGGGGATCCAGTTCCTGTCTGCCTGGGAATCCGTAGTCGACAAATCTATCTGCTTGGCCAGAGACAGTTTGCACCCCTGGCTCCTCTGCACTATCAGCTGCTGGCAATGGCGCTCGCCTCCTTAGTGCTTTATTTAGGCCAGGTCTCGAAAACAAACTTCCCGATGTGAAACGTACCAATCATAACAAAATAAGGGTCATGCTGCTAAATGATAGAAGCTTAAATCAAAGCTGAACATCCTGGAAGCACTTCTATCACTGGAAGATGTAGATGGTCTGTACAGTCACAGAAACATGGTTCAAGGCCTCAGAGAGTATCCTGGCCTTGCAAGGTTACAATGCCTTCTACACCTTCAGACCTCAAAATGAACGTGTGACAACCAAAGGAGGCAGTGTTGCTATCTATATTAGAGATGAATACACCTTCCATCTAGTTAGACTGGACAACTCCATGGAGTTACTCCAAGTTCAGGTTACTGTGGAAAAGGCCCCCATTCAAGTCAGAGCCAGTTATAGAGCCCTCTCCATGGGTCATGATGCATATGAAGCCTACTTAACTAAACTGGAGATAATCCAAATATTACCGAACATTCTGGTTATGGGGGATTGGCTCACAAACCAGACACACTATCAAAGTGCGTCACTCCACATCAACCAACAGACCTGTTACCAGTGGGGTGCCACAGGAGTCAGTGCTGGGCCTCCTACTGTTTTGTATATACATATCAGAAGTTCAGGTCAAAATTAAAGGTTTGTGGCTGACCTCTTTCGCAGACAACTGCAAACTGGGTGCAATTATTGAAACCAGAAATGATTTCAGTATACTCCAGGAGGGTCTTATGCAGACCACTGACTGGTGTCTTAGTCACGGTCTCAAACTGAATGCAAAGAAATGTATCATCATTGCCTTTGCCACAAACAATGTCCCTTCACACTAGCAAAAACAATGCCCTAAATACCCACAAAGTGGTAAGGGACCTGGGACCACAAGTTGATTGCGACCTTAACTTAGACCAACATGTGTCTACTGTAGTAAGGAAGACTTTCTACATAGAACACTTGATTAGTAAAGGCATCACCTCAAGGGCAAAAGAAGTTATAACTCCTCTGTACTCAGTACTAATTCGGTCCATAAATGAGTATAATGCCCCATTCAGCATGTATCATACAAAGCATCTGCAGCAATTGGAGGGACCTCAGATGTTTTATATCAAAGAAAATCAAGGGACTCCACCATGTGCCTTACACAGACCAACTAAAGTTCTTGTCATTATACTCTGAATCGTACAGACTTCTTATGGGAGACTTATGCCTGGCCTACAGAGCAATCTCAGACCCAAACCTAATGAACTTGCTACACATCTGTAAATCAAATGGGACTAGGGCTACCCATTCCAGGGAATTAAATATGACCTGTGACTTAAATAGGACATGCTAGAGGGAAAAATGTATCTCCCAGTGACTGCCTCTTTTTTAGAATAGGCTAACAGTTCATGTGAAACAGAGCACCTCTGTGGCACTGATCAAGAGGAATCTGGACAAGTGGATGGGGGACTGTAAATTCCTAACAGGGATAGCGTCCACAACCCTCGTGGACATGGGCAGTCATTACTAAATGGGTATTAGGTTCATAGGTTCATAGGTTCATAGGTTCATACTAGGCTATCTGCCCTAGGGCATTTATAAGCCTAGCCAGAATGTGTTTGGCTTTCGCCACCCATTTTAAATTTATTTTGCTATGCCCTTTTTCGAGGTTAGTATACTGTGCTTCTGTCTAACAGTGACACAGAAGTGATACCCAGGGTAAACCTACGATCTCCCATCCACTCATCAAGATTCCTCTTGAAGAGAGTCAATGAGGGACTCTGCCTAACCTGGACTGGGATTTTATTCCAGAGTGAAGGGAGCCTCTGGGTTATGAATCTGTCCCTCCAGCATGTCCTATTTATTTCAGTGCTGAGGTTCAAGTCTCTCGAGCGTAGCTCGATGGGATTTGGATTTTCTGAGGTGCAGCATGTCCATTAATTCCGGGTTGGACATGGCTTTATACGTCAGGCACAGATCGCCTCTGAACAGGTGGTATGCCACTGAGTAGAGCTGGAGTTTCTTTAACCGGGCAGCATATGGCATCTGTTTGAGCCCTTTGATCCTCTTGGTGAGGTACTTTTGGGGTCTTTCCAGTTGCTGCAGGTGTCTGGTAAGGTACATCCCAAAAGGGGCATTGTACTCAATTATGGGCCTGATGAGGGATGAGTAAAGAGGCACGATGTCCTCCCCTGATCTAGATGTGAATCCCTTCATGATTAGGTTGTCTGTTTCTATGAGGCCCTTTTGGAGGATGCTTGTGTCGGCTGGAGAGTCAATTATGGCGCCCAGTTTGCAGTCATCTGCGAACTTGGTCAGCCACAGTCCTTCCATGTTGGCCTGTACCTCCGAGAAATATATACCGAACAAGAGAGTTCCCAGGACTGAGCCTTGTGGGACACCACTTGTAACTGGTTTGGAGTCTGACATGGCTCCAGCAATTCTAACCATGTGGGTTCTGTCCTTGAGCCAGTTTGCAATCCATCTAGTGACATAGGGGTTTATATTTAAGCTGGTGAGCTTATCTATAATGCTCGAGTGGGGTATTGTATCAAAGGCTTTTGCGAGGTCCAGGTAGGCTGTGTGGACCACCTTCCCCTCGTCAATGGCCTTGGTGACTGTTTCAAAGAAATCAACCAGGTTTAAGAGGCAGGATCTGCCCTTAACAAAGCCGAACTGGGTAGGATCCAGTGTTTGTAGGTCCCCAATATCTTTATTTATGAGGTCCATGATGATCCTTTCCATATCTTTGCAGACCAAGCTAGTCAGGCTTATGGGGCGATAGTTTCCAGGATCTGTTGAGGCACCACCTTTATGGAGAGGGACCACTGTTGCTGTACACCACTCTTTGGGCACATATCCTGTAGTAAGGCTGAGATTGAACAGTAGTTTTATGTTTGGGTTTAGCTCTTCTTGGAGTTCATGTAGGGCGCAGCCGGGACACCATCTGGTCCCATTGATGCTGTGTTTTTGCTTTGGAGAGGCGGCTCTTACCTGAGCATCTGAGATGTCAGGGGCAGCACTCTGCTGGGATAGATATTTGCCCTTTTGGTGGGGCGGGAGAAGTTTGCGCTGAACCTGTCAGCTAGGATGTTGGCAATGTCTGTGGGTTCGGTGTATTTTTTGTCATTTTGGACTAATTCTGAGCATATCTGGGAATTACCACCCAGGTTCCTAACATAACTAAAGAAAGCCTTGTGATTATCCTTAGTGTCCTGTGCAATTCTTCTCTCGAAGCTGGCCTTAGACAATTTTATGTGTGCCCGTAGTTTTTTGCTAATACTGATCAGTAATGCCTTCCCTTTTTGGGATTTTGCTCTATCATTTAGTAGCTTCCTCCTTCTATTGTATAGTTTGTTTATGGCTGTTGGGCTATTGATTAACATTTCCATGGTATTACATTGGGATGAAACGGTTAGGCTTGAAATGACCTCCAGATAGCTAGCCTAGTAATCTCCTATGATTCTATGAATGCCATGGTCTTTGCCTCAGCCAAAAAATTACTCACTATTCCTTCTATTGTCTTAACAGATATAAATGAGAACAGAATACCTAATATTACTGAACAGAGTTTCCTAAGCCTAATACTTGACCCTACCCTTTCCTTTACCACATGCACAGATTTTATGACTTATAAAGTCCTTGCTCAATTAAAACCATGTTATAAGATTAGTCACCTTCTTTCACTTATTGCTAGCAGGGCCATTGCTAAAAATATTTTGATCCCCAAACTGAAACATGATCTTCCTTTCTCGTTATAAATTCAGCCCACAATACTCACAGAATAAAGACTGCAAAGAATAAAATCTGCAGATTTATTCTATCAGCAGACCCCTAGATACAACATTGCGATTTTCTATTAAATTCCAAATGGCTTTAAGTGCCTCATAAAGCCATTTTTCTTCTAAGTACTCTAATACACTAGGTGCTAAAGCACAGTCACTGTCCCCCTTTAAGAATGAAACTACTTTTACAAGACAACCCTTATGTACTAAAAAGTAAGCAGGACAACAATTTAGGGGAAATTCAATAAAGCCTACATGGATTAATTTTCTAAGTAGGCATAGTGGCTTGGAGCTTACATGGAAGTAAGAAGCTGTGCAATGCAGTAAATGGAGCTGAGGGGCATGCATAAGTGTGCAAACATGAAAGTGTCTGTAGCATGTAAATCACCTTGTAAGCAGGTGAATTGCATGCAAATGAGGATGTTGGAGCAATCCAGCAAGCAGATAGGCAATCCTGCAGACCCCGTGTTGGTGTCCAAAGTATACATGGACAAATTCCATGTACATGAGTTACAAAAGTGAACAGGGGGCTGTAAAAGTCAAGTTAGAAGGACAGAAATAGCATAGCAGACACAGATATGTGCAAAACTATGCTCTGTGTATCCAAAAAATAATGGAAAATAATTTAAAATAATTATTTTTTTAATACTTATGTTTGCGTGCCATGCAGCAATGCACAAACATGCTGTTATACAAAAAAGAAAATATTTAAAAGTGTTAAAATGAAAAAAATAAAATATGTGAAAATAATGCATTATATAGCCTTGCAAGGAGTATGTACAATGGTAGATTTCTGTGGTTGCTAAGGAGGCAGGATCTAACATAGTGTAGTTTCCTGGTTGTGTGCACGGATCTGTATACAAATGAGCTGGGGTTACTGAAGAGCAAAAATGGGTATCTGTGCCCACATATCACATCTGTGTAGCCCCAGAAAAGAGGTAGCTGACATCAAAAAGGTGTGCATCTGTATTTTAAAGCACATTGGAGCTCAGCGGTGTCTGTTTGCATGCGGCGCCACTGAACTGAGTAAGTGAGTGTGTCCAGTGCTTCCTAAGCTTTGTTTAACTTTGGGGCATGTGTTTTACCTAGTTTGAGTGCATTTGCATGGGCTGCCGCTGCACTGAGCATGCCCGTCTATGGGGGTGTGTCCACTGAGTGCTGAGCATTGTTTATATCTGTGGCATGGGTTTGCACGCCGCACCCCAGTGCTTAGTGGGGAAGGCTGTTTAAAAATAAAAAAAAAGAAAAGAAAATTGCCAGAGAAAGCCAATCATATATAAATTACTAATGACCCCTGTGCCACTTAAACTGGGCCCTTAAAACACTGATAATGATGCACCTGGCAGGTGGAATGCATCACAGGTAGCCAATCACACTGGCTGTACCTACAGCTGAGCACTAGAAAAGTTGCATACACCCTAAAATCTGATTTCACCCCCATACTCTACACCAGTGGAGTGCAAAGGTGGGATTTTTAACTAAAGCAGTGCAAGGGACTGCTGCAGCTCGCTACATCTGTATGTGCTAGATGCTGAGGTCAGTGCTGATGCTGACCATAGGCCTAGACTGAGAAGGAGAAGAGTGTTCAGGCCCAGGGTAACCTTCCAGGAACTACATGAGCTGCAGATTCTAGAGCACTACAGGGTGGACAGGGACATGCTACAAGAACTCACTGAACTCTGCTGCCTTCAACTCAGACCCAGAGCCAACAGAGGGGAACCCATCCCAGTGGAAACAAAGGTATGTGTAGCCCTTAGGATACTAGCTACAGGTAATTTCCAAAGATCAACTGGGGACATAATGGGGGTCTCACAGGCATCAGCATCTTGGTACTCCATCAGGTCCTGGATGCCATGCTAATACATATCAGTGAGCACATTTATTTACCCCACACCTCTGAGGAGAGGGCTAGCAGTATGCCACTTTTCTACTGTGTAGAATACTACCATGAGGTACTGGGTGCCATAGACTGCACTTGTACACATCAAAGCACTGCCCAGTGAGGAGGTTAGAGTCTACATAAAATGCAAGGGGAATCACTCCATCAACTGCCAGCTCGTGTGCAATTCCCAGCGCATTATCATGAATGTGTGTGCTGGCAGCCCTGGCAGTTATCACAGCTCTCATATCTGGCATGCATCACAGCTGTACTAGGTGTTTGCCAGGGGGACATCCTGTACGGCCATCTACTGGGGGACGCTGGCTACACACTGGAACTATGGATAATTATATCCATCATAAATGCACACTAACCCACTGAAGAATACCATAATGAGGCACACACACAAACTAGGAACATCATAGAGTATGTGTTTGGCTGCTCAAGTCATGGTTCCAGTGCCTAGATATATCTGGTGGAGCACTGCAGTACTCTCCAGTGACATGTCTGACCCAGCTCTGTTAGAAATACTGCATCTAAAGAAATCCCAATTCCTCAGCACCACACATTCCAGAGACCTCAACCTCATTACCACAATCAACAGAACATTCTGGAAGGACAGGTTCATAAGCCAGAGACTGCCCATGCTATGGAATAGGCTTCCCATACATGCCAAACAGAGCACCTCACTGGCCCTCTTCAAGAGAAATCTTGATGAGTGGTTGGGAAATAGAAAATTCACCCCGGGGATCACTCCAGTGGCTCTACTCGACAGAGACACTGGGAACTAATGTCAGGTGGCATGATGCCAGGGTAATCCTATGGGCTAGGCTTGTAAAGACTTCAGGGCCATTAGTCAAGTATACACCTATGAACCTTTGTGCACAGATATTCATAGTATGTATCATGCTATACAATATGATCCTGTGGAAACAGCTGTGGCTGGATCATCAGAGGGAAGGGAAACACAGCCCCCAGTCCCCACAGCCACAACCACAGGGGGGACTCGGAGGAGGACCACCCTGAGGCTGCCCCAGTAGGCAGACATAGGCATGCCCAGTATGCTCTGGCCTTGGCCAAGAGACAACACATAGCACATGCACTGACAACCTAGGGTCCTAGGGAGTGACACCTTACTCCAGTAGTAAAAAGGATGCCAGCCAGACCACACAACCTCTACCTAACCATGTATTGGCTGTGTACTGTGTGCATTAGACAGTGTCAGCCCTGAAACACAGGTCCCTCAACCACTGCATCCACAAGGTATGTCACTATCCTATATAACAGATGTTTGGGGTACTCAACTATGGTATCATATTATGGACCTGCTGCATGTATGCAAGGGAATAGAGAGGGCTACTAGGCTACTTGCAGAGAACTAACAGCTACTTGGGAAAACAGGTACTCTGTCCAATACTAGGTGCCCCATAATATGCATAAGGCCACATGGCTGGAAACCCCACTGCATTATGCAAGGGAAATGCCAAACAGCGGGGTCATAGGACAGATGCATGACTGTCAATGCCAGAGTCCCATATCCCTAACACATCAGTGCTCCCATAGAACTACAGTAACAGCATGTTTCCAAGGATATATCAGCAGATCACACAACACCAGGGCTATGACAAAGAACATGGCCACATACTATATTTTTTACAAAACGCAGGGGTCACAGCAGGGGTCACAGTGTATGTCTGTATGCTGCTGATAGTGTGAGGAATTAAACCTCCCTTTATAGAGGTTGGTGTGGCTCATTGGGCTAAGGACATTAGCATGGTTGATGGTGTTGATGGTTTGAGGCTGGTCACATGTACATCTTTTTCATGTGAATTACTCATATGGTAGGAATCCCACAGACTGTCATAATACTGTAATCTGTTACTACAAGGAAGTTGGACAAAACCAGAGAAAATGGACAAAACCAGAGAAAATGAGGGGATGGAAGTCCAAACCTACAGACATTGTACATGCTCTGAGTAACCTAGAAGGTGGCTAGTATAACAGAAAGTTGCAACAGATCAGATTAGCCACAGTATGTAAAGGCCATTACTTAATGGTATCAGTACATACAACAATTCAGTGGACTGCATTTATAGTATATTACTGGAAAAACAGAACTGTATGAGGAACAGAACAGACATCGGGGTGGAATGCTGGGCATTCTGGAAAATCATGTTCAGTGAGAGGCATGAAGACTGTCACCCTGTGTGTGGTGTTACATCATGTACCCTAGTCACATCATACCTCTCAACCTCTTAGAGCAGGGAATCTGGACAAAACCATGAACAATAGCAGGGCAAAGGTCCAAATATAAGGAGAAGGATTAACTACTGGCCAGACAAATGTGGAAAGTTGATAGAATAACAGGTCTTGCATTAGCATGAATCTCCTGATGTGTATGGAGTCTGTAACTCAAATGTCTCTCATCATTTCCTTACATCAGTCTATAATGTTATGCCCTTAATGTGTCAGAAAACCACAATGCTATGCAGAAAATACCAAAAATATTACACAAAACTCTAGACATTCTATTACAATCTGTACAATTAATAGGTATGGGTCACATATAACTTTCAGCAAACAGCTGGGGAATGCATTGGACAAAAAATCAGGGAGGTGCTGGACTGTATAAACAAGTCCAGCAGCTAATTGGCTGTATCAGACAATGTCCCGGACTGGAGTCTAAGTAGGTCTGGCCTAGAGTCACCTTGTAAGTGCTGACAGTCACACTGGACATGCTCCTACACTTAGCTAACTTGAGCCAATGTCTGTTGCCTCATCTGCCCAAAGAACTACTATATGGAAATATGTCTGTGTATACAGACAGCTATGTATATGTATCTGTCTCTCCCTATCTCTCTTACACATGATTACCCTATCAGTATGTTTTGTGTGTATATATATATATATATATATATATATATATATATGTGTGTGTGTGTGTGTGTGTGTGTGTGTGTGTGTGTGTGTGTGTGTATGTGTAAGTGTAAAACCACATAAAACCAAAAAACACAAAACTAAACATCTATAGCAGGGGGGCTATGCCCCCCTGCACCCCCCACACCCCTCTTACTTAAATATACCAACTCCGAGATCGCACTACATTGCGGAAATGGGAAATCTTCCCTTTCCACTCTGTACAGAGATCTCCATTCAGTCAGATCGAACTTTTGCAAGTTCGAACATATGGTCTCGGCCATATGTGATTCGAACTTATAAAAGTTCGATCTACTGAAGGGGACCTATAATAATAGCTAAATAAATGTGTAGACTGATATAGACTCTCCACATATATCTACATAACACAGTCACATAACGTACACACACAGCAAAAATGACATCCTTGTTATATACATATATATATATATATATATATATATATATATATATATATATATATATGTATATATAGGTCTACTTTTAAAGTTTGAAATCCCAAAACCTCGAACCTCTAAATCCCGATGTTCAGAAGTTCGAGATTTTGGAATTTTGAAATGAAACATAAAAGAAACCTAAAAGAAGAAAACCTCAGAAATTGTGGCACTCCCCACACTCCCTGCTACTTTAATATACAAACTCCAAGTTTGCACTATAGTGTAGAGAATGGTAAAGTTCTCGTTCTGCACTATACAGCAATCTCCATTGATACATCTCGAGATTTCAAAACTTTGAACTTCTGAACGTCGGGATTTAGAGGTTCGAGGTTTTGGGATTTTGAAATTTAAAAGTTAACCCCATATATATATATATATATATATATATATATATATATATATATATATATATATATATATATATATATATATATATATATATATATATATATACACACACACACACACACACACACACACACACACACACACACATGTATATGTGTGTGAGAATGTACGAATGTCCCAACTTACACGCAGAATGCTGGGGTTATCTGCATCTACACATCACAACAGTTGTCTGATAGTAACAGACCAAGGCTGCAAAAGGACATAATCCACTCACCCTCAGAATCCTGTGCCTGTCGAGATGGTGTTGCTAACCTGCGTCCATGTGTCTGATGCCATACTCCAACCAGATGTTCCAGCACAGGCAATGTGCGGTGAAAGACTGACACTGGCTCAGCCCTCTACATCAGTGAAACAATACATGGTGTTACCAATGTGTTGGAGGCAGTCACAGATGTCAGACTGCACTGCATTCATAATCTTGAGTATCCATCTCGTATCACTTTCGGAATGTGCCTGTGCGTCCATGATGGATCAAAACATGCGTCAAATGACCCGTGATGTGACATCTGTGACAGGTGGTGGATGGGCAGCATTCCTCCTTCAAGCACTCCTGTCACTCTGCCTATGTGGGACTTCACCAGCTTTCTGGCTATGGACAGTGTCTACACTCACTGATGCCATAGTTGCCACACTGTCCTGTTCAATGTCACCACCCTCTGACTGTCCAATATCTGTGGTCTCAGGGGACTGGGTATGTGTGGGCATACTGACTGTGTGTGGGGACAATGGGGGAGGAAGTGGGATTCAACCCCTGGGATAGGTTTGGTCTCCAGCAACCCCACCTGTGCTTCGCTATGGCCACCATCATCATCAGAGTCTGATGAGACACTGACATCAGCTTGTGAGGAGGACATACTCCAACCACTATGTTCACCTCTGAGGAGGAAGACAAAATCAGTGCATTACTACCTACACTATTATGTATGTAATCCACACAAACACATACAGGTGAGAAGCCACAACTGCATTACACACCCCACACCTTATTTCTGATCCCGTGCACAATACACAAATACACCACAATGTATACAGACAAGACAGGCACTTTATAACATGCACTACAGCTATATCCGGTTAATGTTACCAGTACAATACACCTGTGAAGTAAGCAATATGACAGTGTATTTGATAGAACTACACCTAAAACCCAGTTCACCTTTCTTGAGCATAACATGCCATTTGGTATGTACCATCTCCCTATTGTGTGTGAACAGGCATCTTGGAGTGATTGCCTCCTGTATAGCAGGCTGCATAGTCCTTCTTAACAATAACTGCAAATGCGTTAATGTTCCTGCAAATACACAGCAGTGATTCCCCTTTCCATGCACTTCAGTTAACTGCTCGGAAATGGCACATAAAACTATTTTACTCTAGCTAAGCATAAAAGTTCTACCTAAGGCAACAAGGCAGCCCTTAACATTCTTAGGGTATATATGATCTGTAAAACAACAGTATCACACTTGCCAGGTACAGGACCTCGGACTCCGGCCACACCTGATGTACCTATGAAAATATGAGGGAGAGCTATACCAAATGTTGCAATGTTACAAGGTAATATGTGTGTATATCCACATGTACAGTAGCTAATGTGTTGCTGCCTACCTTGTTGACATACTGAGTATGTGTGCAAAACTGTGCATTAAACCCCCCCCCCCAATGCAGAAAGACCTGACACCCGTGAACTGGTATGGAGAGCCTGCCACAATGACTGATGCAGTATTACACTGATGAACACAGTAAGCTTACCTGGAAGCTTCTCTGATGTGGACATTGTGGCACCCACCTCCAAGATGTATGGGGTGATGGATACCTGGGAGCTGGTGGTTGATTTCAGGTTTGCCAGGAATTTCTCTGTGCTGAGAGTGGTTTTTCTGTTGCAGGCCATCCACCATTGGCAGGAAGGTCCCTGGCCACAACAGCTGCCCTTTGCTGCACGTTGGTCACAATGTTGTCGACTTCTGGACAGCAGAATGTAATGATGCAGTCTGAGGCCATCCAGGATAACATTATTTTCTGTGGTTGTAAATGGTGTATGCCTCCTGTGATACATCATTCTTGAAAGGCAACAAGAGGGGAATGCATCACAGGACCAGATACGTGGACATCCACTATGTACAGACCCTGCACAACCGAAATGGACTGCACTATCCACCACTCCCTCACATGTCATACTCCATAGTCTATCAACATACTACATGTGTGGCTCTCATCAAGATAGTAGCAATACTGGTTATGTCCCTGGGTGCCATGACAGAGTCTGCTGTATGTCTCTACACCCATCACTGCAGTCTACTGTGGTGTGTCCCCTATGGGGAAAGTTCCACTACTGTGTCATACAGCCACTATCAGACAAATAGCTGTGTGCTGTTACAACAACTATATGGGGAGAGTCATGCAACATCAGTGTGCCACAATGACAGATAGCAATGCAAACCTGCTGTAGTATGTCTTCCCTGTTGGCATCATATCTCTCCACTATACAGATGTTTCTGGAATATGAACGTGTGCCTCATAGATGTGGTCCGTTTGTCATGCACATGTAGATGTCTGACAAATGGTTGGCTAATTATTGTTGGTTGTTGTCAAAATATAGAAAATCTGGCTGTCACACACCAGACCCCTCAGAATACACTTATGCTGCAGTAATATCTGATACTCTATTCATATTCTTACTTTGTATGGCCACTATGTATACTCTGTCACTGAGTTTGGGCCTGTTTCCCCACACTAATTATGGCTATGGCCTGAATTCCTAGTGTAAGGGATTGACAGGTATGTTAGTCAAAGCTCTCAAGCAATGAAGTATGAATGTCAACAAAACAGTGACGTAGCCAGAGTACATCAGGGACAGTCAGGAGTACCTTTACAATGGCAGAACTATGTCTGTGTGACATTAACATACTGAGAGGAGATGAATTGCAGTACATCATCTGATATTCCAGCTGTGTACACCCTTACTTATTGTCAATATGTCGAACTCATAATCCACTAGTTTTCCTACAATAGCCAACCATTGTAGGAGGGATTATCAGGGGCAGAGCTGTGATTTGATTCAAAGCAGGGACAGTTGAGAGGCCTGCCTGGAGCTGTTGGACAGCAGAGTATCACCAGCATGTCAATACCACAGATGTACTACAGGCCTACTGTTGTAATCCCTATTCCCCATGCCTTTATCCTCCCATCTGCATCCCATTATATGGCGATATGTATTGCATACCTTGTAGAGTGAAGTAATCCTATTTTGACCATAACCTCTGCAAGCAGCTTGCAAAACTGTTGTCTGTCTGAGTAAAGCAACATACAGACCTGTTCCCCATAAGCAGTTGATTACCTTTTATAGGTATTGCTCATTAACAGGTAATTGCCTGTGCACCAATCTGTGGCTCAGACTTGGTAATTGCATCCAAAATAGCTGGGTTGCACTTTCATTAGCCAATGACATAGCACCACAGTGCAATATTTAAGGGCTTCATGTAGGCCTTGGCCCCTTTCTTAGTCTTTGAGATGGACATTATTGAGGTGTGGAGACTACAACATCACAGAGGGTAGGTACAAATACTGTCCACTGTTGAGATTTATTAGGTATGTCCACAGTTTTGCATGATATGTTTGGTCATTGTCCCATAATATTGTGATTATCTGGCAGTTCATTGGTAAACATTGTGGGTTGTGGTCAGTAAGGTGAGAGACATGAGTGTCAGACGTCATTCCATCAGAATATGGATGCTGATGCAGTAGTTCCTATTCTTTCAGCTCAATATCTTTGTAGTGGCAAAATGTGAAACATATCCCTGTAGCAGGACCTTTGCCCCCCCCCCTCCCCCGTATGTATGTTTTTTTTCTGGATTCCTTGTTTTAGGTGTTTGTGGGGGAGTGTGAACACTTTGGAGGACAGCAAGCTGTACATGTAACTGAGGCAGCAGTGTCAGCTCTGTCATTATAGAAGAGCCAGGATAAAGGTACCCTTTACAAGTCCACTCGAGGCATGTACTTAAGGTACATTTGTTAGGTAACAGTGCGAATCACAGAGTAGAAGGTGACATATAGTTAGGCTATATGAGTATGTGCAGTGTGTCCCTACCTACAGGCCTTTGACTTGCGGTAGCATCAACCTGTGTAGGTTAAAATTGCATGACTCAGTCATTACTTGCTGTGTTGACAACAATGTAATTGAAGTACAACGCACTGGATTTGAACCCAGGACTGTGGGTGGCAAAATGTACTACATACAAGGCATTTAACTGACTGAGCTACTGAGTCATTGCTGCAGTATGTGTATTTGCAAGATATGTGTGCATTCATACAGTCTGTGACACACACTGTCTGCATCCATCATTATGTGCATGGCTTTCAAAGGCAGTTGTTCTGCAGCAGGGTCCCAGTTGTACAGATGTACTTTGCCATTGCTGCATTAGCAGGTATGTTTAAAGATGTTGCTGATAAAAGGGTACATTTACCTGCTATAAAGCAAGAAAAATGTAGAACTCCACACCATCAAAAAAATTAATAAAAATGACAAAGCTTTCAGATACAAATTATCCTTCTTCAGTGTCTTAAATTCATGTCCCATAAAACGGCATTTTTAAATGTAATCTAATTACATCACATGACACAGTCAACCTACCAAAAAACATCAATTAAAATCAACAATCAGTCTTCTTAAGAGGAGATACGCATAGCAATACATATTAAAAAACATATGAAGAATATATGTAAAAATATAAAAATGTAATGGGTTGTTGCAAAGCCCTTTGATTGTGGATTTGTCTAATAACTGCCATGTGGTAGCAGGTTTTGATAAAAATAATTTTAATTACTGTAATGAACCATCAGAATGTATTAATATGCCTACGCAAACTGTGAGCTTGTCTAATATTGTACAAAACAGCCAAATAAAAACAAGTTTTGATGGAAATGTTTCTGATGCTTTAAATGAGTCACCAAAACATCCTTTAGTTGTGAATCTATCTAAATATGAACTTTCCAATCCAGAAATGTTGTTATTATCTCATGGAATTAAATTTGTACCTGCTGGAACTGATGATTTGGTTAATACAATTACATACTTGAACTTGTTTTCAAGGAGTTTAAATTAAAAAAATATTTTTAAGGATAGTGGTAATTCTATGGATGGTCACCTTAAAAGAAATGGCACTTTTATTCCTGTCAGTGATCCTATTATTAATGTGTTTAATAATATTTGTGAAAAGCAAATTTGCAGTTTTTACAGCAAAAGAATGTTTAAAAATTGTACAATTTAACTGCTGAAGAATCTGAGGCACTGAAATCCCTACAAAATAATAATGAAATAATTATAAAAAAAAGCAGATAAGGGGGGGTGCCATTGTATTAATGAATGTAGGTGATTATCTACAAACTATGAATGAATTGCTATCAGATAGACTTTTAAATTAATTGGTAATAAGGAAATAGATAATATGATAAGTAAAATAAACATGTCTATCTATGATTTGCAAGTGATATAGATATTGGCACCTTCCATTTTTTGAGTGTACCTTGCCCAACCATTCCTCTACTATATGGTCTCCCTAAAATACATTTGTCCACATCCAGAGGGGATGAATAACAGAGCCGTTATCTGTCTACTTACAAGATGTATTAAAAGGTTTCTTGAAGCATATACCCAGCTACATTAAAGATACTGGTGACTTCCTGACCCAACTGCATGGTTGGTACGATAACAATGCCCATGACCGTTTCATTTTGGTAACACTAGATATAAAATCCCTTTTTACCGTCATTCCTAATGCTTATGGAATTGACTGTATAAGATAAATTTTACAGGAATATGGTTCCTTCTCTGCTAGACATATTTAAACTATTTGTGAGCTCTTAGAACTAGTTTTGGAGAACAATATTTTTACTTTTAATAAACAGGTATACCATCAGAAGTAAGGAACAGCCATGGGCACTTCAGTAGCCAATACCTATGCAAATTTAACCTTGGGAAAATGGGAGCAGATGAATGTATATGGTGAAACTAGCTTGTATGCATCAAATATTTTAATTTTATAAACGTTTTGTGGATGATATTTTCTTGGTTTGGCATGGGAGTGATGTAAATCTGCAGAATTTCTTTAGCTATTTAAATAATACTGTTGAATTTTTAAAATTTGAAATGACTTTCTCTGATGCCTCTCTGAATTTGTTAGATGTAGGGCTACAAATGATAGATTTTGGCCTAGAAGCTTGTATATATAAAAAGGAGGTGCAAGTAAATACATACTTGCATAAAAGTAGTATGCATGCAAAAAGAACCTTTAGAAGTGTTCTTAAGAGTCAATACTTGCGGGCTAGCAGATTAAACACTAAATTGGATGTTTGTGAAATGCAAATGTAAGAAATGGCAAATCATTTTTTTGGAAAGGGGTTACAATATAAGTGAAATAGAAATGACTAAAAATAATGTCATACAACTAAGGGGTTTGAGGACTAAACCCTACTTCTCCTTTCAAGAACATTTTAACCCTGGTGGTGAGAATTTTGTCCCACCATAACCCTTAAGGTATTTGATGACTTTTAGTAGAGCTAGTGAACCAATAAAGCATGTCATTAGACATAACTGGGACATCTTAAAAGCCATACCTGGCCATGAGAAGTGGCTCCCGGAGAAACCTCTATTCACTTATCGCAACTGTGACAACTTAAAGAAACTTCTGTGCTATAAGGATTTTTACTTAAACAATAAATCTATCCCTGTGTTTAATAGGAAGGGAACTTTTCCTTGTCACAATTGCTCATGTTGGTCTAGTATTAATCAATCAATGGAATTTATGCACCCCATTAGTGGTAGGAGATATACCTTCCACTGTACTGCTACATGTAACACATCTTCCATTATATACCTTGCTACATGTAATAAATGTAGAAGTTTCTATACTGGAAAGTCAATGAGAAAATTAAAAGACAGGATAATAGAACACAGGACTGAGATACGTAGGAAGGTGTTAACTAATTCCTTGGCCCTACATATTGACGAAAGTGATGATATACATCAGTTTAGCTTTAGGGTTATGCATGTTATATATCCAAATGTAAGATGTGGTGATGTGATTAATAATATAGATACAAAGGAATATGAATGGATTGTTTGCTTGGAAGCGGATAAATATCCAGATCTTAATAAGCAGGTCACATTAAAACTAGTCCTAAAAGCTAAACACCAAAAGTAAAGAAAAAATAGATTTATAGTAGGGCTTAAAAGATTTTTTGCCTCATATATATATATATATATATATATATATATATATATATATATCTTTATATGTTTTTTTGAATATATTCTTCATATGTTTTTTAATATGTATTGCTGTGTGCATCTTTTATGGATGGTTGTCCTCTTAAGAAGACTGATTTTTGATTTTAATTGATAGGCTGACTATGTCATAATTAGATTACATTTAAAAGTGCTGTTTTATGGGATTTGTATGTAAGACACTGAAGAAGGATAGCTTGTATCTGAAAACGTTGTTGTTTTTATTACATTTTTTGACGGTGTGGAGTTCCACATTTTTTCTTGCTTTAAGCTGTTTTGGTTTGTACTTCTCCACTTCACTACTAGTTCACCCCTTTTTTGAGACTTGTTACATTTACCTGCTCTCCCAGGCTTCACATACATCCATTCTTATTTATTTGGCTGTGTACTTTGTGCGTCAGAGTCCCAGGGACATTCCCATTTTTCCCATTAGATGTACTTGCAGTCTGTCAGTGGCAATCAGTATATTTTGCTGTGATACCTGTTTTAATTAAGAGCTGAGTGGCCTAGTGGGCTATGGTATAGTTGACAGGAGCATGGGTTTGAGATGTGGCAGGGCTTATTACTTTGTAGATGTGCCTAATACTGTGAGAAACACATAAGATCATTAAGGCATGTTTAAGCCGGTTTGAGTGGTACACAGCTTAGCTGAGCGCAAACCCATGCTAAAAATTTAAAAAGAAAAGAAAAAGGAGGTGATAGTACAGTGGTGAAATGGGGGCTAGCAGGGGGAAAACATACTTTAAGGCAGGTAGTGATGTACAGGATGGGTACAGGGAAGTACCATAGCTTTCCATTTCCTGTACAGCAACAGCAGTGCATTTTGACAGATTTGGAAGATGAATTTGGATTCTCATACCACAGCGAGAGGGGAGACAACAACATAATTGTTGTGTTGTCAGGCCAATTGGACCAAATTAGTTGTGTCCAATAGACGTGTGCAAAATGGAGAGCTATATATGGGGGGATATATTATTTTTTGTGGACAGGTGTCCATTTTTATTTTTGAAAGGAGAGAGTAGTATGTTGGGGAAGGGATATAGGTACATGCAGGGAGATAAACTGGGTAAGAGAGGATGCAATTGCAGATGGACAAGACAGATAAGACAGTGGACAGGGGCAGTATGTGACACATGAGGTGTGAAAACACCTTGGATGGGGAGGGTGTTGTAGAATCTGAGGAACATGTGCCTGCAGATGGCAGCAGCATAACTGAGGTCCCCACGCATGGGCAGTCCTCACTGCTCCTTCACTGCCCCGAAGGTGGCTGTGCTGGAGGCTGAGTGCCAAAGCCAACAGATCCCACCAGGTTATCGAGTCTGCCCTCGAACGGAGCAGGTGTTGTTCATAACACCTATGAAGAATTCTCCACACCATGGCTGGTAGTCAATCCTCGGTGACTACCACCTCTCTGCCACCATTCCCGGAAAGGACGGGCCCCGTCTCCTGAGGCAGTTCAACATGAAGGTGGTGCAGGGCCAGCAGAGGAGTCACCACCGGCTTGGGTCCCAGACGTGCTGGTACTCAGTGCCATGGCCAGCTGAGGTAGGGTAGGCGGATCAGCAGAAACTGGCCTGCCCTTACGTGTTGTGATTATGGAGGTGAAGCAATACATTTAGGTTGGTTATGAACAAAACCATTGTTAGTAATAACAGCATGCCAGAACATTGGAATTAACCCCATTACATTTCAATGCATATTATGTGAAACACAGCAATAAATAAAAAACAGTCAGTATATTAACAGCATGCTAGTAACCTGAACCTGATCGACTTCTTTGAGGCAGTCACCAAAGCCGTAGATGAGGGTAAGGTGGTTCACACAGCCTATCTTGACCTCACCAAGGATTTCAACACCATCCACCATTCTGGAATTATAGCTAAATTCACTAAACTAGGTATAAATCCCTACATCACAAGATGGGTTGCCAACTGGCACACTGACAGAACCCACACTGTAAAAGTTGCACACTCCAAATCTGACCTCAAACTAGTGACAAGTGGAGTACCACAGGGTTCAGTCCTGGGACCTCTCCTATTTAGTATCTACTTCTCTGAAGTACAGGCTAACACAGAAGGCCTCTGGCTAATGAAGTTCACAGATGACTGCAAACTAGGAGCCATAGTCGAGTCCCCAAATGATGTGGAAATCCTAAAAAGGGCCTCGCTGAGACAGATGCCTGGTGTCAGAGCCATGGCCTCAAGCTCAATGCCAAAAACTGCATTGTGATCCCCTTTAGTAAAAACTCTGTATCCATGAACTACTACATAGACAGCAGTCTACTTAACACTGAATGTTTGATAAGAGACCTTGGGACCCAGGTGGAGAGTAGTCTGTCCTTTGATAGTCACATCGCCACAGTAGTCAGGAAGCCCTTCTCCATGGCACACCTCATCATAAAATGGTTCTCATCCAGGAAAAAAGAGGTCATTGTTCCCCTCTACTCGACACTCATTAGACCCATTATAGAGTACAATACCCCTTTTGGAATGTACCTCACAAAACATCTGCAGCAGCTGAAAAGGCCATAGAAGTACCTCACAAAGAGGATTACTGGCCTTAAACAGATGTCCTACACTGACCATCTCAAAATACTCCAGATTTACTCCATAGCATATCGCCTACTCTGAGGTGATCTCTGCCTAACATATAAAGCTATGTCAAACCCAGAGCTGTTGGGCATGCAACACCTAATGAAATCCTGATCCCTCCAAGCTACACGCTCTAGGGACCTAAACCTTGTCACCACAATAAACAGGACATGCTGGAGGGATAGATTCCTGTCCCAGAGACTTCCCATACTCTGGAACAGGCTACACATCTATGTCAAGCAAAGTTCTTCATTAGCACTCTTCAAGAAAAATTTTGATGAGTGGATGGGAAATAGGAAATACACCCTGGGGATCACTTCTGTGTCTCTTCTCGACAATGGCACAGGAAAATAATGTTCTTGTGTGGCGTAAGCCAGGGAACCTTGTTCGCTAGGCTTACGTAGGCCCTCGGGCTGATAGCCTAGTACCTACCTATGAACCTATGAACAGTTACGGCATAAGGCTAACAGAATAGGTGATTCAACAAGATATGTTAATATGTAACCAGTTTAATATATAATAATAATAAAACACATGTCCAAAATAAAGTTTATGTAATACAATATGTTAATAGTAAACCATAGCCAATGAATAACAATAATACATATTTTAAGATAGGTGGTAGGGAGAGAGAGAGAAATACAGTCCATTAATACCATTCTAGGCTATATAGTTGACAACAGTACTTCTATCTACTCTACAGGTTTTTCCTTTCTTTATGTTTAAAAGTGCCCTATAGCTGTTATAGCAGGTATGTACCTCTCAAGCTATCCACATGGGGCAATATTGGCCAATTAGTAACAACTATGGGCTGTCAACTACAAAGAACACTTGCACATCAGGTGTACCTATATTACTACCAAGGTGTACTATGGGCTGATGTAGTATTACTTTACTATTTACATAATCATGTCAATGATACATCTGTAACAGAAGGATTATGCAACAGTATTTACATTTCATGACAGCATGACACTTGCGAGACATGTATGTGTACAGTACAGAGAGTAAACTATCATGCCTTCTTTGGCAGGCATGGGGCTAGAACCCAATAGCAGTAACAGCAGTGGACATCTCCATCAGATGTGTATCAGTTGACTGCAGCTACCTTTAACACACACTCCAGGCATGCAGCCATACCAGTGCTTACACATTTTATTTCTTCTGTTTTATTGTGTTATTATGTAACAGTCTCTGACAAGTAAACACACATTAATGTACTCATAATATGGGCCACCTCACCTATTTACCTGTAGTTCCTGTGGAGAGAATATCTGTAAAAATTACGTGACTGATACTGTAAAATATAGATCTATATAGCACTGGATTTGAACCCTGGTCGGTGTGTGGCAAAAATGTACTTCATACACAGCATTTAGCAACCCGAGCTACTGGTGATTACTGACTGACTTATATTTGCCTAGAGCTCACCTGGCACCAGAGTATGACCTGCTAATACTGCTACAGTTTTATACTGGACTGTAGTGACAGTTGAACACACATGCATGACATTTAAGCATGAAAGAGACACTAGGTAATGTATATATGACTATGTAGAATTCAAGTGAACACATTACATTGTTAGTGTGTTGAAATATTTGTGAAGTCAACAACCAGTATCTGATTATGGATTATTTGCAGTGTACAGCTAGTATACTGTTATATCTGACTGCAGCACCACACCTCATAGCCTGAATGCTTGTAGCTGACATGCAATGGTGTAAACAGGCCAGTCCTCCTGTACACGTTTACTTTGGTGTTATCTTTATCGCTCCATGTGTTGTTGCAGACCAGTTGTCATAAGTGATTTCTTACAGTACAACTCTGAACATACGCTTATTGCACAGACTTTATTAGACATACCTTCATTCAGGTACTGATACTATTTTGTGGTTCTATTGCAGAACACTTCTAATAACTGATTTCTTGCAAAACAGCCCTATTGCACAACAGATTTTATTAGATATATATTCATGCAGGTACAGATACTATTTCTTGTTTTTACTGCACAACAGTTGTCATAATGTATTTCTTGAACAACAACCCTATTCCCACAGTCATTGCACAACAGACTTTATTAGAGAAACCTTTGCTAAGTTAATAATTTCATATTTTTATTGCACATTTGTAATTATGCGGGTGTTGCAACACAGCTGTAATTCCACAGTTATTGCACTACTATGTTTTATTGCATATAATAGTTTATTACAGTTAATGCTTTAGTCTTCCCTGCTTATGGCACTACCGTTGGCAGTCTGCACCATTTGCAGTACAGGTGTAAGTCCGCATTCACTGCAATGTAATCTTTACTGTATATACTTAATCACAGTTAATGCTTTACTCTTTCTTGCTTATTTGACTATAAATGGAAAAATATATTTGTACTCACCACACTCGGAGCACACCCTGGCCAAGCATCTGGCATGTGCCTTGATGCTGCGAGACCTGTCCTCTGCAGCTGTTGGGAGAGAAGGACACCATTATGCATACCAGTTTAGTAAACATTCAAGATTAGATATTGATGAAAGACATGTAATGGTACTTATATGTATGTGGGACATCCCCAGCCTGGAATTCTTGGACACAGGTGTCCATGACAGCCCACTTTTTTCTTTTACCACGGTGATGATGACACCGGTCACCTGTGCGGGGAATATCAGTTGCACTGGTGAGGTCCTTTGTCAGCTGGTCCTAGGCCTCTTCCTTGCAATCTGAGCCCTGGAAACCTCCCTGCATCAGCCTGCCATCCTGGTTTTTTTAGAAGGAGCCCAACCATGACCCCAGACTCCTGAATGCCCAGTGCTGCACCTGAAAGCACACACCCTCCCCAACATCTGCCATTGTACCCTTCAGAGTCAGAACTCCAATGGATTATGCTGTATTCCACCCTGTTGAACTTAATATAGCCTGTTTTCTCACCCTTACAGACCACTGGGCTATTTTTAAAAATGTGGCACATCACTTGGCACCACGCAAACCAGTGCAGCTGAGCTGAGCAGTGCTTAAACTGGCAATGCTTAGCAGAGCACAGACCAGATAAGCACAGCCAAGCACTGCCAAGCAGTGCATAAACAGAAATTGTTAAGCAGTGCTTAGCAGGTCTTACCAGGTCTTAACAGACCTTAGCTGAGCGCAGCAGATCAGGATTGAAAAATAATCACAATAATTTGGCTTTGGAAAATAAATGCTTAATTTCTTTTCCATATATTCAAACTCGCACCTACTGTACATAAGGCTGTAACTCTAACCACTTGGCTATGTAGATATGGGGAATGCTGTTATACTTTTATATATACCTCTGAGCTAACTTTAAGCATTGTTAAGCACCACGCAGTGCCATGGACACCCACTAAGATATGCATAAACTTGACCTTTGAATCACAAATTAAATGCATCCAGTTATCTGGTTTCTACTTTTAGATGTCTGGCAGGTGTCAATTGCTGCACTCCGTGATGCAAGCACAAACATGAAAAAAAAAAAAAAAAAATATATATATATATATATATATATATATATATATATATATATATATATATACATAATTAAATACATTGATATAATGCACTTGGACAGTGCAGGGGGTGTGTTGCTCATCTGTGAACACAGTTAGTCACACATTCCCTGCACTGATTCAATAACCATGTTACACAGCTCTCCTCAGCAACGGGCCGTCATTGATATGCATGGCTCGCTACAGAGGGGGACCCACATACATGGACACGGTATCTTCCATGTAGGCTCTACACTATGCCTACATGGATTTTATTAAATCTGGGGGTTTGTCTTTAGTATGCTCTCTATTTAAAACTGCTGTAGGTGAGACGGTCTTCTCCAGACTGGGACCTGCTACCTTGAAATACCTGCCTACAAATATTAGAAACCTAGAAACAACTAAAAGCTTCAAAGATGCAGTTAAGGAGCATTTTTTTACTAACTCTCTCTGCAGCTGCTACCATGACAATGATTAGGTAACTTACCATCCCATATCATGAATAACAGAATACATTTAATAAACTTTTCACAGCTTCTTCATGTGGTACCTTATTCACATATTTTTCACATCTTCTGTTCCCCCTTTTTCCCTTCACTCTACAAAAATAAATAAATAAATTCTGAGCTGCTTTTACAGTATTTGTGTTTCCTACTCTATTACTTCATCTAGCTCTTTCAGCTACTTATTCTCTAAAGTGTTAATTTGCATTTTTTCTGCTGCATTTATTACTGCTTGTTTTTAGCCTGTTTAAATTCTAAGTATTGTTCTAAATGTCTTAGCTTTGTTTTAAGTATTTGGGCTATAGGCCTACCTCTTAGCTCTTACTGGCCTCTCTCCCTCAGATTCTGACAGATATGGCTGGACAGTGTCCTACAGTTTCTTCTGCCAGCCTGGTTGACAAGGGCATCCTGAAACAGTGTAGCAACTGCCTCATGTACATGGACAACCATCTGCTCTTACCACCTAAGAACACAATTTGTGAGACATGCAATTACATTAAGAACATAGAGTCTATGCTCTCTCCCTCACAAGCCAGTATACCTGGCATTGAAAAGGTTATCAATACAATCACTACACATCAAACAACACTCACAACTACACAACACAAACCCATATATGCCCATACATACTCAAACAAAGGAGACCTCAAAGGCAAAAACACACGTAAACTTCACAACCCTCCACACCACATACCACACATAGTCCACACACCAGTGTCTCATAATCACCTAACCATAAACCCAACATATTAGTCATGGAAGACTCCATTGTGAGACACACAGATATGCCTCTCACCAGACTGGATAAGGAGAAAGTCACAGCTGGTTGTCTGTCAGGTGCCAGAATCCACCATATCACACACGCACTCAAGTCTCTCAATGACAGGTACTGTTATGTCTCTGTCACAGTCCATGTTGGGGTGACCGACTTGAGACGTACCTCCTTGGACTATATGAAGAGAGACATGATTTAGTTTGCTGAATATGTGTCCCAGGCAGGTATGTCCCTAGTCTTAAGCAACATTTTACCATCACCCAGAATGACACCTCAATACAAACAGAAAATGACTGACTTTAACAATTGGCTTTCTGGTGTCATTCCAGGGGGATCCAGTACCTGACACCCTGGGAAGATATGATTGACAGACCACGATGCTTTGGTACAGATGGCCTGCATCTGTCTCACTTGGGCTTCAGGCTTCTGACAAAGGCCTTTGCCTCCCCCATAGTGCCTGTTTTAGGAAAAGTTCTGAGGTCAATAAAACCAACATAAAAATTTCACAAAATGCAAATTAAAAGTCATGCTGCTAAATGCTAGGAGTCTAAACATGGAACTGCACTCATTGCAAGCATTCATAACCCTGGAATATGCTGACATTTGTGTAGTCACAGAAACCTGGTTCAAAGCTGCGGAAAGCACCCCAGCCTTACATGGTTACTCATCCTATCATACATTCAGACCCTAAACTGTGGGCAGCAAAGCCAAAGGAGGTGGAGTTTCAATATATATTCAAGATGCACACACCTCCAGGCTGGTCAAACAGTATGACACACAGAAGACACTCCAGGTGCAGTTAACCATGGACAAGACCCCTATATTCAAATCATAGATAGCTACAGGCCCCCAAATTTGACTCAAGATGCCGACTCCACCTATCTGGACCTCTTGGAATCTATCAAGATTCAACCCTTTAAACTGATCCTGGGAGACTAACTACCCAACCATAGACTGGAAAAACTACTCGTGCCAAAACGCAAATGCACAGAGATTCCTCGATTTTATCAATGCAAATACCTTGGAACAGCTAGTCAATACCCCCACAAGTGGTGATAATATCTTGGACTTGGTATTAACCAACATGAGTAACCACTGCAGCACCCCTACAGTATTATCCTCCCTCTGATACGATCTGACCATAAAGCGGTTACTTTCAAAGACATCATCTCCCCTGACCCCCCCCCCAGCTAGGGTCAAACAAAAAAACTTATCCAAAGCTGATTACAACCTCGTGAGGGATGGCATTAGCAGCTTCACAGCCCCCTCCCCCTCTGTTGAAACTGGCACCAATGTCCAAATCTACACCAAAGTACTATATGAGCCCTTGTATAGATGCATGGAATCAGGAATACCTGACAGGACAAAACCATCCTCCGCAGGGAAGAATAAACCTGTCTGGTGGATATCTGCAATACATAAACTGTATAACAAAAGGAAAAAAAATGACTGTCCAGGACAATGAAGGAGCAGGTGCCCAATTGGAAGCAATCTCTCCATACCCTAAACAAGCAAATAAGGGCACTAGTGAAATCCTCTAAAGCCAACTTCAAGTCCAAATTGGCCACATCTAATAGAGACAATCCTAAGGCCTTCTTCACATATGTCTGCAATCTCAAAGGAAGCACCCAGATCTGTTTAGAACTGCTGGCCAAGGACACCACATACAGAAATGCTGTATCTATAGCCAACCTACTGGCAGACAGATTCACTGAAAACCTCACCCTCTGTCCCCTCTCATCAGTAAATCAGGACATTCCCAGTAGCTGCTCCCCTTCCCTTATCATTAGGAAACAGGTCATCACTGCTCTCTCAAAGGAAAAAAATACAGCCTCCATAGGATCTGATAACATCCTAAGCTGCATCTTACATCAACTCAGGCATGAACTTGCAGCACCATTAGGCACCCTATTCAACCAAAGCCTGAGTACCAGCTTTGTCCTAGCTGAGTGGTGGACAGACACTGTCATCCCTTTACACAAAGGTGTAGCATACACCAATTTGGGAAATTAGAGACCCATCAGCCTAACTAGCCTGATCTGCAAGGCCATAGAATTGATTATCATGGACCTCATTAACAGGGACATTGGCAACCTCCAAACACTTGACCCCACACAGTTTGGCTTTGTCAAGGGGAGGCCATGTCTGTTAGATTTGGTTGACTTCTTTGAGAGAGTCATCAAAGCCATGGACGAGGGGAAGATGGTGCACAATGCATACCTTGACCTGACCAAAGCCTTCGACACTATTCCCCTCTCGGGCATACTAGATAAACTCTCTCAACTAGGCATCAATCCATATCAGATGGGTAGCAAACTGGCTAACTGATAGAACCCACTTAATCAAAATAGGGGAAGCCACCTCAAGCAGTCAACCCGTAATGAGCAGCATACCCCAGGGATCGGTCTCAGGGTCTCTGTTATTCAGGATATACTTCTTTGAGGTGCAGGCCAAAACCAGTAGGCTATGGCTAACCAAGTTTACAGATGACTGCAAGCTGGGCACGGTCATCAGTTCCCCAAGTGGTGAGGATGTTCTCCAAGAGGATCTCACCCAGACAAATGACTGGTTCCAGAAACATGGCCTCAAGCTGAATGCCAAAAAATGCATCATCATCCCCTTTGGGGAGAGTGGTGTCCCCACATATTATCACATTAATAACAACGTCCTAAGTACACAATCAGTTGTGAGGGATTTGGACACCCAGGTTGATAGCAACCTGACTTTTGACCACCATGTTGCTTCCGTTGTACAGAAAGCTTTCTATATGGCCCACCTCATAAGTAAGGGTATCTCATCCAGGAACAAGGAGGTCATAACATCCCTGTATTCTTCCCTGATAGGGCCAATTATTGAGTACAATGCCCCCTGCAGCATGTACCTCATAAAGCACATGCAGCAGTTGGAGAGATCACATAGGTTCTTCACCAGAAGAATCCAGGGCATCAAACATCTACCCTACACAGATAGACTAAAAGCCCTGCCTCTTTGCTCAGTTTATACAGACTCCTCAGAGGTGACCTCTGCTTGGCATACAGAGTAATCTCAGTTCCTGCCTTGATAGGACTGCTGCATATCCACAAGTCAAGCTCCACGCGAGTAACCTGCACTCGCGACCTCAACCTTGTCTGTAAAATCAATAGGACTAGCTGGCAAGACAGATTTGTGTCCTTGAGACTCCCCTATCTGTGGAACAGACTCCCTCTCCACATTAAGCAGAGCACCTCATTATCCCTTTTCAAGAGCAACCTGGATAACTGGATGGGAAATAGAAAATACACCCCTGGGATTCCACTTGTCTCCCAAATGGACAGGGGCTTTGGGTGCTGACTTGTCTAAGCATGGGCTAAACTCTTGGATAGGCTTATAAAGGCCACAGGACCAATAGCCTAGTAATGTCCTATGATCCTTTGATCCTATGATCCTATGCATGTAGAGGTTTAGGCATTGTGTGTGTGGTTGCACTATATGTTATGTATATCTTAGCCTACATTGTTTTTACTTTTCTTAATGCACTCTGACTGGATATTTTAATTTTAGCATTATGTTCTGAACTTTATTATGTACTCATGTTGTATGTAATATTGTTGATTGAAAGACTATGATGTATTTTATGTTCCTTGAGCTAGGTATGAATCTCAAAAGGGTCAATAGCCCAGCCTACCATCCTGCTGAACAAATAGTAAATAAATAATAAGCCAGAGTTTATGCCTGTTTGCATCTAAGTAGCTACAGGTAATAATGAAGCTGTACAGCTGATACTGATAAACTACAGATTTCAAACTTTCTTTACCCTGCAAGATATATTTCATTCATTCATACCTTTAGTCATTTGAAGTACAGTACATAAGAAAAGTGTGTAAAGTATTAGCTAATTTTTGAAGTAAAAGTATTATTGCCTTTATAGTCCTAATTAGCATGTTTTCAGATAGTTGGTTGTTGAAAAAGTGTGGTACTTCGTTCTAAGAACTTTGTTTATTTTTATCGCAAGTGCACATTTCCAGCACTGACATTATTGTACTGTATTTCAACATAGAAGAAACAGTACATTTGTTTTCAGAGAATGTGAAGTATATCAGTTAATTCATAAGAAAAGAAATATCTGTTATTTGTACCTTAATTAGCATCTTATAGTATATACTTTAGTCTATCATCTTTTATTCATTGTTTACGGAGTATAAGAAATGTTCCTAATTACAGTTCAATGTTCATTTTTAAAAAGAATGGTCAGTAGGATATGTAACCTAAAAGTTTGAAAACAAAGAAAGGTGCAATATAACATTAAGTATATAACATTCTTTAAAAAATACATGGCTTAACCCCTCTGGTATGTCAAAAATGCGGCTTAGGTCTTCATTTAATGTTTCTAAACTCTGGAAAATAAATGCCATCTCTCAACACACAATCCCCAATTCATCCTTCAGGTTAAACCCTTACAATATTTTCATTTAGCAAAATAAATTTGTTGGTGCTAGTTGGGAGGGTGGCCTAATGGCTAAGGTGTTTGCCTTACAAACACAAGGTGCAGCGTCTGAGTCTCATAAGAGATAATTGGCTAGGCTTAAAATGGCTCGTAAGGGCAGTTAGCTTAGTACTAACCTATAAAATATGTATTCATCATAATATTTAAATGTCATCATAAAATACATAGATTTGTTTCCAATCTGTTTTTCCACACAAGCTGGAGCACCCGTATAAAAAGTAATTAAATGGCTATGACATTCTTCTGTGTTATACAAGCACATAAATGTGTTTCCTGAATGACTACCATTTCTTTAACATGTTCTTGTAAGGTCAGTCATCTATAAAGCATCCACTCAAGCATTACAATCAGGAAAAATATGTTTAACTTCATCTCCAAAATGCAATATCAATTTTTGTGGCTTAGGTCTTCATTTAATGTTTCTAAACTCTGGAAAATAAATGCCATCTCTCAACATGCAATCCCCAATTCGTCCTTCAGTTTAAACGCTTACAATATTTTCATTTAACAAAATAAATTCTTTGGTGCTAGTCCACCTTCTTATTAATCATCAGTCTTATACCTAGTGAATTATTATATATTTCTCTTCATTAATGTCCCTTTATTCTCAGTAATAATAAGGTCAGCTGCTCTCCGCTTTCCCCTCTTGTTGTAGTAACCTGTCTTTCTTCTTTCTCTGCCTCTAGTCTATCTCATATTCTTATTTAATTCATGTTCTTAGTATCCATGGCAACCTGCTGAGTGCAGTCTTTTAATACTATTATCCTATCTTGATATACTCTCATTTAGAAGCATTATGTAGTCTGTAACTATCAAAGTCTAAGGACTCTTAATTGCTGCTGTCATCACCATAGCATCCAAATTAATTTACTTGTTTTATACAGCTGTTTTCTTATATATTGACTATACTAGTAGAAATCCATAATATTCATATTTTTCAGCGTTATACTGTTTGTGAAAGTTTTACTCTACATTAAGTTTTTTTGCACTTCTTTTTATTTTACTATCCTTAATACCTTTTATTTATAACTTTAAACTTTTTCATTTTCCATTTCATTGTACATTTCTTCCTATTATGTCGTTATGAATGAATTAGTTCCCACTTGGATTATACCAATATAATACGCAAATAAACAAATGAGTATGCACATATATGCAAGTAAACAAACTCACATATACATGCATACATAAATAAACAGAAAAGCATATACATAAATTGTGAATTTAATCAAAAATATCAAGAAAGACATCTACAAATTGAGAAATATTGAATGACACATTAAAGAGACACTATTTTCTACACCAGAAAATAGTGTTGGTTTCTTATGAATTAGTTTCCTAGGTAATTAGGAGTTAGTTTTTTTCTCAACTGCCCCAGAGACAGTCTGGTTAAGTAATTTGCTCAGAAAGAAAAACACTAGGAAAATTGGGGCTGAAGGAATAAAACCAATAGCAAATAGAAATGGGTTGGTAAGATTTCATCGCTTTAATCCTATGTGCTACCTGTCAGATTAATGACTTTGTACACAGATCAGAAAATTAAAACATAAATAATTCAGACATACTTATTAAGTAATATAAGAAGGGAGACACTGATTGTAAGTAATTAGAGTCTGCAAGGATTGCTAGAATGTAAAGCAACACTGTAAATCTTACATTGTCAACTAAAGAATATTGGGGAGGGAGAACCATAAAATTATATTCCGAGAACAGGGCTGCTATACATTAAACAATGTATTTTGGCTTTTCCTGGTTAGGTGTCACCACAACGGATCACCGGTCCACAGACTGATTGGCAATGGTGTTTTTATGGTGTTGATTTGCCAGCCTGGCACCCAACCTTCACAGAAGGCATACACACACACATGCATACCTACTGCATGTCTTTAAAACTCACTTGACCACAGAAAGGACATGCAGACTCGGCACAGAAGGTGCTCTAGCCAAGAATGGAACCAGGGAACCTCTTGCTGTGACGCAGCAGCACTAACTGCTGCACCGTCATGGCCAACAATCTTAGAGAAAGAGAACCTCCCCAAAAGGAGAGTCAGAAACTGAGCTCTACTCTGATTCTGAATCAGAAATCTTAGGAGAAAACCCTGGATCTGTCCTTACTTCCTCCTGCCCAGATTCAGAATCTTGATTCTCATCAAGAAAGGTGGTATCCCTTTCTCTTTTACCAGAAAATGCTTAATAAGAAGGACCAATAGCTGGAATTAAACCTTGAGCCAGGTCCAGTAAAGTACTCCTGTCAAAGGATTTTGAAGAGGAGGAGATAAATGCTTAGTTTTCTGTTTCTTATTGACAGGAAAACTGGGGCCATCCATGTTATTAATGACAGCAGCAGCTTCTCCGAGAATGGGTAAAACATTCTGAAAAAACAGGGAAGCCTTTC
The DNA here is from genome assembly GCF_019279795.1 of Protopterus annectens. Lineage (NCBI taxonomy): Eukaryota > Metazoa > Chordata > Ceratodontiformes > Protopteridae > Protopterus > Protopterus annectens. The sequence goes on from NC_056744.1 coordinate 509,457,772, forward strand.
ATGTTCCTTCTCCCAGGACTAACAAAAGTGGTTCTCCCTTGCCCACTGAGAAGACCCTCATAGCCACAGAGGATATGGCTAATCCCTGGACTATAGTGGCTGTAGGTGCTCCACCAGAGTGAGGTAGAAAATAAGTGGTCTGAGGATAACTAATGACCACAGCAATCACCCACATACAGTAGATGCAAATTGCTAGCCTGCTGTGATAGCAAAGGCTGTTTACTTAAAATTTTCTTTTTGTGGCTAGAAGAAGGACCAGTCATAGTACCGACCAATCATAGTACTGTCAGATTGTTCCATGGTCAAGCAGAAAATGATGACTCTTTCTCCAGGGAAAACAAGTAGCAAATACTGATAAAAACAGAAGTCTTTAAAAGTCACTTTTTGAAATGATAAACATATTAAAAAGCACTTCAAATCACTTAATCCCACAAAGTAAAATAAATACAGTTTCTACACAGAAGAATAAATGAGTTTCCATTATTTTACACAACTTTTAAAATGACAGGTAAAAAGGACACTCTCGTTTAAGAGTACAGAACTGTCTCGTGATTGTCCATTAAAACACAAACTCCTAGCTTTAAAATAACTTTACTGTAGAATAAAGTTTTATAATAAATGAAAAGTATAGAAGGGAATTTTTTTTCTCCAAAATGAACTTATCTGCCTAGCAAAGGAACAGCACAAGCTGAATGTTGATCTTTGAAAGCCTTAGAGGAGTGTACTCTTCAGCAAAAGTAAAGCTCTAAAGGGCTGCCGCTTGGGGCCCAAACTTGTCTTTTAATCAGCTCAGTTTGAGCTGCCAGACAGTTTGGGTGCATGATTGGTGTCCTGAAGCTTCAGAAGCTGTCTGGCTGTTGTATCCTTGGCAGGATACAATCCATATAGCTAAGGCTACTGCAGCAATGATCAATACGATGAACATCAATGTTTTCTCATTTCTCAAATGGTTGCCACTGACAACACTATCTGGCTTTCAACTAATTACATTTATTTTAGAGTATGTATCTGTTGCTATGGATATTTATGGTTATTATGCAGAATGCAAGACATAAGCAATGTATTAATGAGACTCGTTACCTAAGAATGGACTAATTGCTTATGCCAGTTTTATAACTGACAAAGAAATCACAAAATAAATCCGTTTACATTACTGTTGAAAACAACATCAAGGGATGCTTTGTCAGTGATTTTCATCAGCTGTAGTAGATTCTTGTTCAGTTGTAGAAGTGTAAGTCTTCCCTTCTAAAAGTGATACTTCAGTGGACATTAGCACATCTGTGGCTTGTCTGTACTATTGCTGTGCTATCCATCACACAGATGTATTCGGCAAGCGTGAGGCAACTCTCTGGTGAGAAATAAAAGCTTCATTATAAGTAGTGAAGGATATATTTTCCACATATGATAACTAAATATTTTAGCATTGATGCTGTTTCACTTGTGTCTACGTTATGAATTATAAAATATGATGTTAAAACTATCAATTACAGACATTCCAAGCATGCCTTTAATTTTCAGCAGACATATTCATGAGCTGAGAACATGTCAGCTGTACTTCTACTGTTATTTTTCTAGACATTACTTCGAACATCTCCTCTGTCCTACATCATATTATTTTTTTTTAATTTTTCAGTTTTCCTATTGTGAGATCTTGCTATGGTCTCTTTCTGCATTGGTTACATTTCTTCTTACTGCAGATTAAATTAAAAAACATTTTTTCATCTTCTTGTCCATCCAGACTTGTAGAAACACAAAGTTATCTTTGAATACATCTATTCAAACTTTTTCACCTGCAGTTATCTTTCCACTATTGTTTGCTTTTCTTCAACAGAGATTTAAGTTGGTAACCCTGAGATTAACTGGAAAAAGTCCATTTGGATCTAAGACAACATATTTATATAAATAAAGTAAAAATAAATGCAAAGGTTATCCAGTCAGTGATCTTTCTGGTTTCACCTTATGAATAGCACCTGCATTATGAAGTAGAATTCAAATATGAATTTTCTGAGAAGGCAGAGCCCTCCACCCCCCTTGTAGAGACCACTAACAACCCTTTTATTACTTTGCTAATATAGTGAGCTCTAAGGTCATGTTACTACAGAGAGAAACTTGCAGATGAAGAACACGCATTTTACAGATATGGACATTATCATTCATCTAAGTGGTCATCAACCAGCTGGTTTTGCTGTCCTAAGTAACTGTAATGGCTGCATATACATCTGCCTTAGTGTATATTAATGTTTACAATTAAAAAACAAAAATGCAGACATCTGAAGTTTTTTTTTCATTTTTTGACAGAATTTTTTTAAATGGCTATTTTTTTTTTAATCATTAGCATTCAGTAATGTAAGTATAATGATTTCTGTGGCGTGCATTTATTTTGCTGTGAAGTAAACATATGCTAACAAAAATTCCTATTCTTAAAAATAAAATGCTATTTATGTCCATCCTTATGTAAATATTACAGGACATTGTAGTTTACAAATTCACACACACACACACACACACACACACACACACACACACACACACACACACACACACACAAATAAAAAAAATATATTTGTTAGAGTTCGTTGCAGGGAAACTTCAGATTTAATATTCATTAAAGCCCATCAACTCATATAATGCTATCTGATTTATTATGAGAACTTCTGTGAAATGGTAGCCTTAATGGCATTCAAGTGGTGAGTGGGTGGGATTAAAGGCCCCCTATTCAGACATTTTTACCGTAAATCTCTTCTGTGGAAAAGCTCATTTAAGCTGTCATTGGACAAATGCTTATGTTTTATTGAAGTTGAGCTGTATACATTTAAGATACTGCTTGCTGTAATTTCTGATATTGACAGGATGGAAAAGGAAATTCTTGCTGTAATATATACACATATATAGAGAGGGATGTTATGTATATACATTCATTTCTATGTATGACCCTTTGTGTGTGTGTGTGTTTGTGTGTGTGTTAGTGGGCTTCCTTTGTGTAGGTGTGTTGAGAGATACATTTAAAGATGAAGCCAGTTGACTAGTATAACCTTGCTCTTACAGGAGAGGCAAGCTGCAAACTCATACTGGAAGAAAAAAGGCCATGTTCAGCAACATATATGTGTTTTCAATAGGGGTTGTTTATATATGTGAGACATCTAATGCATCTCCTGTTTACACTTGTGAAGCAAAGCATAAAATGGTGAATAAAAAACTGTGCCACTAGATGGGTGATTTATTATGGCAAACAACTTTTAATTTAGTAGATTTGATACAGGCACACAGAATTAGAGATAAAAAGATAATCGAGTAAGCAGTAGTGAAACTGTCAATTTACTGATATACAAACAGAATTTTTGACTATTACAAATAGCAGGTAAACAAGACGAGTATCGTAAGTTCAAACAGAATAAAAGTTGGCTATGGAGAAAAAATTAGCTGCAAAGCATTTAGATACACAAAAGTATTATGATTTACGTATTTGTGAACAGCTGCAAATGTGTGTTAAAAGGAGATTCCAACTGGATAGGATATAATTCAGTTTTGGGCAAATCATTATGAAAACAATCACATGGAAATATTCCAGTGAAATCCTAAAATTGGTTTAAGGCTGTAAAAGATATAATTTTGTTTGTTTCATTTCTAAATGTTCAATAGATGAGAGCCAATAAGGCATAGTTTCTTTGATAGTAAAAGGTTACAGAATTGTTAGAAATTAATGATTCAGAAAATAAAGTTGATTGTAGCATAGTAGTTGACTTTAGACAACATAATATAGAGACATTATAGCAGAGATCTGGAAAGTTACACAAATAATGGCTACGACTGTAGTTAATTACTGGGAACATGCAGATGTGTAGATTCGAAAATGTTCTGTGCAAGAAGGGATATGTAACATATAGAGCATAGCAACTTGTTAGAGACAAGGCAGTTTAGATTGTTTAGAAGAAATAATAAAATGATATATCATGACACAATACTGAATTAATGATCTAGTAATTTAATAATTTGTACATTGAATAATGTTTAAGACACTTTTTTTTATTAAGTGCAATGAGATCTTTTGCATCCACTTGAACTACCACCAATTCAAGCCAATGGAAGCTTGGTTTAACATCACATCTGAAGGATGGCACCTCAGCAACGCAACAGTCCATAATACTCCACTAAAGTGATTATACTCCACTAAAGTGATTGTCTTGGAAGGGTAAGCCAAACACTTAGTTTGCTTGTTGGAATTTGGGGCATGCAAATCCATTGTTGGGTTTATAGCTAAACTGTGATCATCAGCTAATACCACAAGGACTTACAATATCATGCTAAATTCATCATAATACTTTTAAAATAAATTGAATACATTACCCGTTTTGAGATAATACATAAGTAACTGTATAAAAAAATTCCTCTAAGAAGACCTAACCATGCAACAGAACAAGCAGGTCATTTGCAGCTGCAACAGTCATTCATTTTTAATTATGTTGCAATCAGTGACATAAATAAACCTTGCAAATTATTCAATTTTATTTGGATATTTCACAACAAAACTAGTAGAAAAAGACAAGGGAAGTAACAATAATTATAAATATTACATACAAACTCAATTAGTAGATTAAAATGAAACCAAAATAAGCTCAAAAGAAAAGAGTCAAGTCAACCCATACCCTTCAAATGCCTTTTGAAAAATAATGGTTGTATTTGCACTGTAAATGTCAGCTAGAGATGGATAATCCCCACTCTAGTGCGATCCTGGAGTTAGTATATATATTAGGGGGATGTGGGGGCATAGCGCCACACCTAGTCTGGTTTTACATTGTCCAGTGTCTATTAAGAGGGTAAGTAAGTAGTTTTTAACCAAACTAGGTGGTGGGATATGCCTCCCCACACCCCCAATGTGGGGGGGGGCTATAGCCCCCACACACCCTAACTATATATACTAACTCCAGGATTGCACTACAGTGGGGAAAAGAGCATATACACCGCCACTACTAATTTTGGTGAAATGAGATTCAGTCCAATGAGTTTTCGGTGATTTGAGCTTTCGGCGATTTGGTCTCAGTGAAATGAAATTAATATGTCTCTACTTGCTTTTAGTCTGGGAAATGAGGCAGTTAGCCAACATTAAAAAAAATACACATTGAAGTATGTCAAACCCACCCAAGTGGGGGGCTTTGCCACCCAGAGCCCCCAAATTGAGGCGCTGTGCACCCCACACTCCCTAACTAAATATACCAACTCCATGATTGCACTACAGTGGGGAAAAGGGCACATTTCCTTAAGTTGGCCAACTGCCTCTTTTCCCAGAATAAAATTCTGGTGCTGTGAAAGTTCATTAAAGTCAGGTTTTGGTGTTGTCATCTCGATCAAGTAAGATTCAGTTTAATGGATTTTTGGCTACTCAAGTAGACCCATATATGGAGAGATAGAGAGAGAAAGAGAAGTATATACATACATATGTATATTTATGTATGTATATATATATATATATATATATATATATATATATATATATATATATGGATAGATAGATATACACACACACACACTCACACACACACACACACACACACACACACACACAAAGTGTGTGTATGTACATGTATCTATCTATCTATATATATATATATATATATATATATATATATATATATATATATTTACTTATAGCACATGCACATGAGAGTCTGAGATTTTTGAGCACATACATAAAATGGACAAAAGTGTTTCTGAATGAATTTAATTTCCCCTTCATCTATAACTGCTAATTTACTATTTTCACCCCATGGTTAGAGTAAATCAAGGAAAGTGCGTTCTGCGGCAGACAATGAAAATCTGCCTCAGAGCAAGCAAGAACACAGCTAGAGTGACATCTATAAACCGAAAAGCTTCAGCAACTGTGATATGAGTAATCTTGTATCAGGAACAGCAGCATGCTCAAAAGAATCAACGCATACATTCGTACAGACAATTAGTATAAAAGTACAATAAGAAAATGTTTCACTCAGTACTTGGTAATAAGGTACAGATGGCAGAAGAAAATTAGTAATAATGTTGTTGTGTCTTTCGGCTTTTCCCATTTAGGGGTCGCCACAGCAGAACTCCGGTCCGCTAATGATTGGCAGTAGATTTTTACGTGCCGAGTTGCCAGCCCTGATGCACAACCTTCAACAAAGGTATGCCGATTCATGCATGCCTCCACACAAAATACGCTTTAACTGAGAATCGAACAGGACAACGTCTTACTGTGAGGCGACAACGCTACCGCAGCACCACCACCGCAGATATATGTATATAGTAAAATTCCAACTCTGTAGTGAGAATGACTGCATCTTAGCAAATTATGTAACTAAGTTGGTATTTGAGCTGGTAGGATGTGATCAGATCCTTAACTGCATTTCAGGTTTTTAGACCCCAGAATGAGAAAGCATTTGTGAACCACCCAAACTAATAAGTTGGCAGTATCTGTGTGGGAAGGTTAGCTGAAGAAGAACAATAAGGCTGGGTGTATAAGATCTGAAACATTGGAATGAGTTAAATGTAGAACAGTTCTCATTCAATGGCTCTGAAGGGGAAGGGAGAGAAAGAAATGTTTTTTTTTTTTAGTTTAGTAGTGTAAGACTAAGCCTGATGAGGTTTACACAGATTATGTATACCAGGTATGCTTACGTCACACCTGCCGAGCTAGCTTTTTTTTTATGTAGGCAGGGATAATAAATGCACAACTTGTTTACAGCCTCAGTCTAATACTAAATGCAATCAATCTTGGGTCACCTGGGCTGCAGTGAGAGATTCATCTCTCTTTAGCATCAGAGCGGGAAGACTCAAATTTAAAAAAATTCCTAAAAGACTAGCTATTGGCATTATATTTAATATTTGACTTGTTATTTTATGAATGCACATGAGCATAGTATTTATTTATAAATGAACTGGGTTTTCTTCAATAAATATATTACATTCAGGTACCTATGCTGGAGATCTCTCCATATGCGAGAAATCTGTTTTTGCTTGAGTTCATGAAGCACTTACAGAGTTAAAACAGATAAGACCAGAAAGGAAAATAAGCTACCAACAGCTAACATTTGTCATCAAATAACTATATGGAAGCATAACCATCAATGAATACATCTCTACAATGGTATGCATCTTCCAGGCAAGTTCTATCAACTAATATCGTTCTGCTAAGTGTGAACGGGTCAAACTCAAACATAAGTGATAAAGCCCAGAGCATATAGCTTCAAGAAGAATGGAATAAGCTACCTTATCACTTGTGAGACATGATTTTCAACATTCAAATCTCAGGCAAATAAATATTTTAAGGCCTCAACAACTGTATACTTTGCATAGCAATCGAAACAATGCCACTTAACCCATGCCAGAACCTTCAGCTATTGGTCTACTAACTGTTGTTCGTCACATAAGGTTTAAGGTCTTTTGATCCCTCTATGCCATCAATGATTTGTGATTATTTTAGCACTATTTTTATCCTACATCATATTTATGTGTCTGTGTTTTCCTACTTATTTCCAACCAAATTCACTTTATCATATTTCTATAATTTCTTCATTCCCTTATTTTCTGTCCTATCTTTTGTCTAATATCCGTCTCTCTATTTCCATATATTTGTGTTTTCTATTATCTCTGATACAGCTTTGCATTAGATTCACTTAGCACACCCTTGGAAACACACTAAATTTTGCACCTACCCAGTGATGGTCTAGATAGTATTAATTTCTCAAATCCTTTGCTGAATTATACACTCAAAACTCATCTAGTTGAAACACTTCATATCTATTTCTCCCCACAGTAAGAAACTACACTAAGTGATACATTTTTTGGCTCACATATTTGTGACAATCACTGTTGTGTCTTTCTATTCATTTATTTAATTTGTTAACCTTGTTAGACCACTGATCAGTTCTGTTCTATTTCAGTCTCAGCTTAGGGTCAGTTATACAATCCCTCTTGAAGTGTACAATAACAAAAAACTGAAGTGAAATGAGTAAAATACAAAGAGCATAAACTAGTACAGTAACAGGATGAAATTACACTGATACCAATGTACACTTAAGTACAAAGCTTGCTTTGCATTTAAGAAGATAGAGCAATATATATATATATATATATATATATATATATATATATATATAATATAAGTTTGGGGTAGAAGAATTGAAACAATGGGCACTTAGGGTACAGGAAAGATATTAGTTAAGTTTGGTTTGCTTGATTCAGTAGATGACATTTTAGCAGTCCACAGAACTTGGGATAAGATGAAATATATTTAAGTTTGGTTGGGAAGGACTCCCATAACTTGAGGCAGAGAACTGAGGATGCATAGTCAGAGGCAGTAAGTTTGGAAAGAGGGATTTGTGTTAAAGGACCAGTATGATTCATGTTTCTGAAGTTGTTTGTGGGGGCTTGTCTTATTGGTTTAGAGGATCAAGGAGGGAGAGTCTGCTCATGTAGTAACTTAATAGTAGGTTTGCTTTGATTAATTGGAAGCCAGTTTGTTTTTTTCCAGAGTTAAACTGTAGTGTTCATTTCTTCAGGAATGACTGATAACTCTAGACATTTTATTTTCTAGTGTTTGAATGGAAGTGGATTTTTTAGCTGATGCTTCTGACACAAGAAAGGGTCAGAATTTGAGTTGAGGATGTAGGATTTTTTTCCGTATTGCATCTCTGGATGGGTATGACTGAAAAGGAGGATATTTTTGTGCCAGAACAGAAATCAATTTTTATGTGTTTTTTTCTAGATGAACTATGACATTTAGTGAGTAGTCTAACCAGAGAGCAAGGCACTTGAAAGAGTATACTTGCTCCTAGGCAGAATTGTTGTTGTTATAGATTGTTAAAGTATTACGGGATCAGCTGAGTTTCTGACGAGTTCCAAACAAAATTGTTTTTGTTTATGATGTGTTAAGAATGAAATGTTTCTTGTTGATCCATTCACTGAGGCAAATCACATCATTTTGAATGTCTTTAACTGCCTTACTAACATTGTGCACTTTGTTTTCATTTTAATGTACATATCAGCAAAAACTTAGACTATTTTATAGAAACAAAAAAAAAAAAATTCCTGACACAAGAATCTAAAACTCTCCTTAGTTCAGGCCTGCCTACTTTCTACCCTGTTATATGCTGTCCAGTCCTAACTAACATCCAGAAGAATCTTTCCACTAAACTAGAACTCACATATAATAAAAATAGCTAGATGTGCCAGCAATCTCCTTTTTCGCTGAGACTACTGCCTTTCTCTAAAAAAACTCTAGTGGGTAAAATGTCATCATCAATTCCTTCTACTTCAGCTACACCGGACTCACTCCATCCTTCACTATGCCCTAGCCTGTTCTACTCTCGCAGCTCTCATCACTCTCTGTGTTCCTACCCATGAACTACAAAGCACTGATCAGCACCTCCTTCAAATCTACAAACCCAATAAATCTATTGGCATACTCATTTATAATCACTTAGTCGCCTCTGCTTGGAACAAACTACCTCTCTATATTTGATCAATTCATAACACACACTGTTTCAAACAAGCATTAAAGAGTATCTGCTAAACTCATGGACTTGCTCCTGTACTGATCCAACTTAATTTCTACCTCTACTCCCTGTATTCTCCTCTGTCCTGCAGTGTATACCCTTCATAAGTCTATAGCTCTGTAAGATATGTTAATTTGTCTGTCTCCAGGACTGAACCCACTCACACATTCCTTTCTACTGTATTCCCCACTCAAGCTCTACAATCCGTTTCTCCAACTTTTTCTTTATCACTAATGGGTCACCTGGCAGCTGTAAACAACTGTACATCTACTACTCTGTTTCACTTCACTGGTCCTTTTACTGACTGTTAACTTCTATGGTGCAATGTTTTTTCTTAGGCTAACATTTTGCCTTACTCTTGTAATGATTTATGTAACTTGATTGTGTGTGACATATCTCTGCTTAAATGTATTTGTACAAAGTTTTGTATAATTCTTTTTCTAACTGTGCATTTGGCAAAACTGTATATATCTAAAGTTAAACTCTACAGTTCTTACTATGTTTCGCATTCTTTTGGAGCTTTTCTCCTTGGGTCTCCACTGAAAAATGGCATGTGGCCAGTCAGAATAACCTGGTTAACACATGTCAAATAAATAGGTTCATAGGTTCATACTAGGCTATCTGCCCGAGGGCATTTGCAAGCCTAGCCCATCGTTTTGTGGCTTACGCCACCCCTTTAGTATGGGGAACTATACCCATTATTTTGCTGTGCCTCTGTCGAGCAGTGACACTGAGGTAATCCTGGCCCATCCATTGGTCAAGATTTCTCTTGAACAAGGCAGCAGGTGCTCTGCCTCACATGTGCGGGATTTTGTTCCACAGCATAGGGAGTCTTTGGGTGATGAATCTATCCCTCCAGCACGTCCTATTAATAGCCGTGTCGAGGTAATAAATAAATACATAGCTGTGAAATATAATATAGTACATTAGAATAACTGCATTTCACGTATTTTGTTATATTTTTGTGCTAGTTTCTACATAATTAAAGCTGCAGTTTGTCTTGAGTACTTTCTTAAGTATTCATTATATTTTTGCCTCTACTCTTTCTTTACAATGTACATAAGTATTGTACTGGTACAGATCTATTTGTGAGCATCCCCTTGGACCCTGTCCTAATATTGACACTACTTTGGTAAATCCAGTTATTGAAATGCAAACAAATAAACAAATGTATAAACACAACTATTGTCTCAGTGGAGGCTTTAGGTTTTGATTGTCGTATTAATATCTTTTTTCTTCTCTTTGGCTAAACCATTTATAAATGAAGTTGACATTTTCCTGCTGAATGGTATTGAAGATGCAGGTCAAAACACTGTAATGTTTTCATTGTGTTGCATAGTTTATTCATGTTGTATATGAAATGTATATTTAGTCTACTACTGTACTCTGCCTTATATTGTATTTTATTCTAGAGTGGGGAATAAATATTTAAAACATTTCAAATGTCTCATGGTGCATACTTATCCTAGCAAAAGCGACAGTACTTCATGAAAGTTTTTGCTAATATTTTTGAACTTGTTGCTAACTCTTATTTATTGCTGATGTAGTAATACCTAGACTTTGCATGCCATACCTTGTTTTGTCCCTAACTATACACCTCTTTCAATGATTATTCTGCGTTTTATACTATATATATGTACTGATGTGCACTGGGCCTAGGCCTTGTCTGAAAAGAGTCAAAGGACCAATCCAACTACCTGGTGAAAAAAACACAGTAAACAAATAAACAAATAAATTCATGGATGTATGTGACAGTTGACTGGCAAGCATCCACACTAAAAATCATATACATTTAAGTTTTTTTTTTCCAGCAGGCACACTGTCAGCTATGTTTTTAATTAGCACTTCCAAGCTTTGTGTAAAACAGTATGGTCTTCTTCGACAGAGATAAAATCAGCTCCTCAGAGTTTCAATGCACATAAGGTTTTGCTAGTTAGAAAATTGTTGTTATGATGTCCTTAACTTCTGCAACTATTTCAATGGATGTTTCAGTGGCTCCAATGACATTTGAGGTCCTGCTACAGTTGATTGACAGGAATCAGAATGTCTTGTTTAGTTTAACCATCTGCACAAGCCTAACTTTCCGCAGAATCTCCTGTCTTTTATCTCATTAATATGTTCCACAAGTCAGTTAATGAGGATTCACATTCCAGGCTACTGCCAAGCTGAAGAGCAATTGCCTGGAGCTTTGGGTGAATGGAAACTGATATGTGAGAAACAAATTTAAACTGAACAAATGAAGCTGTTTTTTTCATACTATTTCTGTTAACAATAAATTGTTACACTTAATATTGTGGATTCAGTAAATTTACAATGAAACAGTAGTGCTGTTTGCGGTCTGTATTTCAAGTGCTATAGGTTTGAATGAGATAGGTGGCCCAAACAACTAGCACTCAGGTGTGATGCAGTAAACAGCACAACTGGAACTGTCAGTGTATGTGAGCAGTTCAGAAAATATAGAACTATGCAGTATGATTGTCACCTGCCAGGGGATTAGACTGAAGAGCCAGGGAGCCATGTGCATGAATGTAGTCAAATAAATTAAGACATTTTGCATGGAAAGTTTTCTTAAAATTATTTTAAACTACTTCAGGTAGCCTCCTCAGTTATCTTTCTGATATGCTATAATCTGAGATGCTACATTTATGCCTATGGGTCTTTACAGGATCATAGGATCATAGGAGTTACTAGGCTAATGGCCCCAGGGCCCTTAGAAGCCTAGTCAAGTTCAATCAGTGTTCCCAAGGGTGTCCGTTTCAAGCAGACACTAAAATCAGCATCTACCACTCCTGTCCAAGAGAAAGACAGGTGGAACCCCTGGGGAAAATTTCTGGTTACCCATCCAATCATCCAAATTATGCTTAAAATAGGACTAACAAGGGGCTTTGTTTAACATGAACAGGAAGCTTGCTCCAAAGTTGGGACAATCTCTGTGAGAGAAATCTGTCTCTCCAGCAAGTCCTGTTGATGCCACATACCAAGTTAAGGTCCTTTGAGTGAGTGAACTATGTGCCATTTGACTTGCAAATCTGCAGCATTTCTGTTAAAACTGGGTCAGAGATTGTTGTATATGCAAAGCACAGGTTTCCTCTGAGCAGTCTGTATGACACAGAATAAAGTGACAATGATTTCAGTCTGTTTGCATAAGACACATCTTGAAGACCCTCAATTTTCTTTGTAAAGAACCTTTGTGGCGTCTCCAATTGCTGCAGGTGTTTGGAAAGGAACATACCAAAGGGAGCATTGTACTCCATTATTGGCCTGATGAGAGAAGAGTACACGGGGGTTATAGCCTCTTTTTTTCTGGAGGCAATGCCCTTCTTACCACTATGGAGACATGGTTATTGAAGTTAACATTGCTGTCAACCTGTGTGCCCAGATGTCTCACCACTAACTGTGTGCTTATGATATTGCTATTGATGTGGTAGTTTGCAGGAACATCACCCTTGCCAAAGGGGATGATAATTATATATATTTTTTTGCATTAAGTTTAAGACCATGACTTTGGCATCAGTCATTAATCTGCAAAATAATCAGGGAAACTTAAAGATTAGTACTAGGCTAGCTATCCATTGTGGAGCAGTTTAAGCCTAGTGAATTACCCCATGTGGAAATCAAATCCTGCACCTTATGTTCGCATGGTAGACACCTTAATCATTATGCCAACTGTCTTGTTTGTCACATAAAAAATCCATCAAAGAGTTGCAAAGATAGTATCACAGATAACAGTAAATGAAGAGGTTGTGGGACCTATGCAGAAGGGACAGGATTACATAAAGAAATGGAAGTGTTGATTTTGAAAAACAGGAGACAGTGAGCAGCAACACTTGTTAGTTGTAAGCTAAGTGAGGGGGTGATGATCTGGTAGTGGCAGCAGGCAAATTCTGAACATGAGTATGGATGGATGTAAACAGAGCTGTGAGAAGGGATTGGGTTAGTAGGTAGGTAGGTAGGTAGGTAGGTAAGAAGGTAGGTGTTTGGTCATTATGCATTACTAAATGGGCATTGACTAGGTCATTTCAGATTTTGTCAAGGAAATGTGCATGTGTGTGTGTGTGTGTGTGTGTGTGTGTGTGTGTGTGTGTGTGTGTGTGTGTGTGTGTGTGTGTGTGTGTGTGTGTGTGTGTGTGTGTGTGTGTGTGTGTGTGTGTGTGTGTGTGTGTGTGTGTGTGTGTGTGTGTGTGTGTGTGTGTGTGTGTGTGTGTGTGTGTGTGTGTGTGTGTGTGTGTGTGTGTGTGTGTGTGTGTGTGTGTGTGTGTGTGTGTGTGTGTGTGTGTGTGTGTGTGTGTGTGTGTGTGTGTGTGTGTTATATTTTAGTTGTTTAACTTATAAGAATAACATGGCTTATGACCTTGGCTAAGAGTATGTTATAATGCTCTACTGGAATTGTAGAATTGTGAGATTGTGGTGATGATTTACCCGCAGATTCATTATTCTTCCATGCAGGACTAGCTTAGTCCTGCACAGAAGCGGCTGTTTAGGAGCAGGACAGCAGCATACCATGCATATTAATGAAGGCTCACTGCCTGAGCTTCTAATCTTACATGGAGCATGTAAGAGTGGAGGGGGTGTGTCTGAGAGCAGAGCTCTCAGAATATACACGCCCCTGCAATGAAGAACAGCAGAAAGCCCTAAAAGAATGAACAAGACCGCTCATAGGTGTCTGCATACCCCCAGTAACATCCCCCCAATAATAATAATACAAGAGCAATAGTAAACACAAACAGTAAAATTATACTTTTATTTTTTATGAAACAGATTGAATTTAACCATAGGTGCGCGGGTTTGCCCATCACTTAGCTATGGTTAATGCAGCTTAAATGGCAGAAAAGGATAAAAAAGGAGATCTATACAGATGGAGCAGTATAGCAATAGTGTAGTGGGCAGAACATTGGCCTTATGATCAGTCATTCCCAGTTTAAGTCCCACTGTAGCACATTCCATTTTCCATGTCAAATTACGTTATGACCAATATTTTTAGTTGCATAACCTACTAAATAACATATATTTGTGAACTGGAGTGCTGCATTAAATGCAGATGTGAGGTGTCAGTGTTATAATGTTGCAAAGTCCACAGATAGTCACATGTGCCCCATACTGAATATGTACACAGGAATCAGGGATACAAATGGAAGGTAAAATGTGTAATGAATGATAACTCTGTACAGCTTCCAAATCCTCCACCTTCAAACGAACCATTAGACATTACTGTCTAAATTAGTGCAGTGTAAGTGAGAGTAAGCACTAGTAAGCAAGTGTAAGCACTTTTAAGTAGTAGTAAGCAGGAGTAATCATATGTAAGCACCAGTAAGCGGGTTTAAGCCCATTTGCATGGGGGTAAGCAGTGCGCAGGCAGGTTAAGCAATATGGAAGCTAACTCTCTGTAAGCATATTTTACCTAAGGTTAGCATAGCTTACCCTCACGCAAACCCGCATGAACCCGCTTACAAGTGCGTAAAAGTGCCTTAGTCACTCTCTATCCAACAACCACTGTTCTGCCCAGCAACATAATGAATAGCCTTGCAGGTCTTGCACCCAAGACCATATACACTATAGTCACAGTAGTTAACCACCAAGCCAGCATAGCAGTACATAAGATTGAGGTATCACCAAACAAATCCTTACTACAGTAAAATCAAACTGAACATGTGAAAGGAATCAGTATACAGTCATATGTTCGATAACCTACTACATAACATAAATTTGTGAACTGGAGTACTGAAGTTGTGAGGTGTAATTGTAATACAGTGTTGAAGTCCCCTATTAAACACAAGAACCCCATAAAGTGTACTTACACATGAATCATGGATACCAAACATATATATATAATGTAATGAACAATAAACCAATGCCAAAAAGCAAATATAATGCAAAGTAAATATTAAGCAATGCTAAGCATTGCACAGGCCAGCTTAGTAGGTGTAAGCAAAGTGTAGGCCAGCTAACTCAACTTGCCCAGTGGTACACACCTTTAAACAATACCAACCTTAGGTAAGCAGGTTTGCCCATAGCTTAGCCTTTTCAAAACCGTCCAATCATGGCAAAGGGCAGGAAATCAGCCCTACTTAAACCCAAAAAGGCGGGAATACATCTCATAACTGGTTGTAGCTTCCACTTGCAAGCACCATGTCAGGTAGGGGAGAGGGAGTGTGCTTTCGGATGCAGTGCTGGGGCATCCAGGAGTCCAGAGTCATGGCAGGACTCCTTGTCAAAGACCATGAGCAGAGACTGCTGCAGGGCCAGTACCAGGGTTCCCAATATAAAGCAGAAGCCTGGGACCATCTCGCATGTGACCACACCAGTGCCACTGGCATATCCCGTACTAGTGAGCAGATCAGGCATCACTATGCTGACCTGAAGCGGGGAAAGGGGGTCTCTTGGATCAGTGTATCCAAGAGGCTAGGACGGCAGGGGTAGTCCCAGCTGTGTGTAAGTATTACTACACTACCTGTTTAATAATTGCTATCTCATACATATTATGGATAGGTATGGCTAAATATTCCTCTTATGACCTTCACAGTGGTAAGTGAGCAGGCCGCGAATCAGGATGCCCATGGATGTCACTTGGAGAGGTTGCGACGCATGGCAGGTTAGTAATACTCTTGCATGTACTGTCATAGGAAATACATCTAAAAGTATTAGCAAGTTAATTTATTTATTTATTTATTTATTTTACATTTGTTGACCGGGATGGTCCGACTGGATACATACCCATTTTCAGAGGAGTCCCGGGGAGAAAAGCTCCAGACACATAACAATTTACAAATTTTTAGGTAGATAGCATTAAGTAACAGTGAATACAGAAAGAAAAAATAGATAGTACAATAATTTCAGTTCAGAACATACAAGCTGATTACAGGTATAGCAGAATACATCCATCCATGAGGCATGAGACATACTTTAAGTTGTGGTAGTAGGTAAATGTTACCTTATTACCTAGGGTTTAGGATATTTTAATTAGGCAATAAAACCTAGATTAGTTAATATGACTGATCAACTTGTATGGATGGGCTAATAGGGATTCTGAAGAAGTTCATAAGGATGAAACCTAGGTCAATAAAGAAGTGTTTGCTGCATTTATACTCATTGGCATCAACGACTACATCTTGCTGTTTTTCATAATAGGGTAATTTGTTTGAAGTTAAAGTGAGATGGAGGAGGTGTAAGGGGTACTAGTCAGGGTTGGTACAGGGACATAACCAATGTGACTTATGGTGGATTTTAATTTTGTGTTTAAATACCGTTGGCGAAGATTCTTGGGTAATGTAATCTGGTTGTGAGTTCCAGTTTTTACTGACAGAGTTGGTGAAGAGGGAGTCACCTGCAGCGTGGTTTGATTTGATCATAAGTACTAGACGTTTGGTGGATGAGCGGAGTGTTCGATTGTTACTATAAGGGTGGATTATGTTTCTGAGGGCTGGCGTAGTGTCTGGGTGGTGGAGTATTTTATGGGCAACTATGAGCTGGTTGAGCTGGAGGAGTTGGTGTAGTTCCAGCCAGCCCAGGAGATTCAGGTTCAGACAGTGGTGGGTCCGGTAGTGTGTGCCAGTTGCAAATCTAGCAATGTGGTTGTAGCATGCAGATAATTTTTTGAGATCGGTTTTACTCAGGTGGGAGAAGAGAGGGGAGGCATAGAGAAGGGTTGATAGAAGATGGAATCGGGCAATAGCAGTTTTTGCTTGCGGGGTTAGGAATGATCTGATCCTATAGAGGCTGCCAAATTTCTTATTGATAGTTTTTATGGTTTGATTGATGTGTACATCAAACCTAAGGTTGTCATCGATCATGACACCCAACAGTTTAGTTTGGGTTACTGGGGAGATGATAGTGCCATTATTAGCTGTCATGTTTAATGATGGTGATTTGGTCCTATTTGTTGGGGTGAAGAGAAGTAACTTAGTTTTGTTGGGATTTAGTATTAATTGTTGGTTTAATAGCCAACTTTCAAACTTGTTGAAGGTGTTTTGGGTTATTGTGGTGAGTTTTGTAGGGGAGGAGGCAGAGCAGATCAAGGTTGAGTCATCTGAATATTGAATGCAGGTAGCCTCTGGAATGAATGCACTAAGTTCATTTATAAAGATGGAAAAAAGAAGGGGACCTAGTATTGATCCCTGGGGGACTCCAAGTCTGATGGGGAGGTGAGAGGAGAGTTTACCCTTCCACAGTACTGTCTGTTGCCTGTCTTGTAGGTAAGACTCAAACCATTGGAGGGCTTGTTTATTTAAGTTTTGGGCTTCCAAACTGTTCATTAGCATTTTGTGATCCACCATGTCGAAGGCTTTGGATAGGTCTAAGAAGAGGGCAGAGGACAGATTGTTATTGTTATGACTGTGGTTGATGGTGTCAGAGAAGGAGAGGAGAGCTGTTGTGGTGCTGTGATTGGGCCTAAAGCCATGTTGCGAATTGGATAGTAGTTTGTTCTCTGAGAGATATTTCATGAGTTGAATATGAATGCACTTTTCCATTATCTTAGCTAGTGGAGACAGAATAGCTATTGGCCTGTAGTTGGACAGTTCAGTAGAACTGCCCCCCTTGTATAGTGGTATGACATGTGAGATTTTCCATATGTTGGGGATAACGGCTTCTGATATGGTTTGGTTGATAAGGACAGAGATAGGGTATGCAATTGCCTCTGCAGCCTTTTGTAAGTAGTCAGCTGGGAGGAGGTCTGCAGCCAGGGTGGTGGGTCTTAGTTTACTAAGTAGGGTCATAATGAGTTTGGTGGGGACAGGTTGGAGTTTGAAGGGGGCTATTGTATTGGACTTTGTTTTGTTAGGATTAAGTCCTGTGGGTGTGAGTTGGTTAGCTAAAGTTTGGATGGTTTCAGTAAAGGAGTTAAAGGAGTTTGCCGTGTCTTCTGGGGTTTTTTGATTGGTGCCAGATGGGTTTGGGGTGGTGGTTTGTCCTGGGTGGAGGAGTCTATTTATTCCTGTCCAGAATTTCTGAGGTTTAGTTTTGTGTACTTGTTGTAGGTGGTGGTAGTAGTTCTTTTTATCTACTGTTATGGATTTTTTTGCCTCATTTCTTAGTTGCCTAAATAGGAGTTGGTCAGGTTGGGTTTTAGTTGTGCGGTAGGTGGCCCATGCTTTATTTCTTGATGTAATTTTGTCCCTAGTTTCTTTGGTGAGCCAAGGTGCAGTGTTGACCTTGGTTCTACTAGTCCGACTAGGGGCATGGAGGTTAAGGATAGTGAGGAATTTGTCATTGAAGTAAGAGACTGCTTCATCTAGTGGGAGCCATTTTAGGGCAGACCAGTTGCATGCCTTTAGTTCACTGTTAAACTTTAGAGGATCGAAGCTTTTGTTGTATCTTATAGTTCTGTATGTGGGTTGCTGACAGTAATTAATCTTGTGTCAGAGTATATATGTGAGGCAATGGTCACTTAGATCATCTGGTAATGTGCCTGTTGAGTAGAGATCGGGGGAGTTGTTGATGAGTATCCAGTCTAGAGTACTAGCTTTGTTATGTGATTTACATAGCCTAGTGGGTGAGATTGTGGTTTGGGTATATCCATGGAGGTTAATATGGGTCTTTGGGGATTGAGTGGAACAGGCTGACCAGCCAGTGTTGAAGTCCCAGAGGATTATAGTTTCCTGTGGCTGGTTGTTGTTGAGCCAGGTTAGGAACTCCTCAAGGATGTCAATGTTCTTCCCTGGGGGAATGTAGACACAGACAATGTTTATGCTTATTTGTTTATTAATATGTAGCTTTGTGATGATGATTTCAGTGTTATTGAATAGGGGGGTTGCAGCATGGCTATGGTGACAGATATGGTGTATTTATAGAGTATTGCTACCCCACCACCCTTTTTGTGGATACGATCGAGTCTATGCATGTTGTACCCAGGTGGCAGGACTTCATTGTCCTTGGTGGCAGGTTTTAGCCATGTTTCTGTGAGGCAGAGTATCTCAGGTGAATATACTGCCAGGAGAGCATGTAGGTGCTGGGTTTTGTTATTTATGCTCCAGATGTTTAGGTGGCAGGCCAGCAAAGAGTCACGGGGTCTGTGGGATGGGCCTATATTGGTTAGGGATTATTCTGAGAGAATGGGTGCAGTTGAAGTGTTTGGGCCAGGGTTTGGGTGGATGTCACCATCTATGGTGAGGTTTTTTTTTATCCTAACTATAAGTTTCCAGACTCAGAGCAGCATACGATGATAGTACCTAGGTTTGTTGTGGATGTATTTAGGCCTGATAGGGACAAAACTAGGTGAGGCAGATGTGTTGAGATTCAAGGAAGGGATAGGTTGGGGGATATTTTGTTGACGTGAAGGGGTTGAGGTTCGGAATCTAGGGTAGTGAAAGCCAAGATGTTCTGTGTTCTCATAGGAGGAAAGTAGATATGGGATAATTAGTAGGGTTGGTAGAACAAATAGCAATATATTTGTGGAGGTGGACATAGTTGTTAGAAGGAGATTTGGTAATGGTGTGGGAGTAGTGGAAAGGAGGAGGGGTTGGAAGTGGGAGATGAGATAGGTTGAGGCTGTGGTATTGGTTGTAGCTGATTGGTTGCAGAGGAGTTGGGTGTGGTTTGAGAGATATAAATTAAGCAATAGTAGGGGCGTGTGGGATTTGGGGGCCGGGTGGGGTGTGAAGTGAGCCCAAGCGAAGCGAGGGCGAGCGTAGCAGGGCTTAACCGGTTTTCCAGTTTGCTCGTGATCGGAGGTTGCAAGGTAGGTGAACTACTGCTTCCAATAGGTTCTTCAGGCAGGTTATAAGATTTCTAATAGTTTCTTTCCCTGTATGTAAGAGGGTTAACTAAGAGGTAGTCACTGGATGCCTTTGAAACACCAGCGACTGAGCGTTTTTAATGTTTTATGGCTGAGAGCAGCTAAATTGCTACAGCCTTTTTCATGGGGTGATTGAGAGTATTTCTAGTGCTGGACCCAGTTACAGTTCACAAAGAACATTAGTTAAGAGTGCGGGTTATTACACTTTAGCTATTGTGTTCAGGATAGGAGGTCGGGTCTGCGTGCTTCACTACTCGCTCTTTTGGGTCCCTTGTGCTAAGGAGCTTGTAGGGAACTGTTACCAGGGAGCGACCTGTGGGGATAGATTTGTGAAATTTACTAGTAGGTAGTAGTGTCTCAGATTCAGTTTCCGTTTCTTAGTGCCCTTTTTTATTTAAACATGTACATCAAAGTTCAACTGTTTAGTACATATTGCCATACAGCATGCACACTTAAAATCAGGTATTATGGTCTAGTACAACTTGCGCTTAGTTTACAGGAATTGTATATGCAGACCAGCAGGTATACCAGGTTACAGCATATTGTGCTGTGAAAGCATATAATAGTTGAGTGTAACCTCATGTAGCAGCGCAGTGGACTAATAGTGGTGTACAAATTCAAAATGCTGTTAATATCTTTACACTCGTCTATAGCAGTCTCAATATATCAAATACAGAGGTATGAGGCAGTTTAAACAGCTAGGTACAAGCTAGAAACATGTACATTGTCTTACGTTATACTATACCACACTTGTTTATCAAAATAAAGAACATAGTATCTATCCGTTACTTCTACGTCGATTACTAAACCAAGAGCATTTTCTCTATCTACGCTATGTTGAACAACTCTTGTTTATCAAATAATGAACATAGCAAGGATCTGTTCTACTCCTGAAATACCTCTTACTTAAACTCTTAACATCGCTATTTTAGACAAATGTTTGTAACATTAGTAGCTTCAAAAACATTAAGGCAACATTAGGGGATATGATACAAAGTAAAGGTTATTTACAAACCATGAAACAGCAGGCGACTGGTTGGGTCCAGGAGCACTAGAACTTTGAAAATGGCGGTAGTGTGGGAGGGATATGTAACCTCGGTTCAGGGCTTAACCAGTTTTCCAGTTTGCTCGTGATTGGAGGTTGCAAGGTAGGTGAACTACTGCTTCCAATAGGTTTTTCAGGCAGGTTATAAGATTTATAATAGTTTCTTTCCCTGTATGTAAGAGGGTTAACTAAGATGTAGCCACTGGATGCCTTTGAAACGCCAGCGACTGAACATTTTTTAATGTTTTATGGCTGAGAGCAGCTAAATTGCTACAGCCTTTTTCATGGGGTGATTGAGGGTATTTCTAGTGCTGGATCCAGTTACATTTCGCAAAAAACATTAGTTAAGAGTGCGGGTTATTACCCTTTAGCTATTGTGTTCAGGATAGGAGGTCGGGTCTGCGTGCTTCACTACTCGCTCTTTTGGGTCCCTTGTGCTAAGGAGCTTGTAGGGAACTGTTACCAGGGAGCGACCCTTTAGCTATTGTGTTCAGGATAGGAGGTCCGGTCCACGTGCTTCACTACTCGCTCTTTTGGGTCCCTTGTGCTAAGGAGCTTGTAGGGAACTGTTACCAGGGAGCTACCGTGAAACAGCAAGCAACTGGCTGGGTCCAGGAGCACTAGAGCTTTGACAGTAATTGTCAGTAATTGCCAGTATAAAACCTGTATAGTTTAAGGCAAGTACTGCATACACCAGAGAATATGGCAGAAAGAGTCTCATATGGGTTGTATGTAAATAAAAGCATAATAGCCTGACAATAAAGGTCTAACTGCTGGACTGCATGTGTTTACTCTGCTGTCATATGCTAATGTAGATTTGCAATCACTTAGTAGTACTGCCATATTAAGCACTGTTACCCACACTGTGCAACATAAATAAAATGTGTAGGAATGTCTGTATATGACTGGTGTAATCCCCAGAGGTCATTTAGTACAACTGAGAGACACACAGAAAACATTTGAAAGACAGACAACAAAATCTGAATAGCACATGCAACTGAGACATGAACTGTTGTATTTTTAGCACACACAGACATGGTTCTAATCCTGGGAGTGGTAGCAGTGTGCATACAGAATCATACCCCACAACTATACAGATATTTCCAGAATGTCCAGTAAAGTGGCCCATATCTGCTGCCTGTCACTCTGTCCCCCTGGGAAATTAGTGGGATGATCCCAGACGTATAGGCAGCAAACAAGAAATACAACTGATTGTCACATATCTATAAGAACAAACCTGTCACTCTAGCAACTCCTCAAACTGTTATGAGAGTAATAAGCCAGGTATGTCCCATCTATACCCACATGTTGTCAAGCTGTGACCAGAGTATGTACAGTAACAGAATGAGATGTATGTGCATAATACTAATGTGGAATCTGGTAATGTGTGTGGCAACATTCAGGTAGTGCTAACAAACATTGCTCCCACAGGTCCATCAGATACAAACACTGTGCCCAGAAATAAAAGAATGATACCCTGTACTGGTAATGTTTACTTTGGTATTGTATGGCATAGTGAGTGTTGCAGTTGCTCTGAATAATAAGGTATCACTGTCACCCACACTGTGCTACATAATATAACTGTCTAGGAAATTCTGTATAAGAGTGTTGTAATACAAGGTCAGAATGTAAATCCACAGGAGAAGTGTATGACAAAAATCAGATAAGAGATATACAGCAATATCTATATAGCACACACAACTGTGATGGACAGTGTTTTAGTTTTAGCAGACACAGCCATGGTCTGAATCCTGGGAGTGGAAGTAGGCTGCATAGAGAATCCTACCCCACAACTGTACAGATAAGTCCAGAATGTCCAGTATATTGGCCCATATCTGCTGCCTGTCACCCTGTCCCCCTGGGAAATCAGTGGGATGATTCCAGATGTTTAGGAAGCAAACAGGAAATACAACTGATTGTCACACATCTATAAGAACAAACCTGTCACACTAGCAACTCCCCAAAATGTTAAGAGAGTAATAAGCCACGTATGTCCCATCTACACTCCCATATTGTCAAGCTGTGACCAGAGTGTGTACAGTAACAGAGTGAGATGTATCTGCATAATACTAATGTGAAATCTGGTACTTTGTGTGGCAACATTCAAGTAGTGCTAACAAACATTGCTCCCACAAGTCCTTCAGATACGAACATTGTGCTGAGAAATAAAAGCTTGATACCCTGTACTGGTACTGTTTACTCCGGTATTGTATGGCACTGTGAGTGTTGCAGTTGCACTGAATAATAAGGTATCACTGATCACTGTCACCCACACTGTGCTACATAATAGAAATGTCTAGGAAATCCTATATAAGAGTGTTGTAAGTCACTAAAAGATGAAGAAGGCAATAGTCTACATATGTTACGGTTCATGTGCATGTGGTCAAGACATGGCTAGAGTCTGTGCAAAAAGAGATGGACAGGTAGGTGCATAACATCAACCTGGAATCTGGGAGTATGTGTAGGAACAGTTAGTGTTAACAAACAATTTCTCCACAGATATACCAGGTAAGAGGTGTATACTGCAGGTAAAACCAGTCCATGTGTATAGTTGTCGACAGCCATATCATTGTCCAAACTAAGGCAATAGGGTATTGTAGTAATACCTGTAAGGTACAGATAACAGCATTGTCTAGGAAAGTAATGCAAACTACAGGAATATACTAGTTGTTAATTGACATCTTTCTCACTCCCCCACCATATCTCCAACAATACACTAAATACCCACCTCAACTAGTACGTGATGACTCCACTGTAATGTTGGGACATATGTCCTATTGTTTGATAATTATATAAATCTGCTTCTATGCATGTGCTATGTTGAAATACTCCAACATTGGTGGCATGGTACCATCAATGTACCTGCATGCTGTTGTTATTACCACTGTGGTCCCATATATGCATGTGTTCCATTTGCTATGCAACTGTTCCATAACTGGTATCTGGGTTAATGGGAATATCTATGTATGCTGTTATATCTAATCCTGGAATGTGTTGACTATTACCAACCCACATATGTTGATAATCCTTGAACACCGTAGCACGTATGGGAATGCGGATCCCAGCAGACCCACCTGTCCCACCTCAACTGGCTGTGGCACCGGGCACCAGCATGTATGGGGCCCAACCTGGGACCTCCTCATCTGTTGGTCCTGCACCACCTTCAGGTGGAACCACCTCAAGGGATGGGGCTCACTCCCCCCGGGAGTGGGTGTGGACAGGAACCTGTCACCCATCGCCAAGGTTCGGGTTGTGGTGCATAGCGAGCTCTGCAGGGAGGTTGGAGATCTGCTAGGCCAACTCGAGGGCCGCATATCATGACTAGAGGGTCAGCCTGGCTCTCTGACTCAGCCCCCAACACAGCCACCTTCGGGGCTGTGAAGGTGCAGTGGTGACTGCCCATGGGTGGGAACCTCAGTCCCACTGCTTCCACTAGGGGGCTCATGGGCTTCTGATTTCCCAAAACCCATCCCCATCAAGGTGTTTACCCCCCACATGTGTCATATACCCTCTCTGTATGCATCTTGCATGTCTTGTCTGTTAATCTATCCAGCCTACCTCCCCAAATATCCCTCCCCAGCATCCCACTCTCACCTGAAAATAAAAGGGCAATCTGTTCCCAAAAAAAAGTATTGCCCCATACAGAGCTGTCCACTTCGCACACATGTTCACTGGGCACATGTAATGTGGTCTAATTGGCATCACAACCTATTATTGTTGTCCTCACCCCTCACTCAGGGGTTTGAGTGTTCAAATCTACCTCAACATTCAGTGTACATGCACAGCTGTTGCTGTAGAAGAAATGGGCAGCTATGGACCTTCCCTACACCATCCTACACATCCCTAGCTATTTTCTCTACTGTCTTTCCCTCTTTGTGCCCCTATCACCACTGTCCTATCAACCCTTTTTTCTTTTCTTTTAAAGAAATTAGCGGGGGGGGTAAGTGGGAATAAGCACTTTTAAGCAGCAGTAAGAGGGTTTAAGCTTGTTCGCATGATGGTAAGCAATGCCTACACAGGTTAAGCAATTTAGAAGCTAACTGAGTATAAGAAACTGTAACTGGACATTAGCAGTGCTTACCTCTGCGCAAACCCATGCAAACCCACTTACAACTGCTTAAAAGTGCCTTCATCACTCTGTATCCAACTGCCCTTGTCCTGCCCAGCAAAAAAAAACAGCATCTGCAAGGCTCAAACCGAGGACCCTGCATACCATAGGCAAAGTGATTTACCACTAAGCCATATCAGATATAAATAGCCCTCCGGTTTTCACAAACATGTCATCCAGCCCAGTCATTCAATAATACAGGAAATGTATTTAAACATGTAGATGTTTGTGTGTGTGTGTATATATATATTAATATCTAAATAGATATAACATATCTATATATGTAGATATATATATATATATATATATATATATATATATATATATATATATATATATATATATACATATATATATATATATATATATATATATATATATATATATATATATATATATATATATATATATATATATATATATATATATATATATATATATATATATATATATATATGTAAGTATATACAGACATACATCTATAGATATAAAAGGGAACATACCAAAAACATATATGTCCACATGCAGCGCTAATGGGGGTGAGGGGGCCCAAACAACATACGTCTTGTCCAAATAGATATCCCCCTACAGCCAAATACATCTGCCCTGCATTACAATAACAACTGTTGCAGATCCCATAACCAGGATCTGACACAACATGGGCACAAGATGTTAACAGTACTCCATCCTACCTGCATGATGTCAGGCTGGTATCAGTAACATATTATGCAGTACAGTCTGCCTACCATAGGGAATGTACAATGTGGAAGCAATCAACATTCCTAAGATACATATACACAGACACAATCTCGAAAGTCATATAGTCGAGACCATATGCTCAAAATTGTGGAAGCTGAACTCTGTGAATGGGGAACGGCATGCAGTGCAGAACGGAGATTTCCCTTTCTCCGCTGTAGTGCGATCTCGGAGTTGGAATAAATAAGCAGCGGGGGTGTGGGGGGGTGCAGGGGGGTTTTGCCCCCTGCAGAAACACTTTGTTGTGTTACGTTTTTCTGTTTTCCAGCTCCCTTTCATGAAGTCGAGCTTCAGAAATTTGAGCATATGGCTTCCACCATATGCATTTCAAGTTTCTGAATGTTCGACTTTGTCAAGGGGAACCATATATATATATATATATATATATATATATATATATATATATATATATATATATATAAATATATATATATATATATATATATACTTATACATATAAAGATATATATGTATCAACACATGCATACACAGAGATATCGATAGGAAGCTATATATGTAGAAAGTGCACACAATACGGAACAGCCACTATGCCTACAGTTTCCATCTTACCAACTGGACACTGTATGAGCCACCCATACAAATGACAATTGTTGCCTGCAACATATACCCACAGAGAGGTCAAAGGATATAACACAGCACACAGGTTTGCATACATGGGAAAGCTTTTTTTGTGTACTATTACAGTTGTATATGCCATGTCATATAGCTCTTTAGACTCTAACATACATATAAACAGAGTAATGCAATTGTGAAACAGTTATTTTAATGCAGTAGTCTGGAAATGTTTACTTATGTTGCTGTCCAGGCTGAGACCTTCAAGTAGTACAATAGTAAAGACAGACTGGGCCACAGGATACCAATCAATCAACAGTAAGTAATGCAGATGTATAGTCCAGCAGCCTCTGTCTACACTCTGTACACAATCCCTAGGGGGTAAAGACCTCAGTTGACACAATGGGATGTATCTGTTACATAACAAGGCATAACTGACACCATCACAATCACACTGACAAACAGAACAGTCTGTATGGCAGGAATCAGTAGGCCTGCATTTACCCAAGGTGAATTGTATGGTAATGTACATCCAGATACCTTAAGGCAGCTTACCCCTGATACCCCCACATTTTGTAACAGCCTAGGTTAGTTATGGTGCATCTCCCCATAGACTGAATAATACAGGGCCATATACTACTGTTACATACACTGGCCTCTGGAGTGCATAAGGGCACACATGTATTGTGTAGGTGAAGCCCACACATATATGGACCCAACCCCACAATATGTGTGGGGACACAACAGCAGTGGACTAATGGCAGGAATGGCAGCATGACTTACTCACAGCCCACTACAGAACAACCCCTGACAGCTTGTCATATGTACAAAGCCTGGTATTTATTATTTTATTTATTTATTTTACATTTGTTGACCGGGCTAGTCTAACTGGATATATGTCCATTTTCAGTAGGGGCCCGAGGAGATAAGCTCCAAAACATGAATAAAATACAAATACAAATAACAAATTACAAACAACAAAAAGCAAAAAATTTGTAAGAAAAAAAAATACCAAAAATAGTAAAAATATAATAAAAATAACCAAGCAATGGAAACATGTGCAGTAAGGCATAGAGGTTAGCACATAGTGTGAAAAGAGGGCAAGAGTCATAAACAGTGCAAAAAGAAAGGTACAGGGACTAAATACAGGTAAAGACAACAGTAGAGAAAGAAAGTTAGTTGTGAAGTGATTTTACTAAGAATTTATTAGAAAAAAGGTATATAAGGATAAGTAAAATGGTGTACAATAGGGAGACATGAGAGAAGTATAGTAAGAAGGAAGATGTAACAGTGGATAGTAAGCACAAGATAGGCAAGGTCAAGTATAAAGAGATGGATGGCTAGTCTGGTTTGGTACAGGGGCAGAGCCAGTATGATTGGAGGTAAAGTTTAAGTCTGTTTTTGAAGACTAATAAGGAAGTAAGTGAGGAGAGGTCATTAGGGAGAAGATTCCAAGATTTACCTACAGTATAAGAGAAGAGAGAATCCCCATCCCTGTTATTAGATTTGGAGGTGTGTACAAGAAGTTTGTGTGAAGAGCGTAGAGACTTCAGATTTTTATAGGGGGTAATGAGGCTAAATAAACTAGAAGTATTAGAGGATAGAGGCTGGAACACAGGCCCATATATGAAATATTGTTGTCATACACTAAGCAAGTTGCTGGTGTTACAGGATATTCTGCAACATACCCTTATTCAAGAATATGAAGTTAGAAACAGAAATGAATGTAGCCATGTACTGATAGCACTCAACACACACACTGACAGTGATATATCTGACACAAGACCTGTGTGGTGAACAGACAAAACATAATAGGCACACCTCTGGCCATCAAGTGGATAGGCCCACAGTTGAGAGCTATGTAGACAGATTGCATTCCAAGTTAAACTAGTATGTACACACAAACCCTGTAACACTGGTGCTATACAATGCATACAACAACACTACTCACACTCTGTCTGTAGTTCTGGAACCTCCTACAAATATGTAGCTGGCCTGAGTGTGAAGGTTCTCCTTTAAGAGGTATTGCTACCTGCTGTCTGTAACATTGCTGCCCACACACAGGAAGGATGTCCACCATACAGGAAATATAAAGGGACCACACCCATATGATGTAGAGATCTATAGTAGTTGATTGCCATGACAGTGGTAATTGGAATTACTACACAGCATGCGGCATGCAGGTAGCAAGTGGAGGACACTGATTGGTGCAGAGGCCATCACCTGATCATGTTCATCACCTACAAAATCCATGCTGCAATCTATTCAAAGCAGCTCAATCCATTTACTGGAGAGAGACCAAGATAGATAGAGAGAGAGAGAGAGAGTGTGTGTGTGTGTGTGTGTGTGTGTGTGTGTGTGTGTGTGTGTGTGTGTGTGTGTGTGTGTGTGTGTGTGTGTGTGTGTAAGGCATAAACAAACAAACAAAAAACATAACATCAAGCAAACCATCCAGAAGAGACTTAATTTCTAGAACAGGTATGTGAAGTATATATGCATGTAACTGACCATAGTACTTGGTCCATAATAAAGGGATGGATGATGTGGAATGATTTATATGTGCCTTCAGGTGTTGCTGTTGTAATGATGTTCAGCTAAACAACTGCTAAGGACAATAGAGTCTGTCCCTGTGAGTAGTGGGCCATACCCATCAACCAGGCAGAGCAGCACTGACTGATAAGATGTAAGCCATCATAGTGTATGTTGTATAATAGGAAGTATGTATATTACTGTGGCCAACACCTGGTAGTTGAAGTAATGCCATAATGATGGACATGTGGGTTCCACAGCCAACCTCTTGCAGGATACTCAGGTTAACCAGTATTGTAGCATGCAGGAATGCCATAGGTATGTAATAGGGTTACCTGCAATCTGGCCTTACATATACCCCCCTAATGTCAGGCTGTGTCCATATGTGGAACCTGTCTGTGTTTTAGCAAGGCAGAACAGTGCAGCTGTGCAGGAAGGTGTTGTGAGATTGTGGACCTGATGTCTGAATGTACCCCATAAATAAGTATGCATATGTGCATATATATATATATATATATATATATATATATATATATATATATATATATATATCCACAAATATACAGTTACCCATGTGTAGACATATATATAAACACATATATACACGTATATATCTACACATATATAGATATATACCTATATGCATGTCTACATATATACAAACACACACACAAACATATAAATATGAATACATGTCCCCTGTATTACCACCACAGTGCTGCATGCTATGTGTGAAAAAAAGTAGCAGACATAGAAATACACACAGATATCTACAGCTGTCAGTGTGTACAACATGGATGGGTATGGCACATGTGAAACCCCTTGTTGGGGCCACATTGCCCTTGTCTGTGAAGTATGGAATGGGAATATGGGAAAGTATGGCAAGTACAGTTGTGGAGGTGGTCAGGGTTGGTAGATATAGAGGACAGTCTACAGGGGTGGTATGTGACATATGTGGTGGGTAAACACCCTGGAGGATGTGTGTGGTCTGTGATTAGGAAGCCCCATGGGCTCCAATATAGACACAATGGGGACAAGCCTCCCACCCACTGCTACTCACAGCAGCAGTCCATGTCCCGAAGGTGCCTAGTCTGGAGGCTGAGCAGGAGGAGCATGTGGGCCCTGTGAATGTGTACTGGGTGCCTCAAGGTGATGTAGCACATCCCACTTGTGTCTGTGGAGCTGTTTATGGAACAGACCCTGGACCTGATCTCGAGGAATAAGAACATGTCTCTGTGTGTGCCCCTGGGGGGTACAACATCCCCTGAGTTGGTTCCACCTGAAGGTACTGTTGAACCAGTACATGAGGAGGCCCCAGGGTGGGTCACACATGTGATGTGGCCTAGTAACATGGGCAGATGAGTTTGAGAGGTGGTTCTGCTGGCCAGTAGTACATATACATTCTATTGTGTCACTGTTATAGAGCATATGTCGGTAGTAATAGTCTACTCAATCCCGGAACATGTCCAGCAGCATGCACAGATAACCCCAATAACACAAAATGTCAGATGTGCAGCAACCACATAGCAAGCATACCATAGGCATATATGGAACCATAGTGGCCCTGACAATGGTATGCAGGTGAATAGTCTGTAACAGGCCAGCAATGATAGTGTCCACACAGTGAACATGGCTACAAACACATTGCACAAAGTGTGGTACAATACAATATCTGCCCTACTGGTAGGTATGCTGTACCCATACCTATTGAGTTGTGTGTACAGTTGGTTGTCACTGATATGGTGGGGGGGTGACAGTGATGTGTATTAAGAACTGTGGTAACCTTGCTGCATTACTTGCTCACACCTGTGTCCATATTTATGTCTTTCAGTCAAGATGTCCCATGGAAGGCTTCCGGCATACTCAGCAGCTAAAAACGACATTCTGGTGAAGAACTACCCTGCATTTCTTGGCCAGGCCGCCAATGATCAGCCAGAGTGGACCGCCCTGTTGAACGACCTAGTCCACAGGTTCAATGATGTCAGACTGCACAACCGCAGTTATGAGCAGGTCCAACATCATTGTTCTGACCTGCTTCACAATGCCTGTCAGTATGCTGCTGCAGTCCAGGTGGAATCATCTCACCACAGGGGGGCCTTGCCATCCATCCCCCCTCACACTTGTGGAGGAGCTCCTAGCCAGCCTTGTGGCACCTGCCAGTCTGCATAGCCACCAACCGCCGGATACCTTTGTGGAGGTAGGTGCTACCTACTGGCCGATGAGCGTTCAGGTAAGGCCACAGGGCAAATCAGTAGACCACTTTTGCATATACATCTGCATCTGTACAGGTAGATCATACATATCTGACATGTCATAGATATAGTTTGTTGCTGCATAGTAGTTATAAACAGATGTGCATATGTGGTAGTATTGTGGACATGTACTGTTGATGTACTGTAATGCTGCACCCACCCTGTAGCAATGCCACAGGTGTGGCCACTGACATTGTATCTCTCACCATCTTATGCAGGTCCCTCCAGTATACCACCAAGGCAGCAGCCCGTAGCTGGTGAGTATGGTTTATGTAGATGCTTGCCAAACACAGGGCATGTAAAGGCTATGGTATATTCCATGCACACATCTAACATACCTACCCAAAATGCATGCTGTACATGTGCACATATTGTTGCTGTTAAATGCATGGCATCACAGTGGTGACCATGATGGGGTATTGGAAGGGTATGTCAGACACCTGCAAGATAACTAACATCCTGTCATTGTAGAATGTGTCCACAGGGAGTAACATAATGGTGAGAGACATGGCCTACAGTAGGGACATGTTTGGAACAATACCCATATACATTGCAACACCAGTGTATATACGTGTAGGACAATGGCAACTGTTGCAGAGTTATACTATGACATAAGGTATTACTGTGGTCCACATTATCAGCTGGGACTGTTCAGTATATGGGACACTGCAAAGTGACACACATGTGTAGGCCTTACTTGTCAAGCATCTGCAAAAAGGTTGAAGGTGGGGATATTGTCAGCATGACACACCAGTGCACTGCAGCAGGGATCTTAAGGATGCTAAGAATGGCTGTATCTGCACATAGTCAGGTTCAGGAACTGTGGCAGACATAACCCTACCTCCACAGCAATAGTGACGGCAGTGTGTGAACACCAAAGGATGTGTACATGAGTAGACCTTGCAGTCATGTAGATTAGGGGGACGTGTAGGGCAGACTGAACATACACTGGCAAATGCATATGGCCCACACAAGTATAGCCCTGTCTGGAGTAGTGACTGCTGTAGTACACATAACAATAGGTGCAACAAACCGTCATGATAAGGGTGTGCACACATATGCTCAGACAGAGTGTATGCACTGCAGTCAGCATCTGCACACCTAACACAGTCCATAGACACTGCATGTGAAAGTACAGGACATATATCATATATCAGGCCCATGTACTGTTAAGATATGCGGTGATGTGGTCCCATGGTAGATCAAGGATGGGTGCGTCCTATTAATAATGGTGTGTACTCCCCCCATAGCCACAGTATGCTCTGATGGTTGTCAGTGTAATAGTACTGGATTGGTGATACATGGTCCACTGATGTTGAGAGGTGTAAATCAGACATCAGGCATTCACAAATGACATCTGTCCACATATCATCCCAGGTATGTGTTGCTTAAAAACATAGGGGCTGTGAGCATTAGAGCTGACGTAACTGACACAGTACTACACATTCAGCAATGGGTTGTACACCTGTGAGGTTTGGTGCACACTACATGGCAGGGTGCAGAACAGGTGCACAGCAATACTGTGTACATGGATGCAGTGGTATCCAGGGGAAGGGGCATCACCTAGTGACACAGCACATGCATCATACACATGTATACTATTGCTAGCATGGATTGACTATAGCTGCACTGCATGCTGTTGTGTACCATATGCTATGCATGTTGACAGATGGGTAATAGGAGGACTTTGTGTACTATCATTGTGCAACCTCAATTGTGTGTGTGTGTGTGTGTGTGTGTGTGTGTGTGTGTGTGTGTGTGTGTGTGTGCTTCCTGGTGGGTATTTATTTGTCTGTAGGGTCACTCTGGTGTAGTGGAGGGAGGTTGATGCATGTAGGATGCATGTGTGCATATGTGTGTATTTGTGTGGGTGGCCATGTATGCACATGTGTAATTGTGGGGTTGTTTATACAGCAGTACTTTCTTCTGGGACCATGCAGTACATGGACATGGACTGCCACATTATACTCCATGTATGTAATCACAGGAAAGTTGATGCTATAACGAGGTCTGTAGCATGGAACAGGCATTGAGAGGGAAGGTAGAGGCAAGGTATACCCTTAATATCGCATTCAGCAGAGAGGTGACTGACAACCCACGTATGCAGCACTACAGATGCATTGGGGAAGTACTAGTCAACGCCAGGGAATGTATCTATATGTTACAGTTGTCACATGATAGGCTGATTGAGCAGCATATCTGGCATGTAGTGAGCAATACATACACATGACACTCCAGTGCATGATATTATGGAGTGAGCATAATAGCCCACACATATAGAGGTCATGTTCATGATATCTGGACATACACAGGGTGAACACTGAATGACAGCAGTGAGGCCATCTAAAACCACTACACACAGGTCAGGCAGGTAATGTAGTAACAGGTCTTGTGTTGTGATCACTTGTCTAGGCATACAGAGGACTGATATGTTAATGAGTTGTATCACTGTGTGTATGTTACCAAGTGTGATACAGGATGGGGAACACATGGAAATATACGTGGGACCGTCTGTAATGTCACAGACAGGTAGGTATTATAGTGGTGTGCGTGTGTGTGTGTGTGTGTGTGTGTGTGTGTGTGTGTGTGTGTGTGTGTGTGTGTGTACTGTTATGCAGTGTTGTACAGGTTTTAAAGTGCATTTATTGTTTTCCCCCACAGGTGGCGGGGTGGGTCAGGGTCCCTCCTGCATGCAATGTGATGTTGGTGTCCATACAGACACTGAAGATGATGATAGTACTGTTGAGGCACAGGTGGGGTTATCACGGGCTGAAACAGCGCCATCATTTGACATCTCCCTTTTAGCCACCCCAACCCCGCACACAGTTTCAGTGCCTATACATACCCCATCACCAATCACTAGTGGCCATAGCAGAGGGACAGCTGGTGTTTGGGGCAGTGCACAGGAAGGTGTGGTAACCATGCCTACTCTGTCTAGTCGCAGCTGGCATAGCCGGCTGTCCAGCAGGGCACCACATAGGCAGATGTCCCAGGGTGCTCATGATAGGGCCAGTAGTCATCATGCCAATGGCAGTCATGACACAGCTGGTACCAGCAGGCGCATGTTTCAGGCTGTCATGGTGACACAGGCATGTATGGAACGTTACACCAGACAGGGCTTGAGGCTGCAGAGGGCTGCTCTTACATCTGCACGTGATAATGCCCATGAACTGGATGGTGTCATCCGTGCATTAACTGAGTTCATGGATAGATGGTCTGGTGAGATGATGGCCTTCATCGACCGTGGTCTGTCCATGCTTGAACATGTGATGAGAGTGTGGCGACAGCCGTGTGGACATAGGCCAGCAATGCCAACAGCTGGCAGTCAAAGTGGATGTGCTAGGACACCAAGGGGCTCCAGTAGTGTCAGTCCTAGCCCCAGCACTGTGGGGGGTGTGCTGTCCACATCACACCACAGCAGGCCACAAGCATGTGGTCCTAGTCAGTCCCAGGAGGGACATTTGTCATCATCAGTTGAGAGTAGTAAATCGAGGCTTGTACCTGGACGTGCCCATGGAACCCCTGGCAGGCACAGTACATGTGTCCATGGCCGGAGGCAGTGAACTGCACTGCTTGCCAGGTATGGTCTGCAGCTGTCCATAAACACCTATGTAGGGCAGCCACATGGCAGAACTGTGTGCATGCATGCATACCCACACACTACACAAACACACCTAGCCCAACCCCATACCTACACACACCACATCACCATGCCCAGTTCAGCTTAGTACACCCCTCACGCACACACATGCTGTCAAATGTATGGCCCATCGTCAGCCTCTGGCAAACCAACAACACACCCTGTGCATATGATGATACCTGTACTGCATCCCTGTCATCCATACCATCAATGCAGAGACAGTCTAATATGGTTCTGGTGCACACTGTGACTGTACTACAGTGTACCACCGTACTGCAGTGTAACATGTTGTAAGGAGTAAAGTGTAATGCATATATGTCAGGTAGTGTAGCCATCCAGCAATGATGCATTATAGTTGTTAGTAACACTGGTTGTTTCTGGTCTCTATAATGTTATCCATTTATGTTGTAGGTGTACATGTGATGGCATGAGGATGGTCTGCAGTCATATTCCACAATGGGGTATGACACTGTGGTGACACCATGGCTGTGACATATCTGGGGTACAGTTGAACACGTCACAGGTTTGTATAACAGTTATCGCTTGTGCCACATGGACAGGTGACCCACTGAGTCATGTATCATCTGCAACCTGTTGTAGACCCATCCACATACATCTTACTTGGCCACACTGGGACTAGACCCCTACATATGTATGTAGTGATACTGAATTGTGTGGCTTCCATTGCACACACCACACAGCATTTAGGGTGAGGTGTATCACAGGTTAGATGTTACATGCAGAACATCCCCAGACATTTACAGTATGCTAATGCGGGATGTAATGGGTGTATATGGACAGTACATAGTGTGACATACCTTCATATACACATTGACAGACACATAACAGGCAGACACACGTCTGAGAGACCTGGGCCTATCGCTGCTAACGAACTTGACCACGTGTCCAAGGTGTTACAGGTAAGCTGCACACAGCACATGCATAATTGGCCTGGATTGTGGTATCAGTTACCTGTACATTTGATGGTGACAGTGGTAACCATAACGTGGTACAAGGGACATATACCGGGTGTACCTTGGTGTAATGACAGTGTACACAGCACCCATATCCACCAGTGGATATTGTACTCCCTGAAACCCATGATGACACTCTGACATACCCACCATCACACATTGGCCACAACTGCAATACAACCCTATGTAGATCCCAACAGTGATACTACAGGGATATGCATCTAATGCACATTCCACACACACACAGTAGGGTGTTGCATTGTCATGCCTCATGTATGGGCAGCAACAACACTATCTGTACTACTGTGTGGCAATGGGTATTTTAATAGGAGTATGTGGCCTTGGAATGCTGTACCTTACAGATATGCGGACATGCACACATACACACACTTGCCAGAACACAATGGATAGCCCATGCCTATCAACCCATTTGTACAACACTGTTGTGCTGGTACTGCAAGGCTCATGTAGCCGGTATGGAGAGGAGCTTAACACAGTACATGTAATGTCCCATACAGCAGCAGCCACAACGGACTATGGCAATGGGTGTTGCGATGGTTGTGAAGGCCCTCATAGAATTCTCAAGTACAGGTTTACTAATGCACAGACACTGCTATACTCAGTCATGTACATGTACACATGCGTCAGTACTGGGGTGCATTGCTGCAGGTGGTCATAGCTGTGTACCTAGTTATTGTCCAAGGAGAGATGCATTGTGTAGGGGTTGTGTGTACCGTGGTATCCTGCCACCTGCCATGTGGCAGCAGGCAATCTATTGACAGACACTACTGTGGTGACCCTCAGGGTGAGAGTGACATGCATCAGCCAATTCTCCAGGTGCCTCCTGCACATGGCCACTGAGGTGATCAAGTTGACATGTATGCAACATGCATTACAACACATGATTAGTGCCTTTGATGGAGACCTGTACCTAAGCATGTTCTGTTGACTGTGGTAGTGTAGTGGAGGTACCCATGGCATGTGGTGCATACAGGGTGTTATCTCCAATATGTGCCAGTTTTTACACAGCTGGGCAGACATGTCAGTGTCAATCAAGATTAGGATTCCTGTACATATCCCAGCTGGATACCTGCCATCTGCACGTCCGTACAGGGACTGACAGTCATCAGCTTGGCAAGTAGCTATGCAGTAGGATGAATGTATTGACAGATAGATGTTTGACAACAATATGTATGCCATAACTACATGTCAGGAGCCCTCACTATCATGTGCTGTACATATAGTTACATTTCACATGAAAGATCATTACCCAGTAGGGGTTATATACTGTGACACAGCTCACACACCAGGGATACAACAGAGAGGCCTCAGAGTCCAACTATTCCTGCAGGTGTGCCTTTTGTCAGTACTACCTTTAGCACTCTGATCTTGCCTGGGTAAGCACTGTCAACAGTAGTACCACCATGATTCACTACATGCCAGTGTGACAGCCCATACCCTGGGCTATTACCTCTGTATGTAATACATTCACATAGATAACAGTGCTGTACAGGCCTCATATACGTTTGTGTCCCACATATGACACTCACACCCCTTGCTACTGTAATGACAACACATAGGCAAATTTATTGTACATGGAATTACATACACTTATTACAGATGTCATTACCCTGCTATGTTATCAGACTTGGTGGTGTGAACTGGTTACCAGGGTTAAGCCATGGTTAGCAGGTATCAACATTGCTGCAATATAACAGCTAAGCTGATTTGCACTCTGGTAAGCAAAGCCTACACTGTGTAAGTGCCCGTACATTTACCCATAGCTTAGCACTGCTTAGCTTCATGCAAACCCACGCAAACCCACATAAAGCTGCTCAAAACTACCTTAACCATTCTGTATCTGACAGCCTTTATTCTGCCCAGCAACAAAATGAACAGCCCTGGCAGGCTTGAACCCATGACCCTGTACACTATCGTCACAACACTTAACCACTATGTCATGACCACTGTGAAACAGCTGTTGTTTTTCTAATATATCTGTCAATACATATATCGATTAGTATTAAACAATTGCCTTTACTTCCACAATTGTGCAGTACTTGGTATTAACATGACCGTTGCATCACATATGTTGTTTTATCATAATATACACATAGCAGATATGTACAGTGAGATACATCTGGGAGAGTATACACAATTGTGAGGTTTACACATGACAGGAATATGGATATATACATATAATAGGTTGATATATGTCTACATGTACATACACATGTATATTCATACATATGGCTGTATACACATCTGTATAGTGCAACATATACATTATGGCCATGTGTACATCTCTTCGTATGTACACACACACACATATATTATATATATCTATATATATATATATATATATATATATATATATATATATATATATACATATAGTTCTAGGACTTTTGATCAAAAGATCAAAAGCCTGAATCCATTACCACCAAACACACTTTAATGAAAGTGCTTTCATCAAAAAAATGCTTTCGTTAACATATGTTAAAGAAAAAAAAACATAAAATCTGCCCCCCCTGCACCCCCCAATGTGGGGGGCTGCAACTCCCCCACACCCCCCCTACTTTATTATTCTCACTCCGAGGTTGCACTACAGTGGGGAAAAGGAAATTTTCCCTTACTGCACTGTGGTACGACTGGAACAAGAAGCATACTTACGTGAAAATGCTATTGCTACTGTGATAGGGGTTGTCTTCACAGACATGTTGTGTGTGGGAGTTCACATCTGCTTTTAGCATATGTGCCATTGGCTACTGATAGACATCCTAAGGGCATCATAGTACAGTACCACTGTTAGCACAGTAATGATCATGTGGACTACAGCAGAGATATGGCCAATAAATGTGGACAGTCTGCCACACTGTAGTCAGTACAGAGGTATACACAGAACCCCTTATTGCAAGGCATGTGGACCAAGATTGACAATGTGGATGTTAGCCATGCAGATGGATATATCATGTAAATACTGGGGTACATTTGCCCCCATATGTTATGCATTCATACACCCCTGTCTGTCCTGACACATAATAACTGCTGGTACAGAGGTGCTCTGGCCAAATACTGCCCACTAGGTAGTGAATACATCTGTACAGCATCCCACTGCTTTGTCTGACATACATGACAATTATGGTGGCCTGGCAGCAGTACATCTTGCAAGTATCTGGACATAACATCACACTGGATAAGTACAGTAAGGTGCTAGGCATGTAACAAAGCACTGTGTAGGCTACAGGCAGACTGCTGCAACACTGGCCTACATTTCTTATGGGGGAATACACCTGTACCTGCATATATAGGAGACTCTACAGGAATGCCACAGCACAGAGTAACAGACACCTGTTTGAAAGTGCATAACCACAACCAATGTGAACATAGTCACAGCCACATATGGTAAGCTAGCATACTATTACAGTATATGGACTTTCTCATCAACACCATCCTCATATGTGCCACTCACACACTAACCCTACATATACTGGGCCACTACACAGTGTGGTCCGATGCCTGTCTGCAGTATGGGACATGTGTGTATATGGCCCTACAAACATGTAAGCCAATAGGGTAACATGCAGTGCATGTTACATCAGATAGAAAAATACCAAAAATAATGATATCTACCTCAGTCTGTACACAGGCCAAGGTACATATTCACAATACACACACTGTTGACAATCACCATACGTACAAAGACCTCATTACTGTACACACAACCACAGAATGCCCAGGTTATGCCCTCAAATATAACCCCTACTATACATAACATGTGTAGCAGTCTGATATCTCACTGTCTTGTTATCAGATATGTTTGTTTGTTTGTGTCTTTCGGCTTTTCCTGGTTATGATGTCAATAAATTATGGTGTACAGAACATATGCACCTCTTACTGCATGACATATGTACAATGGTTGATAGAGTTGTGGCTGGAGGCACAAACACAGGGCCAATATTGACATGGTGATGTGATAACCTCATAAATTTACTGTTGTAACAGGGTTTGTTGTGACATATGTCCTATGAGGGATATGACGTCAGTAACTCTCATGGCTGTCACCATGTACTGACTGCAGTCCTCACACTATGCTTCTGCAGTTCACAGATAGGTGCTCTGTGAGTAACACAAGAAACAAAAGGCACCACACTGCCCAGTCTGCAGATGACCCTACAGATGGTGGTTTCCTCAGTAACATAGCACTGTCATGTCATGATAGGTATTAAAACATGTAGACAAGCCATATCCACACACACCCTGTTAAACCAACATTACTCCAAATGAAGAAAAGCAACACCTACATTCTGTAGTCATGTCAGACACAACCCCCCTCCTTTGTGTTGGCTTGTTTCCACAGTGTGTGTTGTTAGAGGTAAATCCCCAATCCATCTGTGACGCAGTTTGCCAAACACCAGATCTAGGTCCTGCTCACAGTGAAAGAAAAAGCCTAACACCAACATGATGTTCCTAGATATTAGAGCATGTTTCCATGCAATTTGCTATGGGAATGTTACCACAGCTGTTCCACATGCAATCAGCTAGAGGAGGGCTGCAATTCATGCAGAGGCCATCAGCTGATCATGAGCATCACTTGCAAAGCACATGCTGCTGCCTAAGCAAAGCAGGTATAGTTCTCCATATCCACCCGAGAGGGAGTGAAGAGCAGACAGTGGCACAGATAAGTCAGGGAGGGGGGTGAGAGAGTAAAACCTAAGCATGTTTGTGTTACACACCTACCAGTACAGAGTATCAAACTCCTGACTGACTATGTATTGCTGTCACATGTCTATGCAGTTATTGGATGCACCACATAACTTACATGTTGAGGAGTTCTCCAAACGTATAAGTGATGGTGAGTGACATCTGTAACAGTGATATGGAAGTGATACGTTAGGTGTAGTACACGTGCCTATCCACATGAACAGGTGTCAGCATCAACACAGCCACACTGTCTCAGGGACTCACACACATTGACACACTTGGCTGGGTCAGGAATACACTTCCTCACTAGTTAGTTTGCCACAATACAGTACTGTGCAGGTATCACATGCACCGCAGGGGTTATCTGGAGG
The DNA here is from genome assembly GCF_019279795.1 of Protopterus annectens. Taxonomy (NCBI): domain Eukaryota; kingdom Metazoa; phylum Chordata; order Ceratodontiformes; family Protopteridae; genus Protopterus; species Protopterus annectens. The sequence goes on from NC_056744.1 coordinate 509,498,977, forward strand.
TTATATGGGCAAAGGGTATGTGGAGGTGTCTGACATCAGACAGCATGCTTCAGTAAGCCAACGGGGGTTGTAGTAAGTGTAAGTGTGGTCAAAAGCATCATACACCACACACACAGACACAGGGTGCCAGTACTGACATGCATGCGGGCAGTGCTTCATGGGTGTGTCGTGGTTGACAGTGCCAGAAGGCTATACAAGGCTAGGTGAAGGGTATACCTTGGCATCAGGCCACATGACAATGGTCTGCAGCATGGCTCAGGGGTGTAGTGTCTGGATTGGCACACACAGGTGGGTATTGTATTCATCATCCAGTCACCTGGGTAGCTATTGTATGTGGCCACTGCTGTTCAATGCTTGCCATGTATGTGTTCTTTAGTCCATGACATGGATGCTGTCTGGGATGTGCACACATCCCACATGCATGTACAGTGACATGTGGAACTGTACCTGGGGTGTCTGGCCCATGATGTGTACATAGACTGTTATAATCAGATGTGCCTGCCTGGCCTCATGTGCTGGAAACAGGTAATGGACAGCAAGTTGACCCTGCACCTACATTGATAGCATGATACAGGTATTCCCTGGTGTCAGTGACAACTGTCCATACAGGGCACGTGTATAAGGCATGGTATGTCCTTTCTGGGTCACATTTGATGGCACCACAGGTGTTGCAGGCGTCCAGTGGGGAGCATAGTGAAGGCACATTGTCTGCACGTACGTGTGTATTTTACTGATGGACAGGGTGCAATGCCCTCTGCCATCCATTGCATTCACACCATGGTTACTGTCTGTGGGCAATTTGCAGGGTACTACCAACATAGCAGTTGTTGCCTAGGCAAGTATGTGTATGTATGAGATGTGGGTTGAGAGTGTTCTCTGTGTAATACAAGAGTTGCTCACTATGTTCACCAGGCCTTGATGTCATATGTAGGGGTATGGAGTGCCACCCCAGCCTCTCGCTATTTCACATTGCTATCCTTGTAAGATGGATGTTGTGACATATCATAGGGTCACCATATAAGAAATTTACAAAACCTGCTCCACAATGAGTCCACTTGTTGCACACTCACAGCCACCTTCACAGAGGATACGAATGGCAAACACACACACACGCACACACTCACACACGCACACACACACACACACACACACACACACACACACACACACACACACACACACCTGCCATGTCTGGGATTTGACCTCCTACCTAACTAATTTATTACACTACAGCAGTATGAATTTATAGGCTGCACCATGGAGATTACTAGGCTACACCTATCCCAAAGGTGTATTTCACAGTGAATGAAATCAGCAGCCTTACCAAAGTAATGCATTTGAATTGTAGTGAGTGTAACATGTCTAAAATGCATTGCTCCCTACACAAACAAAGAAACACACACACAAACATCCACACTTGCCATGTGTGGGACTAGAACCCCCTACCAAAGTATTATATCACACTACGGCATTACGCTGTTATAGGACGCAACACAGAGATTACTGGCCTACACATTACCCAAAGGTGTATTTCACAGTGAATGACATCAGCAGTCTTGCCAAAGTGGGACATTTGAATTGTAGTGTGTGTGACTAGTCTAAAAAGGCATTTCTCTCTACACAGACAGAGACACAAATACAAACACAGTTGTCATGTCAGGATTAGAGCTCCTACCTAACTAGTTTATCACACTAATGCTTTACACAGTTATAGGACACGTCACAAAGATTACTGGGCTACACCTTTCCCAAAGGTGTATTTCACAGTGAATGACATCAGTAGCCTTGCCAAAGTGGGGCATTTGAATTGTAGTGAGTTTGACTAGCCTAAAAGGCGTTGCTCTCTACACAGAGACACACACACGCACACACCTGCTATGTCTGGGATTAGAACTCCTATCTAACTACTTTATCACACTGTAGCATTATGCAGTTATAGGATGCACCACTGAGATTACTGGGCTACATCTTTCCCAAAGGTGTATTTCACAGTGAGTGACATCAGCAGCCTTACCAAAGTGGGTCATTTGAATTGTAGTGAGTGTGATTACCCTAAAAAGCATTGCTCCCTACACAGACAAAGATACACACACACACACACACACACACACACACACACACACACACACACACACACACACTTGCCATGTCTGGGATTAGAACTCTTACCTAGCTAGTTTATCACACTACAGCATTACACGGTTATGGGATGCACCACAGAGATTACTGGGCTACTCTGTTTCCAAAGATGTATTTCAAAGTGGATGACATCAGCAGGCTTGTCATAGTAGGGCTATGGGAGGGCAATGTGTGTGCATGGGCCATAACCCCTTCATCTAGAGGTTGACACATCACATGCAGGCACACACAGGGTTATATTCCACAGGTGCATTTATACAGCTGCTAGATGACTACTGCCTTGTACAGTCATGTTGCACAGCTAACACTTGCACCACATTGTCAGTAATGCTGACAGATACCAGTGGCTAATTTCTACAGTGAGTGACATTTACACATCATGTGGCTGTAGCCATCTGACCATATGCTGGGTGGGACAGGCCTTATGATGGATGGCTGTTTGTCACAGTCACTCTCTTCCACACACCTATGTATGTCTACTTTTAGCATATTATAGTATGTTGCCCTTAGATATATGTCTGTATTCCTATCCAATGTGTGTGCAAAGCATGACTGGTGTATACTGAGGAGTGTATGCATTAACATCTGCAACTGTCATATATGTATGGTCCACTGCTGTTTGCAGACATGGGCTTTATTTGTTTAAGTGTGTGAGCATGCCCAGTATGACATTTCAGTATGTTGTTGTCAGACATTGCCTTTCTCTAAGTGTGTGAGCATGCCCAGTATGCCCTTTTTATTGAATGTGTGGATCCATTCCAGGTAGTTTATACTCCAGTGCAGACCTTTGTGTTGTACACCTACAGGTAGCAAACTGTTTCTGCAGGGTATCCGTAGATCATTTGGCAATATGGGGTCAAACTGTGCAAGGGATAGTGTGTACTCTAGGTGATTGTGTCTATGCTGCTTCTGCTACATGGCACTGGTGTTAGCAGAGATATTCAGACATGTGTACTGTAAAACAGTATAATGTTTTATGTCCTCAAGTACTGCCAGGTAGTCAGTCCTGTCCTGGGGAACATGGGTGAATGCAGCTGTGTCCAGTATTGTGGGCAAATGCCTACATGATCATGGAAAGTTATGCCATTCTGGAGGGGGAGCTGCAGACACTTGCTGCTGGGTCTGTGTATCCGGTTCAGTACCTTGGTACAGTGCTGCCAGAGGATCCCATACTTGTACATCCATCGACATGACAGTATGGCCTTATCTTGCTGTGGCAATACCTCACAGCTGTACAGATTCACACAGGTTAGCCAGAGGCAGGGGCCATAAGTCGGGACATTACCCCTATTGTGGTGTATGGGCAGGTTTGTAGCCACCCATTTATGTGTTTGCAGCCAGAGATAGTGTATGCACATGGCTGTGTGTTGGACCTTGCACATTCCATGTTGCCCATGTTCCCACCCCCCCTATTATTCTATCCTCTTCCAGACATTATGCATACATTCTCTGATACTTTCCCTAAGGTTAACACCTTATCACAGCTGTATTTTTGTGTTGGTCCACAGTTCATGCAGTGGTGGACATGTTATTGTGGTTTGTCCACATGGCCTTGCATATGGCTTATGTGGAGTGTGTTATGTTGTTATTTGGGTGTCCATGACATAACATACATTGGCAGTACATGTATGACACAAGCCTTTGGCAGAGGCCTGTAGGCCATTTGGTGGTGTTGTGGGCCAGCTGTGGCAGGCCATTGTATTCTGTCAGTCCTACAGTCCCAGACTGCCATATAGTATATTCCCCTGGGGTGACAGGGTAGGTGTGCTAGGTGTTCATGCCAATACTTAATATCAGTATTGATCAGGTGGTGTGGATGCTGGTAGGGTACTACCTACAGCTAGGGACGCACCTGCATGGGGCACCTGCATTGCATGCTGCCCATTCTGGAGCGTTTCTCCCCGGGCCTCCACTGAAAACAGGATCTGTGGAACCTAGTAGGACTTTCCCGGTCAACAAATGTTAAATAAAAAAAATAAATAAATAAAAAATATTTTGCTATTGTCATATACAGGTGTGGGTCATTATTGTACCCATTCCCAACAGCAGGGATGCGACCAGAGAAGTACCTGTGGGTGGTGTTTGGGTGAGCTGGGTGCATGTGTGCTATGGACACTACTTGCATCTGATGCACAGATATGCATGGGGCACTCCAGTTATACTGGCATGTGCAGGTACATCAGCTGTTTCCCAATACATCAGTCCTATCACCTTTGTGATCTGCAAGTGTTCGGGCAGATGACACCAGCATTCCCTACTACAGGCCCAGATAATGTAATACATACCTGCATGTATAATTCCAAGGGTGTGTCCATTTTACAGTTATAGATTATATACTGTATGTCTGGGGTACTTTCCCCTGTGTACTTCTTGTATGTCTAGCCCAACAGCCATGCCATGTCGATCTTTCAGATGGTGACGTATTACCACCATACATTTACAATGATTTATTGTTAGCATGTGTTATACTGGTGGGAACTGTTTTTGGTACTGCAGTTGTGAGGACTTGGCCTCGTCATCAGCAATAATGGGCAATGACCACCAGTTCTTACCTCAACATGCATACATATTGACCACTCTCACACAATATGAAACACACACTAGCCTAACACACACATACTTGCATATTGTGCAAATGCTACAATCTATCCTGCTACCTTGGACACCTCTGGGCATCTGTGCTCCACTGATATTATACCTACACATACATGTTACTACATAGGATTGGGGGGGGCACACCTCATTGTTGCTACATGTGTACATAGGATATGGGGGGCACGCCTGACTGTTTCTACATTGCTATGCAGGATTGGGGGAGCACACCTCACTGTTACTATATGTCTACATAGGATTGGGGGGCACACCTGACAGTTACTACATTTCTACATAGGATTGGGGGGGGCACACCTGACTATTACTACTGTCTACATAGGTTATGGGGAGGGGCACACATGACTGTTTCTGCATTGCTACACAGGATCGGGGGGGCACCCCTGACTGTTACTACATGTCTACATAGGATTGGGGGGTACACCTGACTGTTACTACATTTCTACATAGGATTGGGGGGCACACCTGACACTTGTACACATTTGCTATGACTGCATTGGCATGTCAGGTACTCCATTTCATTCTGCTTTCTAACCTATCATGCTGACTAGAGGCATGCCAGTATACTACAGGTCTTATGTTTGATTGACCTACATATTAGTTTCTAACTTCCTACCCTTCAGAACTAACATCTCACTGCTTGACTTGATGTAGTCTATATGTGTAAACCTGGGGGGGGGGGTTACCCACAGGTATCATTCAGTGGCCTTAGCACAGCCTTTGTTTGTGTTTGTCTACATCTGTCTTGCTGGCTGTAACTGTTGTTGGGTATGTGAACCTCCCTGACTGGCATGTGTGTGTCATCTGGACACACATGTGGCCCAGCACATTTCCTGCAGTGGGTTTTGTCACCATGTGTAGTACTGGCTATTATAGTGACATCCATATTTGTTACCAATCTCATGCTGCCACTGTAGGTGTCTACTATCTCCTGGCTTCCCAGTCAGCCACCAGATTCCCTTGCATGCTCACATCCATACCATAGATGCAGGTAACAACACATACTACTACATTCGACAATTGGTAAGTTGAGTGACTTATCTTGTGGGTGTGCCAGTATTGAGGGTGGTGCTGAAAGGCTGCCTATGTCGGATGCACATAGTACACTCCCTACACATAGTTGAGCACAGGTAGTGTCATGTTTGGCATCCCTTTTACTGTATGCGCAAGTCGGAGAGAGGTGTCATTCCCTTGGTCCCTCCTGTGTCAGTGTATGTGCTATGTGTTGCCTCTTTGCCAAGGCCAGGGCATACTGGGCATGCCTCCTTCTGCCTACTGGGGCAGGCTCAGGTTGTTCCGCCTATGAGCCACTCTGTGCCTGAGCAGGCCTTGACATTGGTGGGGGGGGGGCTGTGTGGCCCTGCCCCTTGCTGTTCCTGCTGCAGCTGTTTCCACAGGATCATATTGTGCAGCATGGAACATACAATGACAATTTGAGTACATATAGCTGGTGAGTACTGCAATTCTCCACTGGATGTGTCCAGGCACTGGAACCATGACTTGAGCATCCCAAACAAATGCTCTATTAAAATTCTGGTCTGTGTGTGTACCTCATTATGGAGTTCTTGTTCGGATGTGTGTACATTTCTGATGGGTGTCATCAGCCATGGCTCCAGTGTGTACAGTGCATCCCCCACTAGGTGACTGTAAGGGATGTCCCCATTGGCAAATCTCTGGTACGGCTGTGTCAGATGCCAGATGTGGGAATCATGATAGCTTCCAAGGCAGCCAACAGACACATTCATTATTATGCCCTGGGCATCGCACATGACCTAGCAGTTGATGGAGGGGAAGCCCTTGTGGTTGATGCAGACCCTATCCCGCTCACCGGATGATGATTTGATGCATATGTGCATGCAGTCTATAGCACCCACTACCTCAGGGTATTCTGCTATTTGGTGGAACAGATGCATATTGTTGGCCAATGCCTCACAGGTGTTAGGGAAATATATGTACTCACTGGCATGTGCTGACATGACATCCAGGAACTGGTGGAGTACACTGGATGCTGATGCCTGTGAGATCCCCATGATATCCCCAGTTGGCCTTTGGAAAGTATCTGTAGCTAGTATTCTTAGGCCTACACATACCTTGGTATCCACTGGGATGGGTTCCCGTCTGTTAGTTCTGTGTGTGAGGTGTGACCGGCACAGCTCAACAGTTTGCTGTAGGAGTTCCCTGTCCACCCTATAGTGCTCCACTATCTCCAGTTCATGTAGCCCCTGGTAGGTTACCCTGGGTCTGTACACTCTTTTCCATCTCCTCATTGTGGGTTGGTCGACAGCATTCACATCCTCACCACCCTCAGCCTTTTCCACATGTTGTTTTATGATAGCTGTTGCAGCCCCTATCATTTTATTGTTTTTTTTGTTAAAAGTTCCCCACTTGTATACTCCGGTGGTGTAGAGTATGTGGGAAAAACCAGAGGGAAAGGTGTTTGCATAGTTTATAGTAGTGTTCTGGGCTGGGCTGGGCTGGGCTGCTGCTTGTGTAATTGGCTGATTCTGATACATTTCACCTGCCAGCTATGCTAGTTCTCCTAGATTACCTTCCTACTGCTGTTTTCCCTTCCCATTGCCTTCCTGTTTAAGCCCGGGGGTGTGCCGTGCAAACACAGTGCTCAAATGTGCACAGGGCTGCTATTTCCTGGTTTACTTTTATTTTTTTCCTTTAAAACCTGGTGTGCGGCACGCACACCCGCTTAGGCAATGTAAAGAGTGCTAGGCAGCATCAGACACACCCCCTTGCTTAGCTCTGCTAAGCTAAGAGTGAACCCAATCCACAGGGTTCCAATCTACTTACAGTATTCCTTACACACACCCCTATGATGTCAGCTAACTCCTAGGCTTGCACCAAGCTATTTCTGCTCTTACACTGTTGGGTGCTGACTAGCATGCAGGGGAAATCTGGGATTCAGTATCATTCCCCTCATTTGCATAGGATTGCCTGCTGATGCATAGTTACAGGTCCCACACTGAGCCTCCCCCCTTAGCAATCACTATTCACTGGCTATGTTGTCTTCTGTCTGTCATTGAGTATAATGGCAAAATAATGATTTTGGTTAGAATGCTTATTTTAGTTTTTTTTTCTTATTTTTCACCCAATCCCATTTGCGCGCCTCAGCCCTATGCTTAAACAGCCGAGATCAGCTAAAAAAAGTAAAAGTCGATTTCTTTTTTGCAACTGTTTTCCATGCCAATGGTTTTATATTTGGCCATTGGCATGCTTTCTACATAATATCCACCCTTTATTTGGAGCTGTCATAGCTCTGTTTTATAGTTTGCAGAAATGTACTCCGTTACTGGTGGAGTACATTTCTGCAGATTACACTAGTCCTGCACAGCCAGCTTCCAGCTTCCTGGATCGCAAATTCACCTCATTTGCATGGATTTCTCCTGCAAATGGGGTAAATTGCATACAGGGGCTGAGTCCGTGCAGGACTAGTGCAGGAGCGCTCGTGCACATCCCTACAGCTTATTCTGGATTGCAAGGCAGACATATTGCCTGCTGGAGCTCCTGCACTAGTCCTGCACACCGTGCAGGGCTTGATGAATCCGGGGGTTAGTGTTATGAAGTTAATGAAGTGTTTGCTATTTTATGAAAGCAGCATCTTTGGTTCACATTCTTACAGCTACTAGTCATGTAGTTGAAAGAAACCTTCCAATATTTGTCAAGACAGCCTTTGCATCAAGGCTGAACCCTGTGGTACTCTACTTGTCACTGGTCTGAAGTCGGATTTGGAGTCTGCTACTTTCACAGTGTGGGTTCTGTCAGTGAGCCAATTGGCAACCCATCTTGTGACATAGGGATTTATACCTAGTTTAGTGAGTTTATCTATAATTCCAGAGTGGGGGATGGTGTTGAAAGCCTTGGCAAGATCTAGATATGCTGTGTGAACCACCTTACCCTTGTCTACAGCTTTGGTGACTACTTCAAAGAAGTCTATCAGGTTTAGGAGACATGAGTTGCCTTTTACAAACCCAAACTGGGTGGGAGCCAGAGTTTGGAGATTACCAATGTCTTTGTTTATAAGTTCCATGATGATACATTCCATGGCCTTGCAGACCAGACTCATCAGGCTAATGGGGCGGTAGTTCCCAGGGTCCGTGGTGGCGGCCCCTTGTGGAGTGGGATAACCGTTGCTGTGCACCATTCAGCAGGCACAAAGCCTGAGGTGAGGCTATGATTGAACATGGTACATAGGTGGGGTGCCAGTTCCTTCTGTAGTTTGTGTAGAATGCAGCCTGGGATGTTGTCTGGTCCCATGGATGCTGTGTTCTTGGCTTTGGAGAGTATGATTTTTACCTGTGCAGCCGTGATTACAGGAACTTTGCATTCTTCCTGTATAGAGATGGGCTCTTTAGGGGGTGAGAGGGGGGTAAAGTTAGCACTGAACCTATCTGTCAGGATGTTGGCAATATCAGTTGGGTCTGTATATTTAGTGCCATTGTGCTGTAACTCAGATCAGATCTGAGTGTTGCCATTGTGATTCTTGACATAGCTATAGAATGCTTTGTGGTTGTATTTAGAATCAGGGGCAATTTTGTTTTCTTAACTAGCTTTGGAGGATTTTATCAGGGATCGCAGCTTCTTACTGAGGGTGACCAGGGAGCTCCTCCACTTGTGGGATTTTACTCTCTTTTGCAAGAGTTTTTTTCTTCTGTTGTACAGTTTGTTTATGGCAGGGGACCACCAGATCGGCTTCTTTTTTTTGGAGGATAGCATCTTGGTTATGTTTGGGATAGCACAATCCATGCACTCATCTAAGTGCTTATAAAGTGCAATTGTGTAGGATTCAGTAGTTGTAACTGTACTGTCCATCTGCATGGGTGTCATGAAGTTCACTACTTCTATCTTAAGAAGCATGAAGTTGGCTTTGGAGAAATGTTTTACCATGGTTTCCTTAATGGGGGTGGAGGCAGGATGTGGATATCTAGGGTAATTAGCTTATGGTCGGATCGGACCAATGAGGCGTTGACTTCAGGTGTGGATCACCGGTTACTCATACTGGTAATGACTAGATCTAGTCATATTGGTAACAACTAGATCTAGGATATTGTTGCCCCTGGTGGGGGTGAGGATAAGTTGATCCAGGGCATTGGAGTTTATGAATTCCAAAAAGCGTTGAGCAAAGGAGTT